>NC_092479.1:995000-1287500 GCF_047495875.1 Pithys albifrons albifrons
TGTCCTTATGCTCTCTGTCTTGCAAGAATCAGCTGTTTCTCTTGTTAGCAACGAAAAGATGCACTTTGAGAGTTGAGCTTCCCCTAAGGAACAAAGTTGTTTTTCACCGCGAAAGAAAGATCCAGGCCTGGATTCTCAGATGCATATTATTCACTTACCAAAGCCATAAGAAAAGTGTGTCCTTATGCTTGCTGTCTTGCAAGAATCAGCTGTTTCTCTTGTTAGCAACGAAATTTGCACTTTGCGAGATGAGCTTCCCCTAAGGAACAAAGTTGTTTTTCACCGAGAAAGAAAGATCCAGTCCTGGATACTCAGATGCATATTATTCACTTACCGAAGCCATAAGAAATGTGTGTCCTTATGCTTTCTGTCTTGCAAGAATCAGCTGTTTCTCTTGTTAGCAACGAAAAGTTGCACTTTGCGAGTTGAGCTTCCCCTAAGGAACAAAGTTGTTTTTCACCGAGAAAGAAAGATCCAGGCCTGGATTCTCAGATGCATATTATTCACTTACAGAAGCCATAAGAAATGTGTGTCCTGATGCCTTCTGTCTGACAGGAATCGACTGTTTCTCTTGTTAGCAAAGGAAAGTTGCACTTTGCTCGTTGCGATTCCCTTAAGGAACTACTGTGCTTTGCATCCAGAAAGAGAGCTCCAGTCCTGGATTCTCTGATGCATGTGATTCACAAGCCAGCCATAAGAATACTGTGTCCTGATGCCTTCTGTCTGACAGGAATCGACCGTTTCACTTGTTAGCAACGAAAAGTTGCACTTTGCGAGCTGAGCTTCCCCTAAGGAACAAAGTTGTTTTTCACCGAGAAAGAAAGATCCAGGCCTGGTTTCTCAGATGCATATTATTCACTCACCGAAGCCATAAGAAATGTGTGTCCTTATGCTTGCTGTCTTGCAAGAATCAGCTGTTTCTCTTCTTAGCAACGAATAGTTGCACTTTGAGAGTTGAGCTTCCCCTAAGGAACAAAGTTTTTTTTCACCGAGAAAGAAAGATCCAGTCCTAGATTCTCAGATGCATATCATTCACTTACCAAAGCCATAAGAAATGTGTGTTTTTATGCATTCTGTCTTGCAAGAATCAGCTGTTTCTCTTGTTAGCAACGAAAAGTTGCACTTTGCAGTTGAGCTTCCCCTAAGGAACAAAGTTGTTTTTCACCGAGAAAGAAAGATCCTTCCTGGATTCTCAGATGCATATTATTCACTTACCAAAGCCATAAGAAATGTGTGTCCTTATGCTTGCTGTCTTGCAAGAATCAGCTGTTTCTCTTGTTAGCAAAGAAATTTGCACTTTGCGAGATGAGCTTCCCCTAAGGAACAAAGTTGTTTTTCACCGAGAAAGAAAGATCCAGGCCTGGATTCTCAGATGCATATTATTCACTTACAGAAGCCATAAGAAATGTGTGTCCTGATGCCTTCTGTCTGACAGGAATCGACCGTTTCTCTTGTTAGCAACGAAAAGTTGCACTTTGCGAGTTGAGCTTCCCCTAAGGAACAAAGTTGTTTTACACCGAGAAAGAAAGATCCAGGCCTGGATTCTCAGATGCATATTATTCACTTACAGAAGCCATAAGAAATGTGTGTCCTGATGCCTTCTGTCTGACAGGAATCGACCGTTTCTCTTGTTAGCAAAGGAAAGTTGCACTTTGCTCGTTGAGATTCCCTTAAGGAACAACTATGCTTTGCATCCAGAAAGAGAGCTCCAGTCCTGGATTCTCTGATGCATGTGATTCACTAGCCAGAGCCATAAGAATACTGTGTCCTGATGCCTTCTGTCTGACAGGAATCGACCGTTTCACTTGTTAGCAACGAAAAGTTGCACTTTGCTAGCTGAGCTTCCCCTAAGGAACAAAGTTGTTTTTCACCGAGAAAGAAAGATCCAGGTCTGGATTCTCAGATGCATATTATTCACTTACCGAAGCCATAAGAAATGTGTGTCCTTATGCTTTCTGTCTTGCAAGAATCAGCTGTTTCTCTTGTTAGCAACGAAAAGTTGCACTTTGCGAGCTGAGCTTCCCCTAAGGAACAAAGTTGTTTTTCACCGAGAAAGAAAGATCCGGTCCTGGTTTCTCAGATGCATATTATTCACTTACCGAAGCCATAAGAAATGTGTGTCCTTATGCTTTCTGTCTTGCAAGAATCAGCTGTTTCTCTTGTTAGCAACGAAAATTGCACTTTGCGAGCTGAGCTTCCCCTAAGGAACAAAGTTGTTTTTCACCGAGAAAGAAAGATCCGGGCCTGGATTCTCAGATGCATATTATTCACTTACCAAAGCCATAAGAAATGTGTGTCCTTATGCTTTCTGTCTTGCAAGAATCAGCTGTTTCTCTTGTTAGCAACGAAAAGTTGCACTTTGCGAGTTGAGCTTCCCCTAAGGAACAAAGTTGTTTTTCACCGAGAAAGAAAGATTCAGTCCTGGATTCTCAGATGCATATTATTCACTTACAGAAGCCATAAGAAATGTGTGTCCTGATGCCTTCTGTCTGACAGGAATCGACTGTTTCTCTTGTTAGCAAAGGAAAGTTGCACTTTGCTCGGTGCGATTCCCTTAAGGAACTACTGTGCTTTGCATGCAGAAAGAGACCTCCAGTCCTGGATTCTCTGATGCATGTGATTCATAGCCAGCCATAAGAATAGTGTGTCCTGATGCCTTCTGTCTGACAGGAATCGACCGTTTCTCTTGTTAGCAACGAAAAGTTGCACTTTGCGAGCTGAGCTTCCTTTATGGAACAAAGTTGTTTTTCACCGAGAAAGAAAGATCCAGGCCTGGATTCTCAGATGCATATTATTCACTTCCCAAAGCCATAAGAAATGTGTGTCCTTATGCTTGCTGTCTTGCAAGAATCAGCTGTTTCTCTTGTTAGCAACGAAATTTGCACTTTGCGAGATGAGCTTCCCCTAAGGAACAAAGTTGTTTTTCACCGAGAAAGAAAGATCCAGTCCTGGATTCTCAGATGCATATTATTCACTTACAGAAGCCATAAGAAATGTGTGTCCTGATGCCTTCTGTCTGACAGGAATCGACCGTTTCACTTGTTAGCAACGAGGAGTTGCACTTTGCGAGCTGAGCTTCCCCTAAGGAACAAAGTTGTTTTTCACCGAGAAAGAAAGATCCAGGCCTGCATTCACAGATGCATATTATTCCCTTACCAAAGGCATAAGAAATGTGTGTCCTTATGCTTTCTGTCTTGCAAGAATCAGCTGTTTCTCTTGTTAGCAACGAAATTTGCACTTTGCGAGATGAGCTTCCCCTAAGGAACAAAGTTGTTTTTCACCGAGAAAGAAAGATCCAGTCCCGGATTCTCAGATGCATATTATTCACTTACCGAAGCCATAAGAAATGTGTGTCCTTTTGCTTTCTGTCTTGCAAGAATCAGCTGTTTCTCTTGTTAGCAACGAAAAGTTGCACTTTGAGAGATGAGCTTCCCCTAAGGAACAAAGTTGTTTTTCAACAAGAAAGAAAGATCCAGGGCTCGATTCTCAGATGGATATTATTCACTTTCCGAAGCCATAAGAAATGTGTGTCCTTATGCTTGCTGTCTTGCAAGAATCAGCTGTTTCTCTTGTTAGCAACGAAATTTGCACTTTGCGAGATGAGCTTCCCCTAAGGAACAAAGTTGTTTTTCACCGAGAAAGAAAGATCCAGGCCTGGATTCTCAGATGCATATTATTCACTTACCGAAGCCATAAGAAATGTGTGTCCTTTTGCTTTCTGTCTTGCAAGAATCAGCTGTTTCTCTTGTTAGCAACGAAAAGTTGCACTTTGAGAGATGAGCTTCCCCTAAGGAACAAAGTTGTTTTTCAACAAGAAAGAAAGATCCAGGGCTCGATTCTCAGATGGATATTATTCACTTTCCGAAGCCATAAGAAATGTGTGTCCTTATGCTTGCTGTCTTGCAAGAATCAGCTGTTTCTCTTGTTAGCAACGAAATTTGCACTTTGCGAGCTGAGCTTCCCCTAAGGAACAAAGTTGTTTTTCACCGAGAAAGCAAGATTCAGTCTTGGATTCTCAGATGCATATTATTCACTTACAGAAGCCATAAGAAATGTGTGTCCTGATGCCTTCTGTCTGACAGGAATCGACTGTTTCTCTTGTTAGCAAAGGAAAGTTGCACTTTGCTCGTTGCGATTCCCTTAAGGAACTACTGTGCTTTGCATCCAGAAAGAGACCTCCAGTCCTGGATTCTCTGATGCATGTGATTCATAGCCAGCCATAAGAATACTGTGTCCTGATGCCTTCTGTCTGACAGGAATCGACCGTTTCACTTGTTAGCAACGAAAAGTTGCACTTTGCGAGCTGAGCTTCCCCTAAGGAACAAAGTTGTTTTTCACCGAGAAAGAAAGATCCGGTCCTGGTTTCTCAGATGCATATTATTCACTTACCGAAGCCATAAGAAATGTGTGTCCTTATGCTTTCTGTCTTGCAAGAATCAGCTGTTTCTCTTGTTAGCAACGAAAAGTTGCACTTTGGGAGCTGAGCTTCCCCTAAGGAACAAAGTTGTTTTTCACCGAGAAAGAAAGATCCAGTCCTGGATTCTCAGATGCATATTATTCACTCACCGAAGCCATAAGAAATGTGTGTCCTTTTGCTTTCTGTCTGGAAAGAATCAGCTGTTTCTCTTGTTAGGAACGAAAAGTTGCACATGGAGAGTTGAGCTTCCCCTAAGGAACAAAGTTGTTTTTCACCGAGAAAGAAAGATCCAGGCCTGCATTCTCAGATGCATATTATTCACTTACCAAAGCCATAAGAAATGTGTGTCCTTATGCTTGCTGTCTTGCAAGAATCAGCTGTTTCTCTTATTAGCAACGAAATTTGCACTTTGCGAGCTGAGCTTCCCCTAAGGAACAAAGTTGTTTTTCACCGAGAAAGAAAGATCCAGTCCTGGATTCTCAGATGCATATTATTCACTTACCAAAGCCATAAGAAATGTGTGTCCTTATGCTTGCTGTCTTGCAAGAATCAGCTGTTTCTCTTGTTAGCAACGAAAAGTTGCACTTTGCGAGTTGAGCTTCCCCTAAGGAACAAAGTTGTTTTTCACCGAGAAAGAAAGATCCAGGCCTGCATTCTCAGATGCATATTATTCACTTACCAAAGCCATAAGAAATGTGTGTCCTTATGCTTTCTGTCTTGCAAGAATCAGCTGTTTCTCTTGTTAGCAACGAAAAGTTGCACTTTGCGAGCTGAGCTTCCCCTAAGGAACAAAGTTGTTTTTCACCGAGAAAGAAAGATCCGGGCCTGGATTCTCAGATGCATATTATTCACTTACAGAAGCCATAAGAAATGTGTGTCCTTATGCTTGCTGTCTTGCCAGAATCAGCTGTTTC
The DNA here is from genome assembly GCF_047495875.1 of Pithys albifrons albifrons. Taxonomy (NCBI): domain Eukaryota; kingdom Metazoa; phylum Chordata; class Aves; order Passeriformes; family Thamnophilidae; genus Pithys; species Pithys albifrons. Next base: position 1,000,332 of record NC_092479.1, read on the forward strand.
TCTTGTTAGCAACGAAATTTGCACTTTGCGAGATGAGATTCCCCTAAGGAACAAAGTTGTTTTTCACCGAGAAAGAAAGATCCAGTCCTGGATTCTCAGATGCATATTATTCACTTACCAAAGCCATAAGAAATGTGTGTCCTGATGCCTTCTGTCTGACAGGAATCGACCGTTTCTCTTGTTAGCAACGAAAAGTTGCACTTTGCGAGATGAGCTTCCCCTAAGGAACAAAGTTGTTTTTCACCGAGAAAGAAAGATCCAGGCCTGGATTCTCAGATGCATATTATTCACTTACAGAAGCCATAAGAAATGTGTGTCCTGATGCCTTCTGTCTGACAGGAATCGACCGTTTCTCTTGTTAGCAAAGCAAAGTTGCACTTTGCTCGTTGAGATTCCCTTAAGGAACAACTATGCTTTGCATCCAGAAAGAGAGCTCCAGTCCTGGATTCTCTGATGCATGTGATTCACTAGCCAGAGCCATAAGAATACTGTGTCCTGATGCCTTCTGTCTGACAGGAATCGACCGTTTGACTTGTTAGCAACGAAAAGTTGCACTTTGCGAGCTGAGCTTCCCCTAAGGAACAAAGTTGTTTTTCACCGAGAAAGAAAGATCCAGGTCTGGATTCTCAGATGCATATTATTCACTTACCGAAGCCATAAGAAATGTGTGTCCTTATGCTTGCTGTCTTGCAGGAATCAGCTGTTTCTCTTGTTAGCAACGAAAAGTTGCACTTTGCGAGTTGAGCTTCCCCTAAGGAACAAAGTTGTTTTTCACCGAGAAAGAAAGATCCAGTCCTGGATTCTCAGATGCATATTATTCACTTACCAAAGCCATAAGAAATGTGTGTCCTTATGCTTGCTGTCTTGCAAGAATCAGCTGTTTCTCTTGTTAGCAACGAAAAGTTGCACTTTGCGAGCTGAGCTTCCCCTAAGGAACAAAGTTGTTTTTCACCGAGAAAGAAAGATCCGGGCCTGCATTCTCAGATGCATATTTTTCACTTACAGAAGCCATAAGAAATGTGTGTCCTTATGCTTGCTGTCTTGCCAGAATCAGCTGTTTCTCTTGTTAGCAAAGAAATTTGCACTTTGCGAGCTGAGCTTCCCCTAAGGAACAAAGTTGTTTTTCACCGAGAAAGAATGATCCAGGCCTGGATTCTCAGATGCATATTATTCACTTACCAAAGCCATAAGAAATGTGTGTCCTGATGCCTTCTGTCTGACAGGAATCGACCGTTTCTGTTGTTAGCAACGAAAAGTTGCACTTTGCGAGTTGAGCTTCCCCTAAGGAACAAAGTTGGTTTTCACCGAGAAAGAAAGATCCAGGCCTGGATTCTCAGATGCATATTATTCACTTACAGAAGCCATAAGAAATGTGTGTCCTGATGCCTTCTGTCTGACAGGAATCGACCGTTTCTCTTGTTAGCAAAGCAAAGTTGCACTTTGCTCGTTGAGATTCCCTTAAGGAACTACTGTGCTTTGCATCCAGAAAGAGAGCTCCAGTCCTGGATTCTCTGATGCATGTGATTCACTAGCCAGAGCCATAAGAATACTGTGTCCTGATGCCTTCTGTCTGACAGGAATCGACCGTTTCACTTGTTAGCAACGAAAAGTTGCACTTTGCTAGCTGAGCTTCCCCTAAGGAACAAAGTTGTTTTTCACCGAGAAAGAAAGATCCAGGTCTGGATTCTCAGATGCATATTATTCACTTACCGAAGCCATAAGAAATGTGTGTCCTTATGCTTTCTGTCTTGCAAGAATCAGCTGTTTCTCTTGTTAGCAACGAAAAGTTGCACTTTGCGAGCTGAGCTTCCCCTAAGGAACAAAGTTGTTTTTCACCGAGAAAGAAAGATCCAGGCCTCGATTCTCAGATGCATATTATTCACTTACCGAAGCCATAAGAAATGTGTGTCCTTATGCTTTCTGTCTTGCAAGAATCAGCTGTTTCTCTTGTTAGCAACGAAAAGTTGCACTTTGCGAGCTGAGCTTCCCCTAAGGAACAAAGTTGTTTTTCACCGAGAAAGAAAGATCCGGGCCTGGATTCTCAGATGCATATTATTCACTTACCAAAGCCATAAGAAATGTGTGTCCTTATGCTTTCTGTCTTGCAAGAATCAGCTGTTTCTCTTGTTAGCAACGAAAAGTTGCACTTTGCGAGTTGAGCTTCCCCTAAGGAACAAAGTTGTTTTTCACCGAGAAAGAAAGATTCAGTCCTGGATTCTCAGATGCATATTATTCACTTACAGAAGCCATAAGAAATGTGTGTCCTGATGCCTTCTCTCTGACAGGAATCGACTGTTTCTCTTGTTAGCAAAGGAAAGTTGCACTTTGCTCGGTGCGATTCCCTTAAGGAACTACTGTGCTTTGCATCCAGAAAGAGACCTCCAGTCCTGGATTCTCTGATGCATGTGATTCATAGCCAGCCATAAGAATACTGTGTCCTGATGCCTTCTGTCTGACAGGAATCGACCGTTTCTCTTGTTAGCAACGAAAAGTTGCACTTTGCGAGCTGAGCTTCCTTTATGGAACAAAGTTGTTTTTCACCGAGAAAGAAAGATCCAGGCCTGGATTCTCAGATGCATATTATTCACTTACCAAAGCCATAAGAAATGTGTGTCCTTATGCTTGCTGTCTTGCAAGAATCAGCTGTTTCTCTTGTTAGCAACGAAATTTGCACTTTGCGAGCTGAGCTTCCCCTAAGGAACAAAGTTGTTTTTCACCGAGAAAGAAAGATCCAGACCTGGATTCTCAGATGCGTATTATTCACTTACCAAAGCCATAAGAAATGTGTGTCCTTATGCTTTCTGTCTTGCAAGAATCAGCTGTTTCTCTTGTTAGCAACGAAATTTGCACTTTGCGAGATGAGCTTCCCCTAAGGAACAAAGTTGTTTTTCACCGAGAAAGAAAGATCCAGTCCTGGATTCTCAGATGGATATTATTCACTTTCCGAAGCCATAAGAAATGTGTGTCCTGATGCCTTCTGTCTGACAGGAATCGACCGTTTCACTTGTTAGCAACGAAAAGTTGCACTTTGCGAGCTGAGCTTCCCCTAAGGAACAAAGTTGTTTTTCTCCGAGAAAGAAAGATCCGGTCCTGGTTTCTCAGATGCATATTATTCACTTACCAAAGCCATAAGAAATGTGTGTCCTTATGCTTTCTGTCTTGCAAGAATCAGCTGTTTCTCTTGTTAGCAACGAAAAGTTGCACTTTTCGAGCTGAGCTTCCCCTAAGGAACAAAGTTGTTTTTCACCGAGAAAGAAAGATCCAGTCCTGGATTCTCAGATGCATATTATTCACTCACCGAAGCCATAAGAAATGTGTGTCCTTTTGCTTTCTGTCTGGAAAGAATCAGCTGTTTCTCTTGTTAGCAACGAAAAGTTGCACATTGAGAGTTGAGCTTCCCCTAAGGAACAAAGTTGTTTTTCACCGAGAAAGAAAGATCCAGGCCTGGATTCTCAGATGCATATTATTCACTTACCAAAGCCATAAGAAATGTGTGTCCTTATGCTTGCTGTCTTGCAAGAATCAGCTGTTTCTCTTGTTAGCAACGAAATTTGCACTTTGCGAGCTGAGCTTCCCCTAAGGAACAAAGTTGTTTTTCACCGAGAAAGAAAGATCCAGTCCTGGATTCTCAGATGCATATTATTCACTTACCAAAGCCATAAGAAATGTGTGTCCTTATGCTTGCTGTCTTGCAAGAATCAGCTGTTTCTCTTGTTAGCAACGAAAAGTTGCACTTTGCGAGTTGAGCTTCCCCTAAGGAACAAAGTTGTTTTTCACCGAGAAAGAAAGATCCAGGCCTGCATTCTCAGATGCATATTATTCACTTACCAAAGCCATAAGAAATGTGTGTCCTTATGCTTTCTGTCTTGCAAGAATCAGCTGTTTCTCTTGTTAGCAACGAAAAGTTGCACTTTGCGAGCTGAGCTTCCCCTAAGGAACAAAGTTGTTTTTCACCGAGAAAGAAAGATCCGGGCCTGGATTCTCAGATGCATATTATTCACTTACAGAAGCCATAAGAAATGTGTGTCCTTATGCTTGCTGTCTTGCCAGAATCAGCTGTTTCTCTTGTTAGCAACGAAATTTGCACTTTGCGAGATGAGATTCCCCTAAGGAACAAAGTTGTTTTTCACCGAGAAAGAAAGATCCAGTCCTGGATTCTCAGATGCATATTATTCACTTACCAAAGCCATAAGAAATGTGTGTCCTGATGCCTTCTGTCTGACAGGAATCGACCGTTTCTCTTGTTAGCAACGAAAAGTTGCACTTTGCGAGATGAGCTTCCCCTAAGGAACAAAGTTGTTTTTCACCGAGAAAGAAAGATCCAGGCCTGGATTCTCAGATGCATATTATTCACTTACAGAAGCCATAAGAAATGTGTGTCCTGATGCCTTCTGTCTGACAGGAATCGACCGTTTCTCTTGTTAGCAAAGCAAAGTTGCACTTTGCTCGTTGAGATTCCCTTAAGGAACAACTATGCTTTGCATCCAGAAAGAGAGCTCCAGTCCTGGATTCTCTGATGCATGTGATTCACTAGCCAGAGCCATAAGAATACTGTGTCCTGATGCCTTCTGTCTGACAGGAATCGACCGTTTGACTTGTTAGCAACGAAAAGTTGCACTTTGCGAGCTGAGCTTCCCCTAAGGAACAAAGTTGTTTTTCACCGAGAAAGAAAGATCCAGGTCTGGATTCTCAGATGCATATTATTCACTTACCGAAGCCATAAGAAATGTGTGTCCTTATGCTTGCTGTCTTGCAGGAATCAGCTGTTTCTCTTGTTAGCAACGAAAAGTTGCACTTTGCGAGTTGAGCTTCCCCTAAGGAACAAAGTTGTTTTTCACCGAGAAAGAAAGATCCAGTCCTGGATTCTCAGATGCATATTATTCACTTACCAAAGCCATAAGAAATGTGTGTCCTTATGCTTGCTGTCTTGCAAGAATCAGCTGTTTCTCTTGTTAGCAACGAAAAGTTGCACTTTGCGAGCTGAGCTTCCCCTAAGGAACAAAGTTGTTTTTCACCGAGAAAGAAAGATCCGGGCCTGCATTCTCAGATGCATATTTTTCACTTACAGAAGCCATAAGAAATGTGTGTCCTTATGCTTGCTGTCTTGCCAGAATCAGCTGTTTCTCTTGTTAGCAAAGAAATTTGCACTTTGCGAGCTGAGCTTCCCCTAAGGAACAAAGTTGTTTTTCACCGAGAAAGAATGATCCAGGCCTGGATTCTCAGATGCATATTATTCACTTACCAAAGCCATAAGAAATGTGTGTCCTGATGCCTTCTGTCTGACAGGAATCGACCGTTTCTGTTGTTAGCAACGAAAAGTTGCACTTTGCGAGTTGAGCTTCCCCTAAGGAACAAAGTTGGTTTTCACCGAGAAAGAAAGATCCAGGCCTGGATTCTCAGATGCATATTATTCACTTACAGAAGCCATAAGAAATGTGTGTCCTGATGCCTTCTGTCTGACAGGAATCGACCGTTTCTCTTGTTAGCAAAGCAAAGTTGCACTTTGCTCGTTGAGATTCCCTTAAGGAACTACTGTGCTTTGCATCCAGAAAGAGAGCTCCAGTCCTGGATTCTCTGATGCATGTGATTCACTAGCCAGAGCCATAAGAATACTGTGTCCTGATGCCTTCTGTCTGACAGGAATCGACCGTTTCACTTGTTAGCAACGAAAAGTTGCACTTTGCTAGCTGAGCTTCCCCTAAGGAACAAAGTTGTTTTTCACCGAGAAAGAAAGATCCAGGTCTGGATTCTCAGATGCATATTATTCACTTACCGAAGCCATAAGAAATGTGTGTCCTTATGCTTTCTGTCTTGCAAGAATCAGCTGTTTCTCTTGTTAGCAACGAAAAGTTGCACTTTGCGAGCTGAGCTTCCCCTAAGGAACAAAGTTGTTTTTCACCGAGAAAGAAAGATCCAGGCCTCGATTCTCAGATGCATATTATTCACTTACCGAAGCCATAAGAAATGTGTGTCCTTATGCTTTCTGTCTTGCAAGAATCAGCTGTTTCTCTTGTTAGCAACGAAAAGTTGCACTTTGCGAGCTGAGCTTCCCCTAAGGAACAAAGTTGTTTTTCACCGAGAAAGAAAGATCCGGGCCTGGATTCTCAGATGCATATTATTCACTTACCAAAGCCATAAGAAATGTGTGTCCTTATGCTTTCTGTCTTGCAAGAATCAGCTGTTTCTCTTGTTAGCAACGAAAAGTTGCACTTTGCGAGTTGAGCTTCCCCTAAGGAACAAAGTTGTTTTTCACCGAGAAAGAAAGATTCAGTCCTGGATTCTCAGATGCATATTATTCACTTACAGAAGCCATAAGAAATGTGTGTCCTGATGCCTTCTCTCTGACAGGAATCGACTGTTTCTCTTGTTAGCAAAGGAAAGTTGCACTTTGCTCGGTGCGATTCCCTTAAGGAACTACTGTGCTTTGCATCCAGAAAGAGACCTCCAGTCCTGGATTCTCTGATGCATGTGATTCATAGCCAGCCATAAGAATACTGTGTCCTGATGCCTTCTGTCTGACAGGAATCGACCGTTTCTCTTGTTAGCAACGAAAAGTTGCACTTTGCGAGCTGAGCTTCCTTTATGGAACAAAGTTGTTTTTCACCGAGAAAGAAAGATCCAGGCCTGGATTCTCAGATGCATATTATTCACTTACCAAAGCCATAAGAAATGTGTGTCCTTATGCTTGCTGTCTTGCAAGAATCAGCTGTTTCTCTTGTTAGCAACGAAATTTGCACTTTGCGAGCTGAGCTTCCCCTAAGGAACAAAGTTGTTTTTCACCGAGAAAGAAAGATCCAGACCTGGATTCTCAGATGCGTATTATTCACTTACCAAAGCCATAAGAAATGTGTGTCCTTATGCTTTCTGTCTTGCAAGAATCAGCTGTTTCTCTTGTTAGCAACGAAATTTGCACTTTGCGAGATGAGCTTCCCCTAAGGAACAAAGTTGTTTTTCACCGAGAAAGAAAGATCCAGTCCTGGATTCTCAGATGGATATTATTCACTTTCCGAAGCCATAAGAAATGTGTGTCCTGATGCCTTCTGTCTGACAGGAATCGACCGTTTCACTTGTTAGCAACGAAAAGTTGCACTTTGCGAGCTGAGCTTCCCCTAAGGAACAAAGTTGTTTTTCTCCGAGAAAGAAAGATCCGGTCCTGGTTTCTCAGATGCATATTATTCACTTACCAAAGCCATAAGAAATGTGTGTCCTTATGCTTTCTGTCTTGCAAGAATCAGCTGTTTCTCTTGTTAGCAACGAAAAGTTGCACTTTTCGAGCTGAGCTTCCCCTAAGGAACAAAGTTGTTTTTCACCGAGAAAGAAAGATCCAGTCCTGGATTCTCAGATGCATATTATTCACTCACCGAAGCCATAAGAAATGTGTGTCCTTTTGCTTTCTGTCTGGAAAGAATCAGCTGTTTCTCTTGTTAGCAACGAAAAGTTGCACATTGAGAGTTGAGCTTCCCCTAAGGAACAAAGTTGTTTTTCACCGAGAAAGAAAGATCCAGGCCTGGATTCTCAGATGCATATTATTCACTTACCAAAGCCATAAGAAATGTGTGTCCTTATGCTTGCTGTCTTGCAAGAATCAGCTGTTTCTCTTGTTAGCAACGAAATTTGCACTTTGCGAGCTGAGCTTCCCCTAAGGAACAAAGTTGTTTTTCACCGAGAAAGAAAGATCCAGTCCTGGATTCTCAGATGCATATTATTCACTTACCAAAGCCATAAGAAATGTGTGTCCTTATGCTTGCTGTCTTGCAAGAATCAGCTGTTTCTCTTGTTAGCAACGAAAAGTTGCACTTTGCGAGTTGAGCTTCCCCTAAGGAACAAAGTTGTTTTTCACCGAGAAAGAAAGATCCGGGCCTGCATTCTCAGATGCATATTATTCACTTACCAAAGCCATTAGAAATGTGTGTCCTTATGCTTTCTGTCTTGCAAGAATCAGCTGTTTCTCTTGTTAGCAACGAAAAGTTGCACTTTGCGAGCTGAGCTTCCCCTAAGGAACAAAGTTGTTTTTCACCGAGAAAGAAAGATCCGGGCCTGCATTCTCAGATGCATATTTTTCACTTACAGAAGCCATAAGAAATGTGTGTCCTTATGCTTGCTGTCTTGCCAGAATCAGCTGTTTCTCTTGTTAGCAACGAAATTTGCACTTTGCGAGATGAGATTCCCCTAAGGAACAAAGTTGTTTTTCACCGAGAAAGAAAGATCCAGTCCTGGATTCTCAGATGCATATTATTCACTTACCAAAGCCATAAGAAATGTGTGTCCTGATGCCTTCTGTCTGACAGGAATCGACCGTTTCTCTTGTTAGCAACGAAAAGTTGCACTTTGCGAGATGAGCTTCCCCTAAGGAACAAAGTTGTTTTTCACCGAGAAAGAAAGATCCAGGCCTGGATTCTCAGATGCATATTATTCACTTACAGAAGCCATAAGAAATGTGTGTCCTGATGCCTTCTGTCTGACAGGAATCGACCGTTTCTCTTGTTAGCAAAGCAAAGTTGCACTTTGCTCGTTGAGATTCCCTTAAGGAACAACTATGCTTTGCATCCAGAAAGAGAGCTCCAGTCCTGGATTCTCTGATGCATGTGATTCACTAGCCAGAGCCATAAGAATACTGTGTCCTGATGCCTTCTGTCTGACAGGAATCGACCGTTTGACTTGTTAGCAACGAAAAGTTGCACTTTGCGAGCTGAGCTTCCCCTAAGGAACAAAGTTGTTTTTCACCGAGAAAGAAAGATCCAGGTCTGGATTCTCAGATGCATATTATTCACTTACCGAAGCCATAAGAAATGTGTGTCCTTATGCTTGCTGTCTTGCAGGAATCAGCTGTTTCTCTTGTTAGCAACGAAAAGTTGCACTTTGCGAGTTGAGCTTCCCCTAAGGAACAAAGTTGTTTTTCACCGAGAAAGAAAGATCCAGTCCTGGATTCTCAGATGCATATTATTCACTTACCAAAGCCATAAGAAATGTGTGTCCTTATGCTTGCTGTCTTGCAAGAATCAGCTGTTTCTCTTGTTAGCAACGAAAAGTTGCACTTTGCGAGCTGAGCTTCCCCTAAGGAACAAAGTTGTTTTTCACCGAGAAAGAAAGATCCGGGCCTGCATTCTCAGATGCATATTTTTCACTTACAGAAGCCATAAGAAATGTGTGTCCTTATGCTTGCTGTCTTGCCAGAATCAGCTGTTTCTCTTGTTAGCAACGAAATTTGCACTTTGCGAGCTGAGCTTCCCCTAAGGAACAAAGTTGTTTTTCACCGAGAAAGAATGATCCAGGCCTGGATTCTCAGATGCATATTATTCACTTACCAAAGCCATAAGAAATGTGTGTCCTGATGCCTTCTGTCTGACAGGAATCGACCGTTTCTGTTGTTAGCAACGAAAAGTTGCACTTTGCGAGTTGAGCTTCCCCTAAGGAACAAAGTTGGTTTTCACCGAGAAAGAAAGATCCAGGCCTGGATTCTCAGATGCATATTATTCACTTACAGAAGCCATAAGAAATGTGTGTCCTGATGCCTTCTGTCTGACAGGAATCGACCGTTTCTCTTGTTAGCAAAGCAAAGTTGCACTTTGCTCGTTGAGATTCCCTTAAGGAACTACTGTGCTTTGCATCCAGAAAGAGAGCTCCAGTCCTGGATTCTCTGATGCATGTGATTCACTAGCCAGAGCCATAAGAATACTGTGTCCTGATGCCTTCTGTCTGACAGGAATCGACCGTTTCACTTGTTAGCAACGAAAAGTTGCACTTTGCTAGCTGAGCTTCCCCTAAGGAACAAAGTTGTTTTTCACCGAGAAAGAAAGATCCAGGTCTGGATTCTCAGATGCATATTATTCACTTACCGAAGCCATAAGAAATGTGTGTCCTTATGCTTTCTGTCTTGCAAGAATCAGCTGTTTCTCTTGTTAGCAACGAAAAGTTGCACTTTGCGAGCTGAGCTTCCCCTAAGGAACAAAGTTGTTTTTCACCGAGAAAGAAAGATCCAGGCCTCGATTCTCAGATGCATATTATTCACTTACCGAAGCCATAAGAAATGTGTGTCCTTATGCTTTCTGTCTTGCAAGAATCAGCTGTTTCTCTTGTTAGCAACGAAAAGTTGCACTTTGCGAGCTGAGCTTCCCCTAAGGAACAAAGTTGTTTTTCACCGAGAAAGAAAGATCCGGGCCTGGATTCTCAGATGCATATTATTCACTTACCAAAGCCATAAGAAATGTGTGTCCTTATGCTTTCTGTCTTGCAAGAATCAGCTGTTTCTCTTGTTAGCAACGAAAAGTTGCACTTTGCGAGTTGAGCTTCCCCTAAGGAACAAAGTTGTTTTTCACCGAGAAAGAAAGATTCAGTCCTGGATTCTCAGATGCATATTATTCACTTACAGAAGCCATAAGAAATGTGTGTCCTGATGCCTTCTCTCTGACAGGAATCGACTGTTTCTCTTGTTAGCAAAGGAAAGTTGCACTTTGCTCGGTGCGATTCCCTTAAGGAACTACTGTGCTTTGCATCCAGAAAGAGACCTCCAGTCCTGGATTCTCTGATGCATGTGATTCATAGCCAGCCATAAGAATACTGTGTCCTGATGCCTTCTGTCTGACAGGAATCGACCGTTTCTCTTGTTAGCAACGAAAAGTTGCACTTTGCGAGCTGAGCTTCCTTTATGGAACAAAGTTGTTTTTCACCGAGAAAGAAAGATCCAGGCCTGGATTCTCAGATGCATATTATTCACTTACCAAAGCCATAAGAAATGTGTGTCCTTATGCTTGCTGTCTTGCAAGAATCAGCTGTTTCTCTTGTTAGCAACGAAATTTGCACTTTGCGAGCTGAGCTTCCCCTAAGGAACAAAGTTGTTTTTCACCGAGAAAGAAAGATCCAGACCTGGATTCTCAGATGCGTATTATTCACTTACCAAAGCCATAAGAAATGTGTGTCCTTATGCTTTCTGTCTTGCAAGAATCAGCTGTTTCTCTTGTTAGCAACGAAATTTGCACTTTGCGAGATGAGCTTCCCCTAAGGAACAAAGTTGTTTTTCACCGAGAAAGAAAGATCCAGTCCTGGATTCTCAGATGGATATTATTCACTTTCCGAAGCCATAAGAAATGTGTGTCCTGATGCCTTCTGTCTGACAGGAATCGACCGTTTCACTTGTTAGCAACGAAAAGTTGCACTTTGCGAGCTGAGCTTCCCCTAAGGAACAAAGTTGTTTTTCTCCGAGAAAGAAAGATCCGGTCCTGGTTTCTCAGATGCATATTATTCACTTACCAAAGCCATAAGAAATGTGTGTCCTTATGCTTTCTGTCTTGCAAGAATCAGCTGTTTCTCTTGTTAGCAACGAAAAGTTGCACTTTTCGAGCTGAGCTTCCCCTAAGGAACAAAGTTGTTTTTCACCGAGAAAGAAAGATCCAGTCCTGGATTCTCAGATGCATATTATTCACTCACCGAAGCCATAAGAAATGTGTGTCCTTTTGCTTTCTGTCTGGAAAGAATCAGCTGTTTCTCTTGTTAGCAACGAAAAGTTGCACATTGAGAGTTGAGCTTCCCCTAAGGAACAAAGTTGTTTTTCACCGAGAAAGAAAGATCCAGGCCTGGATTCTCAGATGCATATTATTCACTTACCAAAGCCATAAGAAATGTGTGTCCTTATGCTTGCTGTCTTGCAAGAATCAGCTGTTTCTCTTGTTAGCAACGAAATTTGCACTTTGCGAGCTGAGCTTCCCCTAAGGAACAAAGTTGTTTTTCACCGAGAAAGAAAGATCCAGTCCTGGATTCTCAGATGCATATTATTCACTTACCAAAGCCATAAGAAATGTGTGTCCTTATGCTTGCTGTCTTGCAAGAATCAGCTGTTTCTCTTGTTAGCAACGAAAAGTTGCACTTTGCGAGTTGAGCTTCCCCTAAGGAACAAAGTTGTTTTTCACCGAGAAAGAAAGATCCGGGCCTGCATTCTCAGATGCATATTATTCACTTACCAAAGCCATAAGAAATGTGTGTCCTTATGCTTTCTGTCTTGCAAGAATCAGCTGTTTCTCTTGTTAGCAACGAAAAGTTGCACTTTGCGAGCTGAGCTTCCCCTAAGGAACAAAGTTGTTTTTCACCGAGAAAGAAAGATCCGGGCCTGCATTCTCAGATGCATATTTTTCACTTACAGAAGCCATAAGAAATGTGTGTCCTTATGCTTGCTGTCTTGCCAGAATCAGCTGTTTCTCTTGTTAGCAACGAAATTTGCACTTTGCGATATGAGATTCCCCTAAGGAACAAAGTTGTTTTTCACCGAGAAAGAAAGATCCAGTCCTGGATTCTCAGATGCATATTATTCACTTACCAAAGCCATAAGAAATGTGTGTCCTGATGCCTTCTGTCTGACAGGAATCGACCGTTTCTCTTGTTAGCAACGAAAAGTTGCACTTAGCGAGTTGAGCTTCCCCTAAGGAACAAAGTTGTTTTTCACCGAGAAAGAAAGATCCAGGCCTGGATTCTCAGATGCATATTATTCACTTACAGAAGCCATAAGAAATGTGTGTCCTGATGCCTTCTGTCTGACAGGAATCGACCGTTTCTCTTGTTAGCAAAGCAAAGTTGCACTTTGCTCGTTGAGATTCCCTTAAGGAACAACTATGCTTTGCATCCAGAAAGAGAGCTCCAGTCCTGGATTCTCTGATGCATGTGATTCACTAGCCAGAGCCATAAGAATACTGTGTCCTGATGCCTTCTGTCTGACAGGAATCGACCGTTTGACTTGTTAGCAACGAAAAGTTGCACTTTGCTAGCTGAGCTTCCCCTAAGGAACAAAGTTGTTTTTCACCGAGAAAGAAAGATCCAGGTCTGGATTCTCAGATGCATATTATTCACTTACCGAAGCCATATGAAATGTGTGTCCTTATGTTTGCTGTCTTGCAAGAATCAGCTGTTTCTCTTGTTAGCAACGAAAAGTTGCACTTTGCGAGTTGAGCTTCCCCTAAGGAACAAAGTTGTTTTTCACCGAGAAAGAAAGATCCAGGCCTCGATTCTCAGATGCATATTATTCACTTACCAAAGCCATAAGAAATGTGTGTCCTTATGCTTGCTGTCTTGCAAGAATCAGCTGTTTCTCTTGTTAGCAACGAAAAGTTGCACTTTGCGAGCTGAGCTTCCCCTAAGGAACAAAGTTGTTTTTCACCGAGAAAGAAAGATCCGGGACTGGATTCTCAGATGCATATTATTCACTTACCAAAGCCATAAGAAATGTGTGTCCTTATGCTTGCTGTCTTGCAAGAATCAGCTGTTTCTCTTGTTAGCAACGAAAAGTTGCACTTTGCGAGTTGAGCTTCCCCTAAGGAACAAAGTTGTTTTTCACCGAGAAAGAAAGATTCAGTCCTGGATTCTCAGATGCATATTATTCACTTACAGAAGCCATAAGAAATGTGTGTCCTGATGCCTTCTCTCTGACAGGAATCGACTGTTTCTCTTGTTAGCAAAGGAAAGTTGCACTTTGCTCGTTGCGATTCCCTTAAGGAACTACTGTGCTTTGCATCCAGAAAGAGAGCTCCAGTCCTGGATTCTCTGATGCATGTGATTCACTAGCCAGAGCCATAAGAATACTGTGTCCTGATGCCTTCTGTCTGACAGGAATCGACCGTTTCTCTTGTTAGCAACGAAAAGTTGCACTTTGCGAGTTGAGCTTCCCCTAAGGAACAAAGTTGTTTTTCACCGAGAAAGAAAGATCCAGGCCTCGATTCTCAGATGCATATTATTCACTTACCAAAGCCATAAGAAATGTGTGTCCTTATGCTTGCTGTCTTGCAAGAATCAGCTTTTTCTCTTGTTAGCAACGAAATTTGCACTTTGCGAGCTGAGCTTCCCCTAAGGAACAAAGTTGTTTTTCACCGAGAAAGAAAGATCCAGGCCTGGATTCTCAGATGCGTTTTATTCACTTACCAAAGCCATAAGAAATGTGTGTCCTTATGCTTTCTGTCTTGCAAGAATCAGCTGTTTCTCTTGTTAGCAACGAAATTTGCACTTTGCGAGATGAGCTTCCCCTAAGGAACAAAGTTGTTTTTCACCGAGAAAGAAAGATCCAGTCCTGGATTCTCAGATGCATATTATTCACTTACAGAAGCCATAAGAAATGTGTGTCCTTATGCTTTCTGTCTTGCAAGAATCAGCTGTTTCTCTTGTTAGCAACGAAAAGTTGCACTTTGAGAGTTGAGCTTCCCCTAAGGAACAAAGTTGTTTTTCTCCGAGAAAGAAAGATCCAGTCCTGGATTCTCAGATGCATATCATTCACTTACCAAAACCATAAGAAATGTGTGTCCTTATGCTTTCTGTCTTGCAAGAATCAGCTGTTTCTCTTGTTAGCAACGAAAAGTTGCACTTTGCGAGTTGAGCTTCCCCTAAGGAACAAAGTTGTTTTTCACCGAGAAAGAAAGATCCAGGCCTGCATTCTCAGATGCATATCATTCACTTACCAAAGCCATAAGAAATGTGTGTCCTTATGCTTGCTGTCTTGCAAGAATCAGCTGTTTCTCTTGTTAGCAACGAAAAGTTGCACTTTGCGAGATGAGCTTCCCCTAAGGAACAAAGTTGTTTTTCACCGAGAAAGAAAGATCCAGGCCTGCATTCTCAGATGCATATCATTCACTTACCAAAGCCATAAGAAATGTGTGTCCTTATGCTTGCTGTCTTGCAAGAATCAGCTGTTTCTCTTGTTAGCAACGAAAAGTTGCACTTTGCGAGTTGAGCTTCCCCTAAGGAACAAAGTTGTTTTTCACCGAGAAAGAAAGATCCAGGCCTGCATTCTCAGATGCATATCATTCACTTACCAAAGCCATATGAAATGTGTGTCCTTATGCTTGCTGTCTTGCAAGAATCAGCTGTTTCTCTTGTTAGCAACGAAAAGTTGCACTTTGAGAGATGAGCTTCCCCTAAGGAACAAAGTTGTTTTTCACCAGGAAAGAAAGATCCAGTCCTGGATTCTCAGATGGATATTATTCACTTACCAAAGCCATAAGAAATGTGTGTCCTTATGCTTGCTGTCTTGCAAGAATCAGCTGTTTCTCTTGTTAGCAACGAAATTTGCACTTTGCGAGATGAGCTTCCCCTAAGGAACAAAGTTGTTTTTCACCGAGAAAGAAAGATCCAGTCCTGGATTCTCAGATGCATATTATTCACTTACCGAAGCCATAAGAAATGTGTGTCCTTATGCTTTCTGTCTTGCAAGAATCAGCTGTTTCTCTTGTTAGCAACGAAAAGTTGCACTTTGCGAGTTGAGCTTCCCCTAAGGAACAAAGTTGTTTTTCACCGAGAAAGAAAGATCCAGGCCTGGATTCTCAGATGCATATTATTCACTTACCGAAGCCATAAGAAATGTGTGTCCTTATGCTTTCTGTCTTGCAAGAATCAGCTGTTTCTCTTGTTAGCAACAATAAGTTGCGCTTTGAGAGTTGAGCTTCCCCTAAGGAACAAAGTTGTTTTTCACCGAGAAAGAAAGATCCAGTCCTGGATTCTCAGATGCATATCATTCACTTACCAAAGCCATAAGAAATGTGTGTCCTTATGCTTTCTGTCTTGCAAGAATCAGCTGTTTCTCTTGTTAGCAACGAAAAGTTGCACTTTGCGAGTTGAGCTTCCCCTAAGGAACAAAGTTGTTTTTCACCGAGAAAGAAAGATCCAGGCCTGCATTCTCAGATGCATATCATTCACTTACCAAAGCCATAAGAAATGTGTGTCCTTATGCTTGCTGTCTTGCAAGAATCAGCTGTTTCTCTTGTTAGCAACGAAAAGTTGCACTTTGCGAGATGAGCTTCCCCTAAGGAACAAAGTTGTTTTTCACCAGGAAAGAAAGATCCAGGCCTGGATTCTCAGATGCATATTATTCACTTACCAAAGCCATAAGAAATGTGTGTCCTTATGCTTGCTGTCTTGCAAGAATCAGCTGTTTCTCTTGTTAGCAACGAAAAGTTGCACTTTGCGAGATGAGCTTCCCCTAAGGAACAAAGTTGTTTTTCACCGAGAAAGAAAGATCCAGTCCTGGATTCTCAGATGCATATTATTCACTTACAGAAGTCATAAGAAATGTGTGTCCTGATGCCTTCTGTCTGACAGTAATCGACTCTTTCTCTTGATAGCAAAGCAAAGTTGCACTTTGCTCGTTGAGATTCCCTTAAGGAACAACTGTGCTTTGCATCCAGAAAGAGAGCTCCAGTCCTGGATTCTCTGATGCATGTGATTCACTAGCCAGAGCCATAAGAATACTGTGTCCTGATGCCTTCTGTCTGACAGGAATCGACCGTTTCACTTGTTAGCAACGAAAAGTTGCACTTTGCGAGCTGAGCTTCCCCTAAGGAACAAAGTTGTTTTTCACCGAGAAAGAAAGATCCGGGCCTGGATTCTCAGATGCATATTATTCACTTACCGAAGCCATAAGAAATGTGTGTCCTTATGCTTTCTGTCTTGCAAGAATCAGCTGTTTCTCTTGTTAGCAACGAAATTTGCACTTTGCGAGATGAGCTTCCCCTAAGGAACAAAGTTGTTTTTCACCGAGAAAGAAAGATCCAGGCCTGCATTCTCAGATGCATATTATTCACTTACCAAAGCCATAAGAAATGTGTGTCCTTATGCTTGCTGTCTTGCAAGAATCAGCTGTTTCTCTTGTTAGGAACGAAAAGTTGCACTTTGAGAGATAAGCTTCCCCTAAGGAACAAAGTTGTTTTTCACCAAGAAAGAAAGATCCAGGCCTGGATTCTCAGATGCATATTATTCACTTACCAAAGCCATAAGGAATGTGTGTCCTTATGCTTGCTGTCTTGCAAGAATCAGCTGTTTCTCTTGTTAGCAACGAAAAGTTGCACTTTGAGAGATGAGCTTCCCCTAAGGAACAAAGTTGTTTTTCACCGAGAAAGAAAGATCCAGTCCTGGATTCTCAGATGCATATTATTCACTTACCAAAGCCATAAGAAATGTGTGTCCTTATGCTTGCTGTCTTGCAAGAATCAGCTGTTTCTCTTGTTAGCAACGAAATTTGCACTTTGCGAGATGAGCTTCCCCTAAGGAACAAAGTTGTTTTTCACCGAGAAAGAAAGATCCAGTCCTGGATTCTCAGATGCATATTATTCACTTACAGAAGCCATAAGAAATGTGTGCCTTATGCTTTCTGTCTTGCAAGAATCAGCTGTTTCTCTTGTTAGCAACGAAAAGTTGCACTTTGCGAGTTGAGCTTCCCCTAAGGAACAAAGTTGTTTTTCACCGAGAAAGAAAGATCCAGTCCTGGATTCTCAGATGCATATTATTCACTTACCGAAGCCATAAGAAATGTGTGTCCTTATGCTTTCTGTCTTGCAAGAATCAGCTGTTTCTCTTGTTAGCAACAATAAGTTGCGCTTTGAGAGTTGAGCTTCCCCTAAGGAACAAAGTTGTTTTTCACCGAGAAAGAAAGATCCAGTCCTGGATTCTCAGATGCATATCATTCACTTACCAAAGCCATAAGAAATGTGTGTCCTTATGCTTTCTGTCTTGCAAGAATCAGCTGTTTCTCTTGTTAGCAACGAAAAGTTGCACTTTGCGAGTTGAGCTTCCCCTAAGGAACAAAGTTGTTTTTCACCGAGAAAGAAAGATCCAGGCCTGCATTCTCAGATGCATATTATTCACTTACCAAAGCCATAAGAAATGTGTGTCCTTATGCTTGCTGTCTTGCAAGAATCAGCTGTTTCTCTTGTTAGCAACGAAAAGTTGCACTTTGCGAGATGAGCTTCCCCTAAGGAACAAAGTTGTTTTTCATCAGGAAAGAAAGATCCAGTCCTGGATTCTCAGATGCATATTATTCACTTACCAAAGCCATAAGAAATGTGTGTCCTTATGCTTGCTGTCTTGCAAGAATCAGCTGTTTCTCTTGTTAGCAACGAAAAGTTGCACTTTGCGAGATGAGCTTCCCCTAAGGAACAAAGTTGTTTTTCACCGAGAAAGAAAGATACAGTCCTGGATTCTCAGATGCATATTATTCACTTACAGAAGTCATAAGAAATGTGTGTCCTGATGCCTTCTGTCTGACAGTAATCGACTCTTTCTCTTGATAGCAAAGCAAAATTGCACTTTGCTCGTTGAGATTCCCTTAAGGAACAACTGTGCTTTGCATCCAGAAAGAGAGCTCCAGTCCTGGATTCTCTGATGCATGTGATTCACAAGCCAGAGCCATAAGAATACTGTGTCCTGATGCCTTCTGTCTGACAGGAATCGACCGTTTCACTTGTTAGCAACGAAAAGTTGCACTTTGCGAGCTGAGCTTCCCCTAAGGAACAAAGTTGTTTTTCACCGAGAAAGAAAGATCCGGGCCTGGATTCTCAGATGCATATTATTCACTTACCGAAGCCATAAGAAATGTGTGTCCTTATGCTTTCTGTCTTGCAAGAATCAGCTGTTTCTCTTGTTAGCAACGAAAAGTTGCACTTTGCGAGTTGAGCTTCCCCTAAGGAACAAAGTTGTTTTTCACCGAGAAAGAAAGATCCAGGACTGGATTCTCAGATGCATATCATTCACTTACCAAAGCCATAAGAAATGTGTGTCCTTATGCTTTCTGTCTTGCAAGAATCAGCTGTTTCTCTTGTTAGCAACGAAAAGTTGCACTTTGCGAGTTGAGCTTCCCCTAAGGAACAAAGTTGTTTTTCACCGAGAAAGAAAGATCCAGGCCTGCATTCTCAGATGCATATCATTCACTTACCAAAGCCATAAGAAATGTGTGTCCTTATGCTTGCTGTCTTGCAAGAATCAGCTGTTTCTCTTGTTAGGAACGAAAAGTTGCACTTTGAGAGATAAGCTTCCCCTAAGGAACAAAGTTGTTTTTCACCAAGAAAGAAAGATCCAGGCCTGGATTCTCAGATGCATATTATTCACTTACCAAAGCCATAAGGAATGTGTGTCCTTATGCTTGCTGTCTTGCAAGAATCAGCTGTTTCTCTTGTTAGCAACGAAAAGTTGCACTTTGAGAGATGAGCTTCCCCTAAGGAACAAAGTTGTTTTTCACCGAGAAAGAAAGATCCAGGCCTGCATTCTCAGATGCATATTATTCACTTACCAAAGCCATATGAAATGTGTGTCCTTATGCTTGCTGTCTTGCAAGAATCAGCTGTTTCTCTTGTTAGCAACGAAAAGTTGCACTTTGAGAGATGAGCTTCCCCTAAGGAACAAAGTTGTTTTTCACCGAGAAAGAAAGATCCAGTCCTGGATTCTCAGATGGATATTATTCACTTACCAAAGCCATAAGAAATGTGTGTCCTTATGCTTGCTGTCTTGCAAGAATCAGCTGTTTCTCTTGTTAGCAACGAAATTTGCACTTTGCGAGATGAGCTTCCCCTAAGGAACAAAGTTGTTTTTCACCGAGAAAGAAAGATCCAGTCCTGGATTCTCAGATGCATATTATTCACTTACCGAAGCCATAAGAAATGTGTGTCCTTATGCTTGCTGTCTTGCAAGAATCAGCTGTTTCTCTTGTTAGCAACGAAAAGTTGCACTTTGCGAGTTGAGCTTCCCCTAAGGAACAAAGTTGTTTTTCACCGAGAAAGAAAGATCCAGGCCTGGATTCTCAGATGCATATTATTCACTTACCGAAGCCATAAGAAATGTGTGTCCTTATGCTTTCTGTCTTGCAAGAATCAGCTGTTTCTCTTGTTAGCAACGAAATTTGCACTTTGCGAGATGAGCTTCCCCTAAGGAACAAAGTTGTTTTTCACCGAGAAAGAAAGATCCAGTCCTGGATTCTCAGATGGATATTATTCACTTTCCGAAGCCATAAGAAATGTGTGTCCTGATGCCTTCTGTCTGACAGGAATCGACCGTTTCACTTGTTAGCAACGAAAAGTTGCACTTTGCGAGCTGAGCTTCCCCTAAGGAACAAAGTTGTTTTTCTCCGAGAAAGAAAGATCCGGTCCTGGTTTCTCAGATGCATATTATTCACTTACCAAAGCCATAAGAAATGTGTGTCCTTATGCTTTCTGTCTTGCAAGAATCAGCTGTTTCTCTTGTTAGCAACGAAAAGTTGCACTTTTCGAGCTGAGCTTCCCCTAAGGAACAAAGTTGTTTTTCACCGAGAAAGAAAGATCCAGTCCTGGATTCTCAGATGCATATTATTCACTCACCGAAGCCATAAGAAATGTGTGTCCTTTTGCTTTCTGTCTGGAAAGAATCAGCTGTTTCTCTTGTTAGCAACGAAAAGTTGCACATTGAGAGTTGAGCTTCCCCTAAGGAACAAAGTTGTTTTTCACCGAGAAAGAAAGATCCAGGCCTGGATTCTCAGATGCATATTATTCACTTACCAAAGCCATAAGAAATGTGTGTCCTTATGCTTGCTGTCTTGCAAGAATCAGCTGTTTCTCTTGTTAGCAACGAAATTTGCACTTTGCGAGCTGAGCTTCCCCTAAGGAACAAAGTTGTTTTTCACCGAGAAAGAAAGATCCAGTCCTGGATTCTCAGATGCATATTATTCACTTACCAAAGCCATAAGAAATGTGTGTCCTTATGCTTGCTGTCTTGCAAGAATCAGCTGTTTCTCTTGTTAGCAACGAAAAGTTGCACTTTGCGAGTTGAGCTTCCCCTAAGGAACAAAGTTGTTTTTCACCGAGAAAGAAAGATCCGGGCCTGCATTCTCAGATGCATATTATTCACTTACCAAAGCCATTAGAAATGTGTGTCCTTATGCTTTCTGTCTTGCAAGAATCAGCTGTTTCTCTTGTTAGCAACGAAAAGTTGCACTTTGCGAGCTGAGCTTCCCCTAAGGAACAAAGTTGTTTTTCACCGAGAAAGAAAGATCCGGGCCTGCATTCTCAGATGCATATTTTTCACTTACAGAAGCCATAAGAAATGTGTGTCCTTATGCTTGCTGTCTTGCCAGAATCAGCTGTTTCTCTTGTTAGCAACGAAATTTGCACTTTGCGATATGAGATTCCCCTAAGGAACAAAGTTGTTTTTCACCGAGAAAGAAAGATCCAGTCCTGGATTCTCAGATGCATATTATTCACTTACCAAAGCCATAAGAAATGTGTGTCCTGATGCCTTCTGTCTGACAGGAATCGACCGTTTCTCTTGTTAGCAACGAAAAGTTGCACTTAGCGAGTTGAGCTTCCCCTAAGGAACAAAGTTGTTTTTCACCGAGAAAGAAAGATCCAGGCCTGGATTCTCAGATGCATATTATTCACTTACAGAAGCCATAAGAAATGTGTGTCCTGATGCCTTCTGTCTGACAGGAATCGACCGTTTCTCTTGTTAGCAAAGCAAAGTTGCACTTTGCTCGTTGAGATTCCCTTAAGGAACAACTATGCTTTGCATCCAGAAAGAGAGCTCCAGTCCTGGATTCTCTGATGCATGTGATTCACTAGCCAGAGCCATAAGAATACTGTGTCCTGATGCCTTCTGTCTGACAGGAATCGACCGTTTGACTTGTTAGCAACGAAAAGTTGCACTTTGCTAGCTGAGCTTCCCCTAAGGAACAAAGTTGTTTTTCACCGAGAAAGAAAGATCCAGGTCTGGATTCTCAGATGCATATTATTCACTTACCGAAGCCATATGAAATGTGTGTCCTTATGTTTGCTGTCTTGCAAGAATCAGCTGTTTCTCTTGTTAGCAACGAAAAGTTGCACTTTGCGAGTTGAGCTTCCCCTAAGGAACAAAGTTGTTTTTCACCGAGAAAGAAAGATCCAGGCCTCGATTCTCAGATGCATATTATTCACTTACCAAAGCCATAAGAAATGTGTGTCCTTATGCTTGCTGTCTTGCAAGAATCAGCTGTTTCTCTTGTTAGCAACGAAAAGTTGCACTTTGCGAGCTGAGCTTCCCCTAAGGAACAAAGTTGTTTTTCACCGAGAAAGAAAGATCCGGGACTGGATTCTCAGATGCATATTATTCACTTACCAAAGCCATAAGAAATGTGTGTCCTTATGCTTGCTGTCTTGCAAGAATCAGCTGTTTCTCTTGTTAGCAACGAAAAGTTGCACTTTGCGAGTTGAGCTTCCCCTAAGGAACAAAGTTGTTTTTCACCGAGAAAGAAAGATTCAGTCCTGGATTCTCAGATGCATATTATTCACTTACAGAAGCCATAAGAAATGTGTGTCCTGATGCCTTCTCTCTGACAGGAATCGACTGTTTCTCTTGTTAGCAAAGGAAAGTTGCACTTTGCTCGTTGCGATTCCCTTAAGGAACTACTGTGCTTTGCATCCAGAAAGAGAGCTCCAGTCCTGGATTCTCTGATGCATGTGATTCACTAGCCAGAGCCATAAGAATACTGTGTCCTGATGCCTTCTGTCTGACAGGAATCGACCGTTTCTCTTGTTAGCAACGAAAAGTTGCACTTTGCGAGTTGAGCTTCCCCTAAGGAACAAAGTTGTTTTTCACCGAGAAAGAAAGATCCAGGCCTCGATTCTCAGATGCATATTATTCACTTACCAAAGCCATAAGAAATGTGTGTCCTTATGCTTGCTGTCTTGCAAGAATCAGCTTTTTCTCTTGTTAGCAACGAAATTTGCACTTTGCGAGCTGAGCTTCCCCTAAGGAACAAAGTTGTTTTTCACCGAGAAAGAAAGATCCAGGCCTGGATTCTCAGATGCGTTTTATTCACTTACCAAAGCCATAAGAAATGTGTGTCCTTATGCTTTCTGTCTTGCAAGAATCAGCTGTTTCTCTTGTTAGCAACGAAATTTGCACTTTGCGAGATGAGCTTCCCCTAAGGAACAAAGTTGTTTTTCACCGAGAAAGAAAGATCCAGTCCTGGATTCTCAGATGCATATTATTCACTTACAGAAGCCATAAGAAATGTGTGTCCTTATGCTTTCTGTCTTGCAAGAATCAGCTGTTTCTCTTGTTAGCAACGAAAAGTTGCACTTTGAGAGTTGAGCTTCCCCTAAGGAACAAAGTTGTTTTTCTCCGAGAAAGAAAGATCCAGTCCTGGATTCTCAGATGCATATCATTCACTTACCAAAACCATAAGAAATGTGTGTCCTTATGCTTTCTGTCTTGCAAGAATCAGCTGTTTCTCTTGTTAGCAACGAAAAGTTGCACTTTGCGAGTTGAGCTTCCCCTAAGGAACAAAGTTGTTTTTCACCGAGAAAGAAAGATCCAGGCCTGCATTCTCAGATGCATATCATTCACTTACCAAAGCCATAAGAAATGTGTGTCCTTATGCTTGCTGTCTTGCAAGAATCAGCTGTTTCTCTTGTTAGCAACGAAAAGTTGCACTTTGCGAGATGAGCTTCCCCTAAGGAACAAAGTTGTTTTTCACCGAGAAAGAAAGATCCAGGCCTGCATTCTCAGATGCATATCATTCACTTACCAAAGCCATAAGAAAT
Source organism: Pithys albifrons albifrons (assembly GCF_047495875.1). Classification (NCBI taxonomy): domain Eukaryota; kingdom Metazoa; phylum Chordata; class Aves; order Passeriformes; family Thamnophilidae; genus Pithys; species Pithys albifrons. Next base: position 1,023,617 of record NC_092479.1, read on the forward strand.
GTGTGTCCTTATGCTTGCTGTCTTGCAAGAATCAGCTGTTTCTCTTGTTAGCAACGAAAAGTTGCACTTTGCGAGTTGAGCTTCCCCTAAGGAACAAAGTTGTTTTTCACCGAGAAAGAAAGATCCAGGCCTGCATTCTCAGATGCATATCATTCACTTACCAAAGCCATATGAAATGTGTGTCCTTATGCTTGCTGTCTTGCAAGAATCAGCTGTTTCTCTTGTTAGCAACGAAAAGTTGCACTTTGAGAGATGAGCTTCCCCTAAGGAACAAAGTTGTTTTTCACCAGGAAAGAAAGATCCAGTCCTGGATTCTCAGATGGATATTATTCACTTACCAAAGCCATAAGAAATGTGTGTCCTTATGCTTGCTGTCTTGCAAGAATCAGCTGTTTCTCTTGTTAGCAACGAAATTTGCACTTTGCGAGATGAGCTTCCCCTAAGGAACAAAGTTGTTTTTCACCGAGAAAGAAAGATCCAGTCCTGGATTCTCAGATGCATATTATTCACTTACCGAAGCCATAAGAAATGTGTGTCCTTATGCTTTCTGTCTTGCAAGAATCAGCTGTTTCTCTTGTTAGCAACGAAAAGTTGCACTTTGCGAGTTGAGCTTCCCCTAAGGAACAAAGTTGTTTTTCACCGAGAAAGAAAGATCCAGGCCTGGATTCTCAGATGCATATTATTCACTTACCGAAGCCATAAGAAATGTGTGTCCTTATGCTTTCTGTCTTGCAAGAATCAGCTGTTTCTCTTGTTAGCAACAATAAGTTGCGCTTTGAGAGTTGAGCTTCCCCTAAGGAACAAAGTTGTTTTTCACCGAGAAAGAAAGATCCAGTCCTGGATTCTCAGATGCATATCATTCACTTACCAAAGCCATAAGAAATGTGTGTCCTTATGCTTTCTGTCTTGCAAGAATCAGCTGTTTCTCTTGTTAGCAACGAAAAGTTGCACTTTGCGAGTTGAGCTTCCCCTAAGGAACAAAGTTGTTTTTCACCGAGAAAGAAAGATCCAGGCCTGCATTCTCAGATGCATATCATTCACTTACCAAAGCCATAAGAAATGTGTGTCCTTATGCTTGCTGTCTTGCAAGAATCAGCTGTTTCTCTTGTTAGCAACGAAAAGTTGCACTTTGCGAGATGAGCTTCCCCTAAGGAACAATGTTGTTTTTCACCAGGAAAGAAAGATCCAGGCCTGGATTCTCAGATGCATATTATTCACTTACCAAAGCCATAAGAAATGTGTGTCCTTATGCTTGCTGTCTTGCAAGAATCAGCTGTTTCTCTTGTTAGCAACGAAAAGTTGCACTTTGCGAGTTGAGCTTCCCCTAAGGAACAAAGTTGTTTTTCACCGAGAAAGAAAGATCCAGTCCTGGATTCTCAGATGCATATTATTCACTTACAGAAGTCATAAGAAATGTGTGTCCTGATGCCTTCTGTCTGACAGTAATCGACTCTTTCTCTTGATAGCAAAGCAAAGTTGCACTTTGCTCGTTGAGATTCCCTTAAGGAACAACTGTGCTTTGCATCCAGAAAGAGAGCTCCAGTCCTGGATTCTCTGATGCATGTGATTCACTAGCCAGAGCCATAAGAATACTGTGTCCTGATGCCTTCTGTCTGACAGGAATCGACCGTTTCACTTGTTAGCAACGAAAAGTTGCACTTTGCGAGCTGAGCTTCCCCTAAGGAACAAAGTTGTTTTTCACCGAGAAAGAAAGATCCGGGCCTGGATTCTCAGATGCATATTATTCACTTACCGAAGCCATAAGAAATGTGTGTCCTTATGCTTTCTGTCTTGCAAGAATCAGCTGTTTCTCTTGTTAGCAACGAAATTTGCACTTTGCGAGATGAGCTTCCCCTAAGGAACAAAGTTGTTTTTCACCGAGAAAGAAAGATCCAGGCCTGCATTCTCAGATGCATATTATTCACTTACCAAAGCCATAAGAAATGTGTGTCCTTATGCTTGCTGTCTTGCAAGAATCAGCTGTTTCTCTTGTTAGGAACGAAAAGTTGCACTTTGAGAGATAAGCTTCCCCTAAGGAACAAAGTTGTTTTTCACCAAGAAAGAAAGATCCAGGCCTGGATTCTCAGATGCATATTATTCACTTACCAAAGCCATAAGGAATGTGTGTCCTTATGCTTGCTGTCTTGCAAGAATCAGCTGTTTCTCTTGTTAGCAACGAAAAGTTGCACTTTGAGAGATGAGCTTCCCCTAAGGAACAAAGTTGTTTTTCACCGAGAAAGAAAGATCCAGTCCTGGATTCTCAGATGCATATTATTCACTTACCAAAGCCATAAGAAATGTGTGTCCTTATGCTTGCTGTCTTGCAAGAATCAGCTGTTTCTCTTGTTAGCAACGAAATTTGCACTTTGCGAGATGAGCTTCCCCTAAGGAACAAAGTTGTTTTTCACCGAGAAAGAAAGATCCAGTCCTGGATTCTCAGATGCATATTATTCACTTACAGAAGCCATAAGAAATGTGTGCCTTATGCTTTCTGTCTTGCAAGAATCAGCTGTTTCTCTTGTTAGCAACGAAAAGTTGCACTTTGCGAGTTGAGCTTCCCCTAAGGAACAAAGTTGTTTTTCACCGAGAAAGAAAGATCCAGTCCTGGATTCTCAGATGCATATTATTCACTTACCGAAGCCATAAGAAATGTGTGTCCTTATGCTTTCTGTCTTGCAAGAATCAGCTGTTTCTCTTGTTAGCAACAATAAGTTGCGCTTTGAGAGTTGAGCTTCCCCTAAGGAACAAAGTTGTTTTTCACCGAGAAAGAAAGATCCAGTCCTGGATTCTCAGATGCATATCATTCACTTACCAAAGCCATAAGAAATGTGTGTCCTTATGCTTTCTGTCTTGCAAGAATCAGCTGTTTCTCTTGTTAGCAACGAAAAGTTGCACTTTGCGAGTTGAGCTTCCCCTAAGGAACAAAGTTGTTTTTCACCGAGAAAGAAAGATCCAGGCCTGCATTCTCAGATGCATATTATTCACTTACCAAAGCCATAAGAAATGTGTGTCCTTATGCTTGCTGTCTTGCAAGAATCAGCTGTTTCTCTTGTTAGCAACGAAAAGTTGCACTTTGCGAGATGAGCTTCCCCTAAGGAACAAAGTTGTTTTTCATCAGGAAAGAAAGATCCAGTCCTGGATTCTCAGATGCATATTATTCACTTACCAAAGCCATAAGAAATGTGTGTCCTTATGCTTGCTGTCTTGCAAGAATCAGCTGTTTCTCTTGTTAGCAACGAAAAGTTGCACTTTGCGAGATGAGCTTCCCCTAAGGAACAAAGTTGTTTTTCACCGAGAAAGAAAGATACAGTCCTGGATTCTCAGATGCATATTATTCACTTACAGAAGTCATAAGAAATGTGTGTCCTGATGCCTTCTGTCTGACAGTAATCGACTCTTTCTCTTGATAGCAAAGCAAAATTGCACTTTGCTCGTTGAGATTCCCTTAAGGAACAACTGTGCTTTGCATCCAGAAAGAGAGCTCCAGTCCTGGATTCTCTGATGCATGTGATTCACAAGCCAGAGCCATAAGAATACTGTGTCCTGATGCCTTCTGTCTGACAGGAATCGACCGTTTCACTTGTTAGCAACGAAAAGTTGCACTTTGCGAGCTGAGCTTCCCCTAAGGAACAAAGTTGTTTTTCACCGAGAAAGAAAGATCCGGGCCTGGATTCTCAGATGCATATTATTCACTTACCGAAGCCATAAGAAATGTGTGTCCTTATGCTTTCTGTCTTGCAAGAATCAGCTGTTTCTCTTGTTAGCAACGAAAAGTTGCACTTTGCGAGTTGAGCTTCCCCTAAGGAACAAAGTTGTTTTTCACCGAGAAAGAAAGATCCAGGACTGGATTCTCAGATGCATATCATTCACTTACCAAAGCCATAAGAAATGTGTGTCCTTATGCTTTCTGTCTTGCAAGAATCAGCTGTTTCTCTTGTTAGCAACGAAAAGTTGCACTTTGCGAGTTGAGCTTCCCCTAAGGAACAAAGTTGTTTTTCACCGAGAAAGAAAGATCCAGGCCTGCATTCTCAGATGCATATCATTCACTTACCAAAGCCATAAGAAATGTGTGTCCTTATGCTTGCTGTCTTGCAAGAATCAGCTGTTTCTCTTGTTAGGAACGAAAAGTTGCACTTTGAGAGATAAGCTTCCCCTAAGGAACAAAGTTGTTTTTCACCAAGAAAGAAAGATCCAGGCCTGGATTCTCAGATGCATATTATTCACTTACCAAAGCCATAAGGAATGTGTGTCCTTATGCTTGCTGTCTTGCAAGAATCAGCTGTTTCTCTTGTTAGCAACGAAAAGTTGCACTTTGAGAGATGAGCTTCCCCTAAGGAACAAAGTTGTTTTTCACCGAGAAAGAAAGATCCAGGCCTGCATTCTCAGATGCATATTATTCACTTACCAAAGCCATATGAAATGTGTGTCCTTATGCTTGCTGTCTTGCAAGAATCAGCTGTTTCTCTTGTTAGCAACGAAAAGTTGCACTTTGAGAGATGAGCTTCCCCTAAGGAACAAAGTTGTTTTTCACCGAGAAAGAAAGATCCAGTCCTGGATTCTCAGATGGATATTATTCACTTACCAAAGCCATAAGAAATGTGTGTCCTTATGCTTGCTGTCTTGCAAGAATCAGCTGTTTCTCTTGTTAGCAACGAAATTTGCACTTTGCGAGATGAGCTTCCCCTAAGGAACAAAGTTGTTTTTCACCGAGAAAGAAAGATCCAGTCCTGGATTCTCAGATGCATATTATTCACTTACCGAAGCCATAAGAAATGTGTGTCCTTATGCTTGCTGTCTTGCAAGAATCAGCTGTTTCTCTTGTTAGCAACGAAAAGTTGCACTTTGCGAGTTGAGCTTCCCCTAAGGAACAAAGTTGTTTTTCACCGAGAAAGAAAGATCCAGGCCTGGATTCTCAGATGCATATTATTCACTTACCGAAGCCATAAGAAATGTGTGTCCTTATGCTTTCTGTCTTGCAAGAATCAGCTGTTTCTCTTGTTAGCAACAATAAGTTGCGCTTTGAGAGTTGAGCTTCCCCTAAGGAACAAAGTTGTTTTTCACCGAGAAAGAAAGATCCAGTCCTGGATTCTCAGATGCATATCATTCACTTACCAAAGCCATAAGAAATGTGTGTCCTTATGCTTTCTGTCTTGCAAGAATCAGCTGTTTCTCTTGTTAGCAACGAAAAGTTGCACTTTGCGAGTTGAGCTTCCCCTAAGGAACAAAGTTGTTTTTCACCGAGAAAGAAAGATCCAGGCCTGCATTCTCAGATGCATATCATTCACTTACCAAAGCCATAAGAAATGTGTGTCCTTATGCTTGCTGTCTTGCAAGAATCAGCTGTTTCTCTTGTTAGGAACGAAAAGTTGCACTTTGAGAGATAAGCTTCCCCTAAGGAACAAAGTTGTTTTTCACCAAGAAAGAAAGATCCAGGCCTGGATTCTCAGATGCATATTATTCACTTACCAAAGCCATAAGGAATGTGTGTCCTTATGCTTGCTGTCTTGCAAGAATCAGCTGTTTCTCTTGTTAGCAACGAAAAGTTGCACTTTGAGAGATGAGCTTCCCCTAAGGAACAAAGTTGTTTTTCACCGAGAAAGAAAGATCCAGGCCTGCATTCTCAGATGCATATTATTCACTTACCAAAGCCATATGAAATGTGTGTCCTTATGCTTGCTGTCTTGCAAGAATCAGCTGTTTCTCTTGTTAGCAACGAAAAGTTGCACTTTGAGAGATGAGCTTCCCCTAAGGAACAAAGTTGTTTTTCACCGAGAAAGAAAGATCCAGTCCTGGATTCTCAGATGGATATTATTCACTTACCAAAGCCATAAGAAATGTGTGTCCTTATGCTTGCTGTCTTGCAAGAATCAGCTGTTTCTCTTGTTAGCAACGAAAAGTTGCACTTTGCGAGATGAGCTTCCCCTAAGGAACAAAGTTGTTTTTCACCGAGAAAGAAAGATCCAGTCCTGGATTCTCAGATGCATATTATTCACTTACAGAAGTCATAAGAAATGTGTGTCCTGATGCCTTCTGTCTGACAGTAATCGACTCTTTCTCTTGATAGCAAAGCAAAGTTGCACTTTGCTCGTTGAGATTCCCTTAAGGAACAACTGTGCTTTGCATCCAGAAAGAGAGCTCCAGTCCTGGATTCTCTGATGCATGTGATTCACTAGCCAGAGCCATAAGAATACTGTGTCCTGATGCCTTCTGTCTGACAGGAATCGACCGTTTCACTTGTTAGCAACGAAAAGTTGCACTTTGCGAGCTGAGCTTCCCCTAAGGAACAAAGTTGTTTTTCACCGAGAAAGAAAGATCCGGGCCTGGATTCTCAGATGCATATTATTCACTTACCGAAGCCATAAGAAATGTGTGTCCTTATGCTTTCTGTCTTGCAAGAATCAGCTGTTTCTCTTGTTAGCAACGAAATTTGCACTTTGCGAGATGAGCTTCCCCTAAGGAACAAAGTTGTTTTTCACCGAGAAAGAAAGATCCAGGCCTGCATTCTCAGATGCATATTATTCACTTACCAAAGCCATAAGAAATGTGTGTCCTTATGCTTGCTGTCTTGCAAGAATCAGCTGTTTCTCTTGTTAGGAACGAAAAGTTGCACTTTGAGAGATAAGCTTCCCCTAAGGAACAAAGTTGTTTTTCACCAAGAAAGAAAGATCCAGGCCTGGATTCTCAGATGCATATTATTCACTTACCAAAGCCATAAGGAATGTGTGTCCTTATGCTTGCTGTCTTGCAAGAATCAGCTGTTTCTCTTGTTAGCAACGAAAAGTTGCACTTTGAGAGATGAGCTTCCCCTAAGGAACAAAGTTGTTTTTCACCGAGAAAGAAAGATCCAGTCCTGGATTCTCAGATGCATATTATTCACTTACCAAAGCCATAAGAAATGTGTGTCCTTATGCTTGCTGTCTTGCAAGAATCAGCTGTTTCTCTTGTTAGCAACGAAATTTGCACTTTGCGAGATGAGCTTCCCCTAAGGAACAAAGTTGTTTTTCAGCGAGAAAGAAAGATCCAGTCCTGGATTCTCAGATGCATATTATTCACTTACAGAAGCCATAAGAAATGTGTGCCTTATGCTTTCTGTCTTGCAAGAATCAGCTGTTTCTCTTGTTAGCAACGAAAAGTTGCACTTTGCGAGTTGAGCTTCCCCTAAGGAACAAAGTTGTTTTTCACCGAGAAAGAAAGATCCAGTCCTGGATTCTCAGATGCATATTATTCACTTACCGAAGCCATAAGAAATGTGTGTCCTTATGCTTTCTGTCTTGCAAGAATCAGCTGTTTCTCTTGTTAGCAACAATCAGTTGCGCTTTGAGAGTTGAGCTTCCCCTAAGGAACAAAGTTGTTTTTCACCGAGAAAGAAAGATCCAGTCCTGGATTCTCAGATGCATATCATTCACTTACCAAAGCCATAAGAAATGTGTGTCCTTATGCTTTCTGTCTTGCAAGAATCAGCTGTTTCTCTTGTTAGCAACGAAAAGTTGCACTTTGCGAGTTGAGCTTCCCCTAAGGAACAAAGTTGTTTTTCACCGAGAAAGAAAGATCCAGGCCTGCATTCTCAGATGCATATTATTCACTTACCAAAGCCATAAGAAATGTGTGTCCTTATGCTTGCTGTCTTGCAAGAATCAGCTGTTTCTCTTGTTAGCAACGAAAAGTTGCACTTTGCGAGATGAGCTTCCCCTAAGGAACAAAGTTGTTTTTCACCAGGAAAGAAAGATCCAGTCCTGGATTCTCAGATGCATATTATTCACTTACCAAAGCCATAAGAAATGTGTGTCCTTATGCTTGCTGTCTTGCAAGAATCAGCTGTTTCTCTTGTTAGCAACGAAAAGTTGCACTTTGCGAGATGAGCTTCCCCTAAGGAACAAAGTTGTTTTTCACCGAGAAAGAAAGATCCAGTCCTGGATTCTCAGATGCATATTATTCACTTACAGAAGTCATAAGAAATGTGTGTCCTGATGCCTTCTGTCTGACAGTAATCGACTCTTTCTCTTGATAGCAAAGCAAAATTGCACTTTGCTCGTTGAGATTCCCTTAAGGAACAACTGTGCTTTGCATCCAGAAAGAGAGCTCCAGTCCTGGATTCTCTGATGCATGTGATTCACAAGCCAGAGCCATAAGAATACTGTGTCCTGATGCCTTCTGTCTGACAGGAATCGACCGTTTCACTTGTTAGCAACGAAAAGTTGCACTTTGCGAGCTGAGCTTCCCCTAAGGAACAAAGTTGTTTTTCACCGAGAAAGAAAGATCCGGGCCTGGATTCTCAGATGCATATTATTCACTTACCGAAGCCATAAGAAATGTGTGTCCTTATGCTTTCTGTCTTGCAAGAATCAGCTGTTTCTCTTGTTAGCAACGAAATTTGCACTTTGCGAGATGAGCTTCCCCTAAGGAACAAAGTTGTTTTTCAGCGAGAAAGAAAGATCCAGGCCTGCATTCTCAGATGCATATTATTCACTTACCAAAGCCATAAGAAATGTGTGTCCTTATGCTTGCTGTCTTGCAAGAATCAGCTGTTTCTCTTGTTAGGAACGAAAAGTTGCACTTTGCGAGTTGAGCTTCCCCTAAGGAACAAAGTTGTTTTTCACCAAGAAAGAAAGATCCAGTCCTGGATTCTCAGATGGATATTATTCACTTACCGAAGCCATAAGAAATGTGTGTCCTTATGCTTGCTGTCTTGCAAAAATCAGCTGTTTCTCTTGTTAGCAACGAAATTTGCACTTTGCGAGGTGAGCTTCCCCTAAGGAACAAAGTTGTTTTTCACCGAGAAAGAAAGATCCAGTCCTGGATTCTCAGATGCATATTATTCACTTACCGAAGCCATAAGAAATGTGTGTCCTTATGCTTGCTGTCTTGCAAGAATCAGCTGTTTCTCTTGTTAGCAACGAAAAGTTGCACTTTGCGAGTTGAGCTTCCCCTAAGGAACAAAGTTGTTTTTCACCGAGAAAGAAAGATCCAGGCCTGCATTCTCAGATGCATATTATTCACTTACCAAAGCCATAAGAAATGTGTGTCCTTATGCTTTCTGTCTTGAAAGAATCAGCTGTTTCTCTTGTTAGCAACAAAAAGTTGCACTTTGAGAGATGAGCTTCCCCTAAGGAACAAAGTTGTTTTTCACCAAGAAAGAAAGATCCAGGCCTGGATTCTCAGATGCATATTATTCACTTACCGAAGCCATAAGAAATGTGTGTCCTTATGCTTGCTGTCTTGCAAGAATCAGCTGTTTCTCTTGTTAGCAACGAAATTTGCACTTTGCGAGATGAGCTTCCCCTAAGGAACAAAGTTGTTTTTCACCGAGAAAGAAAGATCCAGGCCTGGATTCTCAGATGCATATTATTCACTTACCAAAGCCATAAGAAATGTGTGTCCTTATGCTTTCTGTCTTGCAAGAATCAGCTGTTTCTCTTGTTAGCAACGAAAAGTTGCACTTTGCGAGTTGAGCTTCCCCTAAGGAACAAAGTTGTTTTTCACCGAGAAAGAAAGATCCAGGCCTGGATTCTCAGATGCATATTATTCACTTACCAAAGCCATAAGAAATGTGTGTCCTTATGCTTGCTGTCTTGCAAGAATCAGCTGTTTCTCTTGTTAGCAACAAAAAGTTGCACTTTGCGAGTTGAGCTTCCCCTAAGGAACAAAGTTGTTTTTCACCGAGAAAGAAAGATCCAGGCCTGGATTCTCAGATGCATATTATTCACTTACCAAAGCCATAAGAAATGTGTGTCCTTATGCTTGCTGTCTTGCAAGAATCAGCTGTTTCTCTTGTTAGCAACGAAAAGTTGCACTTTGCGAGTTGAGCCTCCCCTAAGGAACAAAGTTGTTTTTCACCGAGAAAGAAAGATCCAGTCCTGGATTCTCAGATGCATATTATTCACTCACCGAAGCCATAAGAAATGTGTGTCCTTATGCTTGCTGTCTTGCAAGAATCAGCTGTTTCTCTTGTTAGCAACGAAAAGTTGCACTTTGCGAGTTGAGCCTCCCCTAAGGAACAAAGTTGTTTTTCACCGAGAAAGAAAGATCCAGTCCTGGATTCTCAGATGCATATTATTCACTCACCGAAGCCATAAGAAATGTGTGTCCTTTTGCTTTCTGTCTTGAAAGAATCAGCTGTTTCTCTTGTTAGCAACGAAAAGTTGCACTTTGCGAGTTGAGCTTCCCCTAAGGAACAAAGTTGTTTTTCACCGAGAAAGAAAGATCCAGGCCTGGATTCTCAGATGCATATGAGAATCTGTCTAAAGCCATAAGAAATATGTGTCCTGATGCCTTCTGTGTGACAGGAATCGACTGTTTCACTTGTTAGCAAAGCAAAGTTGCATTTTGACCGTTGAGCTTTCCCTAAGGAACAACAGTGCTTTTCACCGTGAAAGCAAGATCCAGCCCTGGAGTTTTAGATGCATATGATTTACTTTTGAAAACCATAAGAAATATGTGCCCTGAAATATGTTTCCGTGGGCGCAAACATCAACGGCACATACCACTTTCTTGTCCGGCAAAGTGCCGTTTTTCAGCCCTGAATACCAGACTGATGAAGACCCCTCACAGGGAAGAGGCTCCCAGGACAGAAAGCAATTGTTCCATTTCTAGGGGTAATGGGGCACCATCATTGGCACCTGAGAGCCCAAGGCTGCCACCTTTTCCCTGGTTGCAAAGCTTGACGATGCATACCCTGTGCGGGTGCGGGAAAGGGCCGTTTTTCAGCCCAGAATTCCAGACGGAAGTCAAAACCTCCCTGGGAAAAGGTGTCAGGACAGAAAGCCATTGTGCGTTTTCTAGGGGTAATGGGGCCCCATCTTTGGCACCTGAGAGCCCAGGGCTACCACCTTTTCCCTTGGCGCAAAGCTTGAGGGAGCGTGCCACTTGCAAGTCCGGGAATGTGCCGTTACTCATCCCAGAATTCCAGGCCAGCGAAGATTTCTCCCTGGGAAAAGGTGCCAGGACAGAAAGCCATTGTGCCTTCTCTAGGGTTAATGGGGCCCCATCATTGGCACCTGAGAGCCCAGGGCTGCCACCTTTTGCCTGGGCAAAAAGCTTGACGGTGCGTGCCACATGCGGGTAAGGGAAAGAGCCGTTTTCAGCCCAGGATTCCAGACCAATGAAGATTCCTCCCAGAGAAAATGTGCCAAAACAGAAAGCGATTGTTCTTTTTCTAGGGGTAATGGGGCCCCATCATTGGCACCTGAGAGCCCAAGGCTGCCACCTTTTCCCTGGGTGCAAAGCTAGATGGTGCCTGCCACGTGCAGGTCAGAGAAAGTGCTTTGTTCAGCCCAGAATTCCAGACAGATGACGACTCCTCCCAGGGAAAAGGCTCCCAGTACAGAAAGCGATTGTTTCATTTCTAGTGTTAATGGGGGCCCGTCATTGGCACCTGAGAGCCAAAGGCTGCAACCTTTTCCCTGAGCGCAAAGCTCAATGGTGTGTACCTTGTGCGGTTTTGGGGCAGTGCCATTTTTGAACCCCGAATTCGAGACGGACGAAGATTCCTCCCAGGGAAAAGGTGCCAGGACAGAAAGCAAGTGTTATTTTTCTAGTGTTAACGGGGCCCCATCATTGGCACCTGAGAGCCCAAGGCTGCCACCTTTTCCCTGGGTGCAAAGCTCGGCGGTGCATACCCTGTGCGGGTCCGGGAAAGGGGCGTTTTTCAGCCCAGAATTCCAGACGGAAGTCGATTCCTCTCTGGGAAAAGGTATCAGGACAGAAAGCCATTGTGCCTTTTCTAGAGTTAATGGGGCCCCATCTTTGGCACCTGAGAGCCCAAGGCTGCCACCTTTTCCCTGGGCGCAAAGCTAGATGGTGCCTGCCACGTGCAGGTCAGAGAAAGTGCTTTGTTCAGCCCAGAATTCCAGACGGATGACGACTCCTCCCAGGGAAAAGGCTCCCAAGATAGAAAGCGATTTTTCCATCTCTAGTGTTAATGGGGGCCTGTCATTGTCACCTGAGAGCCAGAGGTTGCCTCCTTTTCTATGGGCGCAAAACTCGACAGTGCGTGCCACGTGCTGGTCCCAGAAATTGCCGTTTCTCATTCCAGAATTCCAGACCGATGAAGATTCCTCCCAGGGAAAAGGTGCCAGGACAGGAATCGATTTCTCCTTTTCTAGGCTTAATGGGACCCAATCATTGGCACCTGAGAGCCCAAGGCTGCCACCTTTTCCCTGGTAGTAAATGTCGACGGCGCGTGCCACTTGCGGGTCCCGGGAAGTGCCATTTTTCAGCCCAGAATTCCAGACGGACGAAGATACCTCCCAGGGAAAATGTGCCAGGTCAGAAATCGAGTTGTCCTTTTCTAGTGTCAATGGTGCCCCATCATTGGCACCTGAATACCCAAGGCTGCCACCTTTTCCGTGGGCGCAAACATCAACAGCACGTACCACTTTCTTGTCCGGGAAAGTGCCGTTTTTCAGCCCTGAATTCCTGACGGATGAAGACTCCTCACAGGGAAGAGGCTCCCAGGACAGAAAGCGATTGTTCCATTTCTAGGGTTAATCGGGCCCCATCATTGGCACCTGAGAGCCCAAGGTTGCCTCCTATACCCTGGGCGCAAAGCTCGACCGTGCGTGCTACGTGAGGGTCCAGGAAATTGCCGTTTCTCATTCTAGAATTCCAGACCGATGAAGATTCCTCCCTGGGAAATAGGTGCCAGGACAGGAATCGATTTCTCCTTTTCTAGGAGTAATGGGGACCCATCATTGGCACCTGAGAGCCCAAGGCTGCAACCTTTTGCCTGGGCGCAAAGCCCGGCGGTGCATGCCACATGCGGTTTTTTCAGCCCAGAATTCCAGACTAACGATGATTCCTCCCAGGGAAAAGGCTCCCAGGACAGAAATCGATTGTTCCTTTTCTAGGGTTAATGCAGCCGCATCATTGACACCTGAGAGCCCAAGGCTGCCACCCTTTCTCTGGGCGCACACCCCAAGGTCCATGTCACATGCGGGTTTTTCAGCCCAGAATTCTAGATGGATGAAGATTCCTCCCAGGGAAAAGGTGTCAGGACAGAAAGCGATTGTTCCTTTTCTAGGGTTAATGGGGCTCCATCATTGACACCTGAGAGCCCAAAGATGCCACCTTTTCCCTGGCCTCAAAGCTCGACAGTGCAGGCGAGGTGGGGGTCTGGGAAAATGTCGATTTTCAGCCCAGAATTCTAGACGGCCCAAGATTCCTCCCAGGGAAAATGTGCCAGGACAAAAAGCGTTTGTTCCTTTTCTAGGTTAATGGGGCCCCATCATTGGCACCCAAGAGCCCAAGGTGGCTACCTTGCCCCTGGGCTCAAACCTCGACGGAACGTGGCACGTGCGTCTCCGGGAAAATGCCATTTTTCAGCCCAGAATTCCAGACGGCCCAAGATTCCTCCCAGGGATAAGGTGCTGGGACAGACAGCGATTGTTCCTTTTCTAAGAGTAGTGGTGTCCCATCATTGGCACCTGAGAGTCCAAGGCTGACACCTTTTGCCTGGGCTCAAAGCTCGATGGAGCGTACCATGTGCGGGTTCGGGAAAGTGCCATTTTTCAGCCCAGAATTCCAGACAGACGAAGATTCCTCCCAGGGAAAATGTGCCAAGACAGAAAGGGATTGTGCCTTTCCTAGGGGTAATTGGGCCCCATCACTGGCACCTGAGAGCCCAAGGCTGCCACCTTTTCCCTGGGCTCAAAGTCCGACGGCGCGTGCCACTTGCGGGTTATTCAACCCAGAATTCCAGACGGATGAATATTCCTGCCAGGGAAAACGTGCCTGGACAGAATGAGATTGTTCTTTTTCTAGTGTTAATGTGAGCCCACTTTTGACACCTGAGAGCCCAAGGGTGCCACCTTTTCTCTGGGCTCAAAGCACGACGGAGTGTGCCACGTGCGGTTTAGGGAAAGTGCCGTTTATCAGCCCGGAATACCAGGCGGTTTAAGATTCTACCCTGGGATAAAGCGCCAGGGGAGAAAGCGATTGTTCAATTTCTAGGGTTAATGCGGACCCATCATTGACACCTGAGAGCCCAAGACTGCCACCTTTTCCCTGGGCTCAAACCTCGATGGAGCGTGCCACATTTGTGCCAGGGAAAGTGTAGTTTTTCAGCCCAGATTTCCGGACAGACAAAGATTCCACCCTGGGAAAAGGTGCCAAGACAGAAAGTGATTTTTACATTTCCTGGGTTAATGGGGCCCCATCACTGGAACCTGAGAGTCCAAGGCTGCCACCTTTTCCCTGGGCGGAAAGCCTGACGGTGCCTACCACATGCAGTTTTTAAAGCCCAGACTTCCAGAGGGACGATGATTCCTCCCTGGGAAAAGGTACCAGGACAGAAAGGGATTGTTCCTTTTCTTGAGGTAACGGGGCACCATCATTGGCACCTGAGAGCCCAAGGCTGCCACCTTTTCCCTGGCCTCAAAGCTCGACGGAGTGTGCCAGGTGCAGTTTTTTTTAGCCCAGAATTCCAGACGGATGAAGATTCCTGCCAGGGAAAATGTGCCAGGACAGAAAGCGATTGTTACTTTTCTAGTGTTAATGCGGTCGCACTTTTGGCACCTGAGAGCCCAAGGCTGCCACCTTTTCCCTGGGCTCAAAGCTCGATGCAGCGTGCCAAGTGTGGGTCTGGGATAGTGCCGTTTTTGAGCCCAGAATTTCAGACAGAACGAGATTCCTCCCAGGGAATATGTGCTAGCACAGAAAGCGATTGTGCCTTTTTTAGGGGTAATGGGACCCCATCATTGGCACCTGAGAGCCCAAGGCTGCCACCTTTTCCCTGGGCTCAAAGCACGATGGAGAGTGCCAGGTGCGGGTCAGGGAAAGAGCCGTTTATCAACCCGGAATTCCAGGCGGTTTAAGATTCTACCCTGGGATAAAGTGCCAAGACAGAAAGTGATTGTTCCATTTCTAGGTTTAAGGGGCCACATCATTGGCACATGGCAGCCCAAGGCTGCCGCCTTTCCCCTGGCCTCAAAGCTCGACGGAGTGTGCCAGGTGCGGTTCTGGAAAGCGTAATTTTTCAACCCAGATTTCCAGACGGCCCAAGATTGCTCCCAGGGAAAAGGTGCCAGGACAGAAAGCGATTGTTTCTTTTCTAGGGTTAATGGGGCCTCATCATTGGCACCTGAGAGCCGAAGGCTGCCACCTTTTCCCTGGGCGCAAAGCCCGACGGTGCATGCCACATGCGGTTTTTTCAGCCCAGAATTCCAGACGGACGATGATTCCTCCCTGGGAAAAGGTGCCAGGGCAGAAAGCCATTGTGCCTTTTCTGAGAATAATGGGGCCCCATCACTGGCAGCTGAGAGCCCAAGGCTGCCACCTGTTCCCTTGGCTCAAGCCTCGACGATGCATGCCATGCGCGGGTCCAGCAAATGCAGTTTTTCTTCCCCGAATTCCAGATGGATGAAGATTCCTCCCAGGAAAAAGGTGTCAGGACAGAAAGCAATTGCTCCAGGTCTAGGGTTAATGGGGCCCCCTCATTGGCAGCTGAGAGGCCAAGGCTGTCACCTTTTCCTGGACGCAAAGCCCGACGGTGCGTGCCATTTGTGGGTTTTTCAGACCAGATTTCCAGACGGATGAAGATTCCTCGCAGGGAAAATGTGCTAGGACAGAAAGCGATTGTTCCTCTTCTAGTGTTAATGGGGCCCCACTTTTGGAACCTGAGAGCCCAAGGCTGCCACCTTTTCCCTGGGCTCAAAGCACAACGGAGCGTGCCAAGTGCGGGTCAGGGAAAGCGTAATTTTTCAGCCCAGATTTCCAGACAAACCAAGATTCCTACCTGGGAAAACGTGCCAGGACAGAAAGCGTTTGTTCCTTTTCTAGGGTTAATGGGGCCCCATCATTAGCACCTGAGAGCCCAAGGCTGCCACCTTTGGGCGCAAAGCCCGACGTTGCGTGCCACATGCAGTTTTTTCAGCCAAGAATTCCAGACGGATGATTATTCCTCCCTGGAAAAAACGTGCCAGGATAGAAAGCGATTGTGCCTTTTCTAAGGGTATTGGGGCCCCATCATTGACAGCTGAGAGCCCAAGGCTGCCACCTTTTCCCTAGCCTCAAAGCTCGAAGGAGCGTGCCAAGTGCGGGTCCGGGTCAGTGCTGTTTTTCAGCCCAGAATTCCAGACAGATGAAGATTCCTCCCAGCGAAAAGGTGCCAGGACAGAAAGTGATTGTTCCTTTTCTAGGGTTAATGGGGCCCCATCATTGGCACCTAAGAGCCCAAGACTGCCACCTTTTCCCTGGGCTCAAAGCACAACGGAGCGTGCCAAGTGCGGGTCAGGGAAAGCGTAATTTTTCAGCCCAGATTTCCAGACAAACCAAGATTCCTACCTGGGAAAACGTGCCAGGACAGAAAGCGTTTGTTCCTTTTCTAGGGTTAATGGGGCCCCATCATTAGCACCTGAGAGCCCAAGGCTGCCACCTTTGGGCGCAAAGCCCGACGTTGCGTGCCACATGCAGTTTTTTCAGCCAAGAATTCCAGACGGATGATTATTCCTCCCTGGAAAAAACGTGCCAGGATAGAAAGCGATTGTGCCTTTTCTAAGGGTATTGGGGCCCCATCATTGACAGCTGAGAGCCCAAGGCTGCCACCTTTTCCCTAGCCTCAAAGCTCGAAGGAGCGTGCCAAGTGCGGGTCCGGGTCAGTGCTGTTTTTCAGCCCAGAATTCCAGACAGATGAAGATTCCTCCCAGCGAAAAGGTGCCAGGACAGAAAGTGATTGTTCCTTTTCTAGGGTTAATGGGGCCCCATCATTGGCACCTAAGAGCCCAAGACTGCCACCTTTTCTCTGGGCGCAAAGCTCGATGGAGTGTGGCAAGTGCGAGTCAGGGAAAGTGCGGTTTTTCAGCCCAGATTTACAGACGGACGAAGATTCCTCCCAGGGAAAAGGTGCCAGGACAGAAAGCAATTTTTACATTTCTTGGGTTAATGGGGCCCCACTAACACTAGAAGAGGAACAATCGCTTTCTGTCCTAGCACATTTTCCCTGCGAGGAATCTTCATCCGTCTGGAAATCTGGTCTGAAAAACCCGCAAATGGCACGCACCATCGAGCTTTGCACCAGGGAATAGGTGGCAGCCTTGGGCTCTCAGGTGCCAATGATTGGGCCCCATTACCTTTACAAAATACACAATGGCTTTGTGTCTTGGCAGCTTTTCCCTCTGAGGAATCTTCATCGGTCTGGAATTCTGGGATGAGTTACGGAACATTCCCGAACCCGCACAAGGTACGCACCGTCGAGATTTGCACCCAGGGAAAAGGTGGAAGCCTTGGGCTCTCAGGTGTCAATGATGGGGCCCCATTTCCCCTAGAAAAGGCACAATCACTTTCCGTGCTGGCACATTTTCCCTGGGAGGAATCTTCGTCCGTCTGGAATTCTCGTCTGAAAAACAGCACTTTCCCGGACCCTCAAGTGGTATGCACCGTCGAGCTTTGCACCCAGGGTAAAGGCGGCAGCCTTGGGCTCTCGTGTGTCAATGATGGGGCCCCATTAACCCTAGAAAAGGAACAATCGCTTTCCATCCTGACAGCTCTTCCCTGGGAGGAATCTTCATTGGTCTGGAATTCTGGTCTGAAAATCGGCACTTTCCTGGAGCCGCACAAATACGCACCGTCGAGCTTTGCGCTCAGGGAAAAGGTGACAGCCTTGGGCTCTCAGGTGCCAATGATGGGGTCCCATTCACCCTAGAAAAAGTCCAATTGCTTACTATCCTGGTACTTTTTCCCAGGGAGGTATCTTCAACTGTCTGGAATTGTGGGCTGTGAAACGGCAGTTTCCCTGACCCACACATGGCAGGCAGGGTCGAGCTTTGTGCCCAGGGAAATGGTGGCAGCCTTGGGCTCTCAGGTGCCAATTATGGGGCTCCATTAACCCTAGAAAACCCAGAATGCCTTTTTGTCCTGACACCTTTTCCGTGTTAGGAATCTTTGTGTGTCTGGAATTCTAGGCTGAAAAATGGCACATTCCCGGAACCAAAAGTGGTAGGCAATGTCCAGATTTGCGCCCAGGGAAAAGGTGGCAGCGTTGGGCACACAGGTGTCAATGATGGGGCCCCATTAACCCTGGAAAAGGAACAATCCCTTTCTGTCCCGACACCGTCAAATGATGGGGCCCCATTAACCTTAGAAAAGTATCACTGCCTTTCTATCGTGACATCTTTTCCTCTGGAGGAATCTTCATCCATCTGGAATTCTGAGCAGAAAAACCGCATCTTCCCAAACCCGCACATGGCACGCACCATCTAGCTTTGCGCCCATGGAATAAGTGGCAGCCTTGGGCTCTCAGGTGCCAATGATGGGGCCGCATAAACCATAGAAAAGGAACAATCGCTTTCTGTACAGGCACCTTTTCCGTGGGCGGAATCCTCGTCTGTCTGGAATTCTGGGCCGAAAAACGGAATTTTCCAGGACCCGGACGCGGAACGCACCGTGGAGCTTTGCGCCCAGGGAAAAGGTGGCAGCCTTGGGCTCTCAGGTGCCAAAGATGGGGCCCCATTAACCCTAGAAAACGCAGAATGCCTTTTTGTCCTGACACATTTTCCATGTTAGGAATCTTCGTCTGTCTGGAATTCTGTGATGAAAATCGGCACTTTCCCGGATCCGCATGTGGCACGCACGGTCGAGCTTTGTGCCCAGGGAAAAGGTGGCAGCCTTGGGCTCTCAGGTGCCAATGATGGGGCCCGATTAACCATAGAAAAGGAACAATCGTTTTCCGTCCTGACAGCTCTTCTCTGGGAGGAATCTTCATCCTTCAGGAATTCTGGGATGAAAATCTGCACTTTCCAGGACCCGCACAAATACGCACCGTCGATCTTTGCGACCAGGGAAAAGGTGGCAGCCTTGGGCTCTCAGGTGACAATTATGGGGCCCCAATAACCCTAGAAAAGGAACAATAACTTTCTGTCCTGGAACTTTTCCCTGGGAGGAATCTTCATTGGTCTGGAATTCTGGGCTGAAAAACGGCACTTTTTTGGACACGCACGTGTTACGCACCATCGATCTTGCGCCCAGGAAAATTGTGGAAGCCTTGGGCTCTCAGGTGCCAATGATGAGGCCCCATTACTCCTAGATAAGGAACAATCGCTTTCTGGCCTGACACCTTCTCTCTGGGAGGAATCTTTGTTCGTCTGGAATTCTGGGCTGAAAAACGGCACTTTCCCCAACCCGCACATGATACGCACAGTCTAGCTTTGCGCTCAGGGAAAAGGTAGCAGCCTTGGGCTCTCAGGTGCCAATGATGGCGCCCCATTAACCCTAGAAAAGGAGAAATCGATTTCTTTCTTGGAACATTTTCCAGGGAAGAATCTTCATCGGTCTTGAATTCTGGGATGAAAACCGCTCATTCTCGGACGTGCACCTGGCACGTACAGTCCAGCTTTGTGCTCAAGGAAAAACTGGCAGCCTTGGGCTCTCAGGTGCCAATGATGGGGCCCCATTACCACTAGAAAAGGAGCAATCGTTTTCTCCCCTGGCACCTTTTCCCAGGGAGGAATCTTCATCGGTCTGGAATTCTGGGATGAAAAACGGCACTTTCCCGGACCCGCACCGGACACGCACCGTCGAGCTTTGCGACCAGGATAAAGGTGGCAGCCTTGGGCTCTCAGGTGCCAATGATGGGGCACCAATAACCCTAGAAAAGGCACAATCGTTTCCTATCCTGGCATCTTTTCCCAGTGAGAAATCTTCATCCGTCTGGAATTCTGGGCTGAAAAAACGGCACTATCCCTGACCCGCACAACTATGCACCGTCGAGTATTGCACCCTGGGTAAAGGTGGCAGCTTTGGGCTCTCACGTGCCAATGATGGAGCCCCATTACCCCTAGAAAAGGAACAATTGCGTTCTGTCCTGGCACCTTTTCCCTGGGAGGAATCTTCATCGGTCTGCAGTTCTGGGCTGAAAAATGGCACTTTCCCAGACCCGCACGTAGTACGCTCTGTCGAGCTTTGCGACCAGGGTAAAGCTGGCAGCCTTGGGCTCTCAGGTGCCAATGATGGGGCCCCATTAAGCCTAGAAAAGGAGAAATAGCTTTCTTTCCTAGTACCTTTTCCCAGGGAGGAATCTTCATCGGTCTGGAATTCTGGGCTGTAAACAGCACATTCCCGGACCTGCACCTGACACATACGGTTGAGATTTGCGCCCAGGGAAAAGGTGGCATCCTTGGGTTCTCAGGTGCCAATGATGGGGCCCCATTAACCCTAGAAAAGGAACAATCGCTTTCTGTCCTTGCACCTTTTCCGTGAGAGGAATCTTCATTTCTCTGGAATTTTGGTCTTAAAAGTGGCACTTTCCCTGACTGGACGCGGAAAGCACCGTCGAGCTTTGCGCCCAGGGAAAAGGTGGCAGCCATGAACTCTCAGGTGCCAATGATGGGGCCCCATTACCTTTACAAAATGCACAATGGCTCTGTGTCTTGGCAGCTTTTCCCTGGGAGGAATCTTCATCCGTCTGGAATTTTGGGCTGAAAATCGGTACTTCCTCAGACCCGCAAAAGATACGCACCGTTGAGCTTTGCGCCCAGGGAAAAGGTGGCAGCCTTCAGCTCTTAGGTGCCAATTTTAGGGCCCCATTAACCCTACAAAAGGCACAATCGCTTTCTGACCTGGCACCTCTTCCCAGGGAGGAAAGTTCATCAGTTTGGAATTCTGGGCTGAGAATTGGGACTTCCCTGGACACGCAGGTGGAATGCACCTTCGAGCTTTGCGTCCAGGGAAAGGTGGCAGTCTTGGGCTCTCAGGTGCCAATGATGGGGCCCCATTCACCCTAGAAAAGGCACAATGGATTTCTGTCCTTACACCTTTTTCATGGAAGGAATCTTTGTCCGTCTGGAATTCTGGGCTGAAAAACGGCACTTTTTTGGATCCGCACGTGGCACGCACCGTCGAGCTTTGCGCCCAGGGAAAAGGTGGCAGCCTTGGGCTCTCAGGTGCCAATGATGTGACCCCATTAACCCTAGAAAAGGTCCAATCGCTTTCTGTCCCTGCAGCTTTTCTCAGGGAGGCACCTTCATCCATATGGTATTCTGGGCGGAAAAACGGCATTTTCCCGAACCCGCAAGTGGCATGCACCTTCGAGCTTTGTGCCCAGGGAAAAGGTGGCAGCCTTGGGCTCTCGGGTTCCAATGATGGGGCCCCATTAACCCTAGAAAAGGTACAATTTCTTTGTCCTGGCACTTTTTTCAAGGGAGGAATAATCGGTCGTGTGGAATTCTGGGATGGAAAATGGCACTTTCCCTGACACGCACCTGGCACACACGGTTGAGATTTGCTCCCAGGGAAAAGGTGGCAGCCTTGAGCTCTCAGGTGACAAGGATGGGGCCCCATTAACCCTAGAAAAGGCACAATCCCTTTCTATCCTGACCACCTTTCCCTGGGAGGAATCTCCATCCGTCTGGAATTCTGGGCTGAAAATCGGCACTTTCCTGGAGCCGCACAAATATGCACCATCGAGCTTTGCGACCAGGTAATAGGTGGCAGCCTTGGGCTCTCAGCTGCCAATGATGGGGCCTCATTACCTTTACAAAAATACACAATGACTTTGTGTCCTGGCACCTTTTCCCTCTGAGGAATCTTCATCAGTCTGGAATTCTGGGATGAGTTACGGAACTTTCTCCGACCCGCAGAAGGAACGCACTGTCGAGATTTGCGCTCAGGGAAAAGGTGGCAGCTATGGGCTCTCAGGTGCCAATGATGGGGCCCCATTTCCCCTAGAAAAGGCACAATCGCTTTCCGTGCTGGCACATTTTCCCTGGGAGGAATCTTCGTCCGTCTGGAATTCTCATCTGAAAAACAGCACTTTTCCACACCGGCAAGTTGTATGCACCGTCTAGCTATGCGCCCAGGAAAAAGGTGGCAGCCTTAGGCTCTCGTGTGTCACTGATGGGGCCCGATTAACCCTAGAAAAGGAACAATCGCTTTCCGTCCTGACAGCTCTTCCCTGGGAGGAATCTTCGTCCGTCTGGAATTCTGGGCTGACAATCGGCACTTTCCTGGAGCCGCAAAAATACGCACCGTCGAGCTTATTTCCCGGGGAAAAGGTGGCAGCCTTGGCCTCTCAGGTGCCAATGATGGGGCCCCATTAACCTTAGAAAAGGAACAATCACTTTCTCTCCTGGAACTTTTCCCTGGGAGGAATCTTGGTCCGTCTGGAATTCTGGGCTGAAAAATGGAACTTTTCCCGACCCGCATGTGGCACGCACCATCGATCTTGCGCCCAGGTAAATTGTGGTAGCCTTGGGCTCTCAGGTGCCAATGATGGGTCCAAATTAACCCTAGAAAAGGCACAATTGCTTTCTGTCCTGGCACCTTTTCCCAGGGAGGAATCTTCATTGGTCTGGACTTGTGGGATGAGAAACGGAACTTTCCCTGACTCGCACAAGGTACGCACAGTCGAGCTTTGCACCCAGGGAAAAGGTGGCAGCCTTGGGCTCTCAGGTGCCAATGATGGGGCCCCTTTAACCCTAGAAAAGTAACATTCACGTTCTTTCCTGGAAGGTTATCCCAGGGAGTAATCATCATTCGTTTGGAATTCTGGGATGAAAAACGCAATTTGCCGGACCCGCAAGTATCACGCAAAGTCGAGCTTTGCGCCCAGGGAAAAGGGGGCAGACTTGGGCTCTCAGGTGCCAATGATGGGGCCCCATTAACCCTAGACAAGGAACAATGGCTTTCTTCACTGGCACCTTCTCTGTGGGAGGGATCTTCGTCCGTCTGGAATTCTGGGCTGAAAAACAGCACTTTCCTCGATCCGCACGTGGCACGCACGATCAAGCTTATTGCCCAGGGAAAAGGTGGCAGCCTTGGGCTCTCAGGTGCCAATGATGGGGCCCCATTCACCCTAGAAAAGGTCCAATTGCTTACTGTCCTGGTACCTTTTCCCAGGGAGGTATCTTCAACTGTCTGGAATTGTGGGCTGTGAAACCACAGTTTCCCTGACCCACACGTGGCACGCAGGGTCGAGCTTTGGCGGCCTTGGGAACTCACATGCCAATGGTGTGGTGCCATTAACCCTAGAATAGGAACAATTGCTTTCAGTCCTTGCACTTTTTCCCTGGGAGGTAACTTCATCTGTCTGGAATTCTGGGCTGAAAAACGGCACTTTTCCGGACCTGCAAGTGGAACGCACCGTCGAGCTTTGTGCCCAGGCAAAAGGTGGCAGCCTTGGGCTCTCAGGTGCCAATGATGGAGCCCCATTACCCCTAGAAAAAGAACAATGTCTTTCTGTCCTGGCACCTATTCCCTGGGAGGAATCTTCGTTCGTCTGGAATTTTGGGCTGAAAATCGGTACTTCCCCAGACTCACACAAGGTACGCACCGTCGAGCTTTTCGCCCAGGGCAAAGGTGGCAGCCTTGGGCTCTCAGGTGACATTTTTGGGGCCCCATTAACCCTAGAAAAAGCACAATCGCTTTCTGTCCTGGCACCTTTTCCGTGAGAGGAATCTTCGTTTCTCTGGAATTCTGGTCTTAATAACGGCACTTTCCCTGAATGGACGCGGAAAGCACCATCGAGCTTTGCGCCCAGAGAAAAGGTGGCAGCCATGAACTCTCAGGTGCCAATGATGGGGCCCCATTACCTTTACAAAACGCACAATGGCTCTGTTTCCTGGCAGCTTTTCCCTGGGAGGAATCTTCTTTCGTCTGGAATTTTGGGCTGAAAATCGGTACTTCCCCAGACTCACACAAGGTACGCACCGTCGAGCTTTTCGCCCAGGGCAAAGGTGGCAGCCTTGGGCTCTCAGGTGACATTTTTGGGGCCCCATTAACCTTAGAAAAAGCACAATCGCTTTCTGTCCTGGCACCTTTTCCCTGGGAGGAATTTTCGTCCGTCTGGAATTCTGGGCTGAAAAACGACAGTTCCCCGGACCTGTAAGTGGAACGCACCATCGAGCTTTGTGCCCAGGCAAAAGGTGGCAGCCTTGGGCTCTCAGGTGCCAATGATTGGGCCCCATTACCCCGAGAAAAAGAACAATCGCTTTCTCTCCTGGCACCTTTTCCCTGGGAGGAATCTTCATCCGTCTGGAATTCTGGGCTGAAAACGTCTCTTTCCCTTACCCGCATGTGGCACGCACCGTCGAGCTTTGCATCCAGGGAAAAGGTGGCAGCCCTGCGCTCTCAGCTGCCAATTTTGGGGCCCCATTAACCCTAGAAAAGGCACAATCGCTTTCCGTCCTGGCACCTTTTCCCAGGGAGAAATCTTCGCTGGCCTGGAATTCTGGGATGAGAAACGGCACATTCCCGGACTTGCAAGTGGCACGCGCCGTCGACATTTGCGCCCAGGGAAAAGGTGGCAGCCTTGGGCTCTCAGGTGCCAAAGATGGTGCCCCATTACCCCTAGAAAAGGCACAATGGCTTTCTGTCCTGACACCTTTTCCCAGAGAGGAATCGACTTCCGTCTGGAATTCTGGGCTGAAAAATGGCCCTTTCCTGGACCCGCACAGGGTATGCACCGTCGAGCTTTGCACCCAGGGAAAAGGTGGCAGCCTTGGGCTCTCAGGTGCCAATGATGGGGCCCAATTAGCATTACAAAATACACAATGGCTTTGTCTCCTGGTACCTTTTCCCTCTGAGGAATCTTCATAGGTCTGGAATTCTGTGCTGAAAAATGGCACTTTCCCGGACCTGCACGAGGAATGCACCATCGAGCTTTGCGCCCAGGGAAAAGGTGTCAGCCTTGAGCTCTCAGGTGTCAATTTTGGGGCCCCATTAACCCTAGAAAAGGCACAATTGCTTTCTGTCCTGGCACCTTTTCCCTGGGAGAAATCTTCATCAGCCTCGAATTCTGGCATGAGAAAGAGCAGATTCCTGGACCACAAGTGGCACGCACCGTCGAGCTTTGCGCTCAGGGAAAAGGTGGCAGCCTTGGGCTCTCAGGTGTCAATGATGGAGCCCCATTAACCCTAGAAAAGGAACAATCGCTTTCTGTCCTGGGACCTTATCACAGGGAGAAATCTTCGCTGGACTGGAATTCTGGGATGAGAAAAGGCACATTCCCGGACTTGCAAGTGGCACGCGCCGTCAACATTTTCGCCCAGGGAAAAGATGGCAGTCTTAGGCTCTCAGGTGTCAATTTTGGGGCCCCATTAACCCTAGAAAAGGCCCAATCGCTTTCTGTCCTGACACCTTGTCCCAGGGAGGAATCTTCGTCCGTCTGGAAATCTGGGTTCAAAAATGGCACTGCCACAAACACGCACAAGGTACACACCGTTGAGCTTTGCGCCCAGGGAAAAGGGGGCAGCCTTGGGCTCTCAGCTGCCAATGATGGTGCCCCATTACCCGTACAAAAGGCACAATGGCTTTCTGTCCTGGCACCTTTTCCCAGGGAGGAATCTTCATCGATTTGGAATTCTGGTCTGGGAATCGGCACTTTCCTGGACCCGCAAGTGGAATGCACCATCGAGCTTTGCGTCCAGGGAAAAGGTGGCAGTCTTGGGCTCTCAGGTGCCAATGATGGGGCCCCATTACCTTTACTAAAAGCACAATGGCTTTCTGTCCTGGCACCTTTTCCCTGGGAGAAATCTTCATCAGTCTTGAATCCTGGCATGAGAAAGAGCACATTCCTGGACCGCAAGTGGCACGCACCGTCGAGCTTTGCACTCAGGGAAAAGGTGGCAGCCTTCGGCTTTCAGGTCCCAATGATGTGCCCCCATTACTCATAGAAAAGGAGAAATCCATTCCTGTCCTGGCACCTTTTCCCACGGAGGAGTCTTCATCGGTCTGAAATTCTGGAATGAGAAACGGCAATTTCCCGGACCCTCACATAGCACGCATGGTCGAGCTTTGCGCCCAGGGTATAGGAGGCAACCTTGGGCTCTCAGGTGCCAATGATGGGGCCCGATTAACCCTAGAAATGGAACAATCGCTTTCTGTCCTGGGAGCCTCTTCCCTGTGAGGAGTCTTCATCCGTCTGGAATTGAGGGCTGAAAAACGGCACTTTCCCGGACAAGAAAGTGGTACGTGCCGTTGATGTTTGCACCCACGGAAAAGGTGGCAGCCTTGAACTCTGAGGTGCCAATGATGGGGCACCATTGACCTTAGAAAAGGACAATTCGATTTCTGACCTGGCACCTTTTCCCTGGGAGGTATTACCTGTACAAAAAGCACAATGGCTTTCTGTCCTGGCACCTTTTCCCTGGGAGGAATCTTCGTCGGTCTGGAGTTCTGGGCTGAAAACGGCTCTTTCCCTTACCCGCATGTGGCACGCACCGTCGAGCTTTGCGCCCAGGGAAAAGGTGGCAGCCCTGGGCTCTCAGCTGCCAATTTTGGGGCCCCATTAACCCTAGAAAAGGCACAATCGCTTTCCGTCCTGGCACCTTTTCCCAGGGAGAAATCTTCGCTGGCCTGGAATTCTGGGATGAGAAACGGCACATTCCCGGACTTGCAAGTGGCACGCGCCGTCGACATTTGCGTCCAGGGAAAAGGTGGCAGCCTTCGGCTCTCAAATGCCAAAGATGGTGCCCCATTACCCCTAGAAAAGGCACAATGACTTTCTGTCCTGACACCTTTTCCCAGGGAGTAATCGACTTTCGTCTGGAATTCTGGGCTGAAAAATGGCCCTTTCCCGGACCTGCACAGGGTATGCACCGTCGAGCTTTGCACCCAGGGAAAAGGTGGCAGCCTTGGGGTCTCAGGTGCCAATGATGGGGCCCAATTAGCATTACAAAATACACAATGGCTTTGTCTCCTGGTACCTTTTCCCTCTGAAGAATCTTCATAGGTCTGGAATTCTGGGCTGGAAAATGGCACTTTCCCAGATCCGCACGTGGAACGCTCCGTCGAGCTTTGCACCCAGGGAAAAGGTGGCAGTCTTGGGCTCTCAGGTGCCAATGATGGGGCCCAATTAGCATTACAAAATACACCATGGCGTTGTCTCCTGGTGCCTTTTCCCTCTGAGGAATCTTCATAGGTCTGGAATTCTGGGCGGAAAAATGGCACTTTCACGGACCCGCACGTGGAACTCTCCATCAGCTTTGCGCCCAGGGAAAAGGTGTCAGCCTTGGGCTCTCAGGTGTCAATTTTGGGGCCCCATTAACCCTAGAAAAGGCACAATTGCTTTCTGTCCTGACACCTTTTCCCTGGGAGAAATCTTCATCGGCCTCGAATTCTGGGATGAGAAACAGCACATTCCTGGACCCGCAAGTGGCATGCATCGTCGAGCTTTGCGCTCAGGGAAAAGGTTGCAGTCTTTGGCTCTGAGGTGGCAATGATGGGTCCCCATTACTCTTAGAAAAGGAGAAATCGATTCCTGTCCTGGCACCTTTTCCCAGGGAGGAGTCTTCATCGGTCTGGAATTCTGGAATGAGAAACGGCAATTTCCCGGACCCTCACGTAGCACGCATGGTCGAGCTTTGCGCGCAGGGTAAAGGAGGCAACCTTGGGCTCTCAGGTGCCAATGATGGAGCCCGATTAACCCTAGAAATGTAACAATCGCTTTCTGTCCTGGCAGCCTCTTTGCTGTGAGCAGTCTTCATCCGTCTGGAATTCAGGGCTGAAAAACGGCACTTTCCCGGACAAGAAAGTGGTACGTGCTGTATGTTTGCGCCCACGGAAAAGGTGGCAGCCATGAACTCTCAGGTGCCAATGATGGGGCACCATTGACCCTAGAAAAGGATAATTCGATTTCTGACCTGGCACCTTTTCCCTGGGAGGTATCTTCGTCCGTCTGGAATTCTGGCCTGAACAAAGCACATTCTCTGAGCTGCACGTGGCAGGCACCATCTAGCTTTTCGCCCAGGCAAAAGCTGGCAACCTTGGGCTCTCAGGTTCCAATGATGGGGTCCCATTAAGCCGAGAAAAGGAGAAATCGATTCCTGTCCTCGCACCTTTTCCCAGGGAGGAATCTTCATCGGTCTGGAATTCTGGAATGAGAAACGGCAATTTCTGGGACCAGCACGTGGCACGCACTGTCGAGCTTTCCGCCCAGAGAAAAGGAGGCAACCTCTGGCTCTCAGATGCCAATGACGGGCCCCCATTAACACTAGGAATGGAACAATCGCTTTCTGTCCTGGCACCTTTCCCCTGGGAGGAGTCGTCATCTATCGGGAATTCTGGGCTGAACAAAGCGCTTTCTCTGACCTGCACGTGGCAGGCACCATCTAGCTTTGCGCCCAGGGAAACGGTGGCAGCCTTGGGCTCTCAGGTGCCAATGATGGGTCCCCATTAACACTAGAAAAATAACAATCGCTTTCTCTCCTGGCACCGTTTCCCTGGGAGGAATTTTCGTCCATCTGGAATTCTGGGCTGAAAAACGGCACTTCCCCGGACCTGCAAGTGGAACGCACCATCGAGCTTTGTGCCCAGGCAAAAAGTGGCAACCTTGGGCTCTCAGGTGCCAATGATGGGGCCCCATTAACCCTAGAAAAGGCCCAATCGCTTTCTGTCCTGACACCTTGTCCCAGGGAGGAATCTTCATCCGTCTGGAAATCTGCGTTCAAAAATGGCACTGCCACAAACACGCACAAGGTACACACCGTTGAGCTTTGCGCCCAGGGAAAAGGGGGCAGCCTTGGGCTCTCAGGTGCCAATGATGGTGCCCCATTACCCGTACAAAAGGCACAATGGCTTTCTGTCTTGGCATTTTTTCCCTGGGAGGAATCGTCGTCGGTCTGGAGTTCTGGGCTGAAAAGGGCTCTTCCCCTTACCCGCATGTGGCACGCACCGTCGAGCTTTGCGTCCTGGCAAAAGGTGGCAGGCCCAGGCTCTCAGCTGCCAATTTTGGGGCCCCATTAACCCTAGAAAAGGCACAATCGCTTTCCGTCCTGGCACATTTTCCCAGGGAGGAATCTTCATCGGTTTGGAATTCTGGGCTGAAAAACGGCCCTTTCCTGGACCCGCAAGTGGAATGCACCATCGAGCTTTGCATCCAGGGAAAAGGTGGCAGTCTTGGGCTCTCAGGTGCCAATGATGGGGCCCCATTACTTTTACTAAAAGCACAATGGCTTTCTGTCCTGGCACCTTTTCCCTGGAAGGAGTCTTAATTTGTCTGGAATTCTGGGCTGTAAAATGACACTTTCTGGGACGAGGACGTGGCACGCACTGTCGAGCTTAGCGCCCAGGGAAAAGGAGGCAACCGCTGGCTCTCAGATGCCAATGACGGGCCCCCATTAACACTAGAAATGGAACAATCGCTTTCTGTCCTGGGAGCCTTTTCCCTGGGAGGAGTCGTCATCCGTCTGGAATTCTGGGCTGAACAAAGCACTTTCTCTGACCTGCACGTGGCAGGCACCGTCTAGCTTTGCGCCCAGGCAAAAGGTGGCAGCCCTGGGCTCTCAGCTGCCAATGATGGGGCCCCATTAACCCTAGAAAAGGCACAATCGCTTTCTGTCCTGGCACTTTCTCTCAGGGAGAAATCTTCGCTCTCCTGGATTTCTGGGATGAGAAACGGCACATTCCCGGACTTGTAAGTGGCACGCGCCGCCGAGCTTTGTGCCCAGGCAAAAGGAGGCAGCCTTGGGCTCTCAGGTGCCAAAGATGGGGTCCCATTAGCCCTAGAAAAGACACAATTGCTTTCTGTCCTGGCACCTTTTCCAAGGGAGGAATCTTCATCGGTCTGGAATTCTGGGATGAGAAACGGCAATTTCCCGGACCCACACGTACCACGCATGGTCGAGCTTTGCGCCCAGGGTATAGGAGGCAACCTTGGGCTCTCAGGTGCCAATGATGGAGCCCGATTAACCCTAGAAATGGAACAATCGCTTTCTGTCCTGGGAGCCTCTTCCCTGTGAGGAGTCTTCATCCGTCTGGAATTGAGGGCTGAAAAACGGCACATTCCGGGACAAGAAAGTGGTACGTGCCGTTGATGTTTGCGCCCACGGAAAAGGTGGCAGCCTTGAACTCTGAGGTGCCAATGATGGGGCACCATTGACCCTAGAAAAGGACAATTCGATTTCTGACCTGGCACCTTTTCCCTAGGATGTATCTTCGTTTGTCTGGAATTTACGGTTCAAAAATGGCACTGCCTGAAACCAGCACAAGGTAGACACCATCGAGCTTTATGCCCAGGCAAAAGGTTGCAGCCTTCACCTCTCTGTTTCCAATGATGGGTTCCCAATACTCCTAGAAAAGGAGAAATCGATTCCTGTCCTCACACCTTTTCCCTGGGAGGAATCTTCATCGGTCTGGAATTCTGGAATGAGAAACGGCAATTTCCCGGACCCTCACGTAGCACGCATGGTCGAGCTTTGCCCCCAGGTTAAAGGAGGCAAACTTGGCCTCTCAGGTGCCAATGATGGGGCTCGATTAACCCTAGAAATGGAACAATCGCTTTCTGTCCTGGCAGCTTTTCCTGGGAGGAATCTTCATTGGTCTAGAATTCTGTGCTAAACAATGGCACTTTCCCAGACAAGAAAGTGGCACGCACCCTCGACATTTGCGCCCAGGGAAAACGTGGCAGCCTTGGGCTCTCAGGTGCCAATGATGGGGCCCTGTTAACACTAGAAAAATAACACTTGCTTTCTGTCCTGGCACCTTTTCCCAGGGAGGAATCTTCGTCCGTCTGGAAATCTGGGTTCAAAAATGGCGCTGCCCCAAACCCACACAAGGTACCCAGCGTCGAGCTTTGCACCCAGGGAAAAGGGGGCAGCCTTGGGCTCTCAGGTGCCAATGATGTTGCCCCATTACCCCTACAAAAGGCAGAATGGCTTTCTGTCCTGGCACCTTTTCCCAGGGAGGAATCTTCATCGGTTTGGAATTCTGGTCTGAGAATCGGTACTTTCCTGGACCCGGAAGTGGAACGCACCATCGAGCTTTGCATCCAGGGAAAAGGTGGCAGTCTTGGGCTCTCAGGTGCCAATGATGGGGCCCCATTACCTTTACAAAAGGCACAATGGCTTTCTGTCCTGGCACCTTTTCCCTGGGAGGAGTCTTCATTGGTCTGGAATTCTGGGCTGTAAAATGGCACTTTCTGGGACCAGCACGTGGCACGCACTGTCGTGCTTTGCACCCAGGGAAAAGGAGGCAACTTCTGGCTCTCAGATGCCAATGACGGGCCACCATTAACACTAGAAATGGAACAATCGCTTTCTGTCTTGGGAGCCTTTTCCCTGGGAGGAGTCGTCATCCGTCTGGAATCCTGGGCTGAACAAAGCACTTTCTCTGACCTGCACGTGGCAGGCACCATCTAGCTTTGCACCCAGGGAAAAGGTGGCAGCCGTGGGCTCTCAGGTGCCAATGATGGGTCCCCGTTAACACTAGATAAAAAAAACAATCGCTTTCTGTCCTGGCACCTTTTCCCTGGGAGGAATTTTCCTCCATCTGGAATTCTGGGCTGAAAAATGGCACTTCCCTGGACCCGCAAGTTGACCGCACCGTCGTGCATTGCGCCCAGGAAAAAGGTGCCAGACCTGGGCTCTCAGGTGCCAATTTTGGGGACCCATTAACCCTAGAAAAGGCACAATTACTTTCTGTATTGACACCTTTTCCCAGGGAGAAATCTTCGCTGGCCTGAAATTCTGGGATGAGAAACGGCACATTCCCGGATTTGCAAGTGGCACGCGCCGCAGAGCTTTGCGCCCAGGGAAAAGGTGGCAGCCTTGGGCTCTCAGGTGTCAATTTTGGGGCCCCATTAACCCTAGAAAAGGCACAATCACTTTCTGTCCTGGCACCTTTTCCCAGGCAGAAATCTTCATCCGCCTGGAATTCTGGGATGAGAAACAGCACATTCCTGGACCCGCAAGTGGCATGCACCGTCGAGCTTTGCGCTCAGGGAAAAGGTTGCAGCCTTCGGCTCTCAGGTGTCAATGATGGAGCCCCATTACCCCTAGAAAAGGAACAATCGCTTTCTGTCCTGACACCTTTTCCCAGGGAGGAATCTTCATCGGTCTGGAATTCTGGAATGAGAAACGGCAATTTCCCGGACCCTCACGTAGCATGCATGGTCGAGTTTTGCGCCCAGGGTACAGGAGGCAACCTTGGGCTCTCAGGTGCCAATGATGGGGCCCGATTAACCCTAGAAATGGAACAATCGCTTTCTGTCCTGGGAGCCTCTTCCCTGTGAGGAGTCTTCATCCGTCTGGAATTCAGGGCTGAAAAACGGCACTTTCCCGGACAAGAAAGTGGTACGTGCTGTTGATATTTGCGCCCACGGAAAAGGTGGCAACCTTGAACTCTCAGGTGCCAATGATGGGGCACCATTGACCCTAGAAAAGGACAATTCGATTTCTGACCTGGCACCTTTTCCCTGGGAGGTGTCTTCGTCCGTCTGGAATTCTGGACTGAAAAATGGCACTTCCCCGGACCCGCAAGTGGCACGCGCCGTCGACATTTGCGCCCAGGCAAAAGGTGGCAGCCTTGGGCTCTCAGGTTCCAATGATGGGGCCCCGTTAACACTAGAAAAATAACATTTGCTTTCTGTCCTGGCACCATTTCCCAGGGAGGAATCTTCGTCCGTCTGGAAATCTGGGTTCAAAAATGGCACTGCCCCAAACCCGCACGAGGTACGCACCGTCGAGCTTTGCGCCCAGGGAAAAGGGGGCAGCCTTGGGCTCTCAGGTGCCAATGATGGTGCCCCATTACCCCTAGAAAAGGCACAATGGCTTTCTGTCCTGGCACCTTTTCCCAGGGAGGAATCTTCATCGGTTTGGAATTCTGATCTGAGAATCGGCACTTTCCTGGACCCGCAAGTGGAACGCACTATTGACTATTGACACCCTAATTCCAGACGGAGGAAAATTCCTCCCAGGGAAAGGTGCCAGGACAGAAAGCGATTGTTATTTATCTAGTGTTAACGGGGACCCATCGTTGACACCTGAGAGCCCAAGGCTGCCACCTTTTCCCTGGGCGCAAAGCTAGATGGTGCCTGCCACGTGCAGGTCAGAGAAAGTGCTTTGTTAAGCCCAGGATTCCAGACGGATGACGACTCCTCCCAGGGAAAAGGCTCCCAGGACAGAAAGCCATTGTTCCATTTCTAGTGTTAATGGGGGCCCATCATTGGCATCTGAGAGCCAGAGGTTGCCTCCTTTTCCCTGGGCGCAAAGCACGACAGTGCGTGCCACGTGCTGGTCCCAGAAAGTGCCATTTTACAGCCCAGAATTCCAGACCAATGAAGACTCCTCCCAGAGAAAATGTGCCAGGACAGAAACCCATTGTGCTTTTTGTAAAGGTAATGGGGCCCCATCATTGGCACCTGAGAACCCAAGACTGCCACCTTTTCCCTGGACGCAAAGCTCGATGGTGCGTTCCACTTGCGGGTCCAGGAAAGTGCCCATTCTCAGACCAGAATTCCAAACCGATGAAGATTCCTCCCTGGGAAAAGGTGCCAGGACAGAAAGCCATTGTGCCTTTTCTAGGGTTAATGGGGCCCCAAAACTGACACCTGAGAGGCCAAGGCTGCCACCTTTTCCCTGGGCGCAAAGCTGGACGGAGCGTTCCACGTGCGGGTCCAGGAAAGTGCCATTTTTCAGCCCAGAATTCCAGACCTATGAAGATTCCTCAGAGGGAAAAGGTACCAGGAGACAAAGCCATTGTGTATTTTGTAATGCTAATTGGGCCCCATCATTGGCACCTGAGAGCCCAAGGCTGCCACCTTTTCCCTGGGTGCAAAGCTCGACGGTGCATACCCTGTGCGGGTCCGGGAAAGGGCCGTTTTTCAGCCCAGAATTCCAGACGGAAGTCGATTCCTCTCTGGGAAAAGGTGTCAGGACAGAAAGCCATTGTGCCTTTTCTAGGGGTAATGGGACCTCATCTTTGGCACCTGAAAGCCCAAGGCTGCCACCTTTTCCCCGGGGCGCAAATGTCGACGGCGTGTGCCACTTGCAAGTCTGGGAATGTGCCGTTTCTCATCCCAGAATTCCAGGCCAGCGAAGATTTCTCCCTGGGAAAAGGTGCCAGGACAGAAAGCCATTGTGCCTTTTCTAGGGTTAATGGGGCCCCAAAATTGGCAGCTGAGAGCCCAGGGCTGCCACCTATTCCCTGGGCGCAAAGCTCGACGGTGCGTGCCACATGCGGGTAAGGGAAAGAGCCGTTTTCAGCCCAGAATTCCAGACCAATGAAGATTCCTCCCAGGGAAAAGGTGCCAGGACAGAAAGCGATTGATCTTTTTCTAGGGGTAATGGGGCCCCATCATTGGCACCTGAGAGCCCATGGCTGCCACGTTTTGCCTGGGCACAAAGCTCGACGGTGCGTTCCACTTGCAGGTCCGGGGAAGTGCCGTTTTTCAGTCCAGAATTCCAGACGGACGAAAATTCCTCCCAGGGAAAAGGTGCCAGGACAGAAAGCGATTGTTATTTATCTAGTGTTAACGGGGACCCATCATTGGCACCTGAGAGCCCAAGGCTGCCACCTTTACCCTGGGCGCAAAGCTAGATGGTGCCTGCCACGTGCAGG
Organism: Pithys albifrons albifrons; assembly: GCF_047495875.1. Lineage (NCBI taxonomy): Eukaryota > Metazoa > Chordata > Aves > Passeriformes > Thamnophilidae > Pithys > Pithys albifrons. The sequence goes on from NC_092479.1 coordinate 1,057,877, forward strand.
TCAGAGAAAGTGCTTTGTTCAGCCCAGGATTCCAGACGGCTGACGACTCCTCCCAGGGAAAGGGTTCCCAGGACAGAAAGCGATTGTTCCATTTCTAGTGTTAATGGGGGCCCGTCATTGGCATCTGAGAGCCAGAGGTTGCCTCCTTTTCCCTGGGCGCAAAGCACGACAGTGCGTGCCACGTGCTGATTCCAGAAAGTGCCATTTTACAGCCCAGAATTCCAGACCAATGAAGACTCCTCCCAGGGAAAAGGTGCCAGGAGAGAAAGCCATTGTGCTTTTTGTAAAGGTTATGGGGTACCATCATTGGCACCTGAGAGCCCAAGACTGCCACCATTCCCCTGGACGCAAAGCTCGATGGTGCTTTCCACTTGCGGGTCCAGGAAAGTGCCCATTCTCAGACCAGAATTCCAAACAGATGAAGATTCCTCCCTGGGAAAAGGTGCCAGGACAGAAAGCCATTGTGCCTTTTGTAGGGGTAATGGGGCAACATCATTGGCACCTGAGAGCCCAAGGCTGCCCCCTTTTCCCTGGGCGCAAAGCTCGATGGTGGGTACCTTGTGCGGGTTTGGGGCAGTGCCATTTTTGAACCCAGATTTCCAGACGGACGAAGATTCCTCCCAGGGAAAAGGTGCCAGGAAAGAAAGCAAGTGTTATTTTTCTAGTGTTAACGGGGCCCGATCATTGGCACCTGAGAGCCCAAGGCTGCCACCTTTTGCCTGGACGCAAAGCTAGATGGTGCCTGCCACGTGCAGCTCAGAGAATGTGCTTTGTTCAGGCCAGAATTCCAGACGGACGAAGACACCTCCCAGGGAAAAGTTGCCAGGTCAGAAATTGAAATGTCCTTTTCTAGGGTCAATGGTGCCCCATCATTGGCACCTGAGAGCCCAAGGCTGCCACTTTTTCCGTGGGCGCAAACATCAACGGCACGTACCACTTTCTTGTCTGGGAAAGTGCCGTTTTTCAGCCCTGAATTCCAGACCTATGAAGACTCCTCACAGGGAAGAGGCTCCCAGGAAAGAAAGCGTTTGTTCCATTCCTAGGGTTAATCGGGCTCCATCATTGGCACCTGAGAGCCCAAGGTTGCCTCCTATACCCTGGGCGCAAAGCTCGACCATGCGTGCTACGTGAGGGTCCGGGAAATTGCCGTTTCTCATTCCAGAATTCCAGACCGATGAAGATTCCTCCCTGGGAAAAGGTGTCAGGACAGAAAGCGTTTGTTCATTTTCTACGGTTAATGGGGCTCCATCATTGGAACCTGAGAGCCGAAGGCTGCAACATTTTCCCTGAGCGCAAAGCTCGACGATGCGTGCCACTTGCGGTTCCAGGAATGTGCTGTTTCTCATCCCAGAATTCGAGGTCGATGAAGATTTCTCCCTGGGAAACGGTGCCAGGGCAGAAAGCAATTGTGCCTTTTCTAGGGTTAATGGGGCCCCAAAATTGACACCTGAGAGCCTAAGGCTGCCACCTTTTCCCTGGGCGCAAAGCTCGACGGTACATACCCTGTGCGGGTCCGGGAAAGTGCAATTTTTCAGCCCAGAATTCCAGACGGAAGTCGATTCCTCTCTGGGAAAAGGTGTCAGGACAGAAAGCCATTGTGCCTTTTCTAGGGGTAATGGGGCCCCATCTTTGGCACCTGAGAGCCCAAGGCTGCCACCTTTTCCCTGGGCGTAAATGTCGACGGCGCGTGCCACTTGCAAGTCCGGGAATGTGCCGTTTCTCATTCCAGAATTCCAGGCCAGCGAAGATTTCTCCCTGGGAAAAGGTGCCAGGACAGCAAGTCATTGTGCCTTTTCTAGGGTTAATGGGGCCCCAAAATTGGCAGCTGAGAGCCCAGGGCTGCCACCTTTTCCCTGGGCGCAAAGCTCGACGGAGCGTTCCACGTGCGGGTCCAGGAAAGTGCCATTTTTCAACCCAGAATTCCAGACCTATGAAGATTCCTCAGAGGGAAAAGGTACCAGGAGACAAAGCCATTGTGTATTTTGTAATGCTAATTGGGCCCCATCATTGGCACCTGAGAGCCCAAGGCTGCCACCTTTTCCCTGGGTGCAAAGCTCGACGGTGCATACCCTGTGCGGGTCTGGGAAAGGGCCGTTTTTCAGCCCAGAATTCCAGACGGAAGTCGATTCCTCTCTGGGAAAAGGTGTCAGGACAGAAAGCCATTGTGCCTTTTCTAAGGGTTAATGGGACCTCATCTTTGGCACCTGAGAGCCCAAGGCTGCCACCTTTTCCCTGGGCGCAAATGTCGACGGCGCGTGCCACTTACAAGTCCGGGAATGTGCCGTTTCTCATCCCAGAATTCCAGGCCAGCGAAGATTTCTCCCTGGGAAAAGGTGCCAGGACAGAAAGCAATTGTGCCTTTTCTAGGGTTACTGGGGCCCCAAAATTGGCACCTGAGAGCCCAGGGCTGCCACCTTTTCCCTGGGCGCAAAGCTCGACGGTGCGTGCCACTTGCGGGTAAGGGAAAGACCCGTTTTCAGCCCAGAATTCCAGACGGATGAAGATGCCTCCCAGGGAAAAGGTGCCAGGACAGAAAGCGATTGTTCTTTTTCTAGGGGTAATGAGGACCCATCATTAGCACCTGAGAGCCCAAGGCTGCCACTTTTGCCTGGGCACAAAGCTCGACGGAGCGTTCCACGTGCGGGTCCGGGGAAGTGCCATTTTTCAGCTCAGAATTCGAGACGGATGAAGACACCTCCCAGGGAAAAGGTGCCAGGTCAGAAATCGAATTGTCCTTTTCTAGGGTCAATGGTGCCCCATCATTGGCACCTCAGAGTTCAAGGCTGCCACCTTTTCCGTGGGCGCAAACATCAACGGCGCGTACCACTTTCTTGTCCGGGAAAGTGCCGTTTTTCAGCCCTGAATTCCAGACGGATGAAGACTCCTCACAGGGAAGAGGCTCCCAGGAAAGAAAGCGATTGTTCCATTTCTAGGGTTAATCGGGCCCCATCATTGGCACCTGAGAGCCCAAGGTTGCCTCCTATACCCTGGGCGCAAAGCTCGACCATGCGTGCTACGTGAGGGTCCGGGAAATTGCCGTTTCTCATTCCAGAATTCCAGACCGATGAAGATTCCTCCCTGGGAAAAGGTGTCAGGACAGAAAGCGATTGTTCCTTTTCTAGGGTTAATGGGGCTCCATCATTGGAACCTGAGAGCCGAAGGCTGCAACATTTTCCCTGAGCGCAAAGCTCAACGGTGCGTGCCATTGCGGGTCCAGGAATTTGCTGTTTCTCATCCCAGAATTCGAGGCCGATGAAGATTTCTGCCAGGGAAAAGGTGCCAGGGCAGAAAGCAATTGTGCCTTTTCTAGGGTTAATGGGGCCCCAAAATATACACCTGAGAGACCAAGGCTGCCACCTTTTCCCTGGGCGCAAAGCTCGACGGTGCATACCCTGTGCGGGTCCAGGAAAGTGCCATTTTTCAGCCCAGAATTCCAGACAGAAGTCGATTCCTCTCTGGGAAAAGGTGTCAGGACAGAAAGCCATTGTGCCTTTTCTAGGGGTAATGGGGCCCCATCTTTGGCACCTGAGAGCCCAAGGCTGCCACCTTTTCCCTGGGCGCAAATGTCGACGGCGCGTGCCACTTGCAAGTCCGGGAAAGAGCCGTTTCTCATCCCAGAATTCCAGGCCAGCGAAGATTTCTCCATGGGAAAAGGTGCCAGGACAGAAAGCCATTGTGACTTTTCTAGGGTTAATGGGGCCCCAAAATTGGCAGCTGAGAGCCCAGGGCTGCCACCTTTTCCCTGGGCGCAAAGCTCGACGATGCGTGCCACATGCGGGTAAGGGAAAGAGCTGTCTTCAGCCCAGAATTCCAGACCAATGAAGATTCCTCCCAGGGAAAAGGTGCCAGGACAGAAAGCCATTGTTCTTTTTCTAGGGGTAATGGGGCCCCATCATTGGCACATGAGAGCCCATGGCTGCCACGTTTTGCCTGGGCACAAAGCTCGACGTTGCGTTCCACTTGCAGGTCCGGGGAAGTGCCGTTTTTCAGTCCAGAATTCCAGACGGACGAAAATTCCTCCCAGGGAAAAGGTGCCAGGACAGAAAGCGATTGTTATTTATCTAGTGTTAACGAGGACCCATCATTGGCACCTGAGAGCTCAAGGCTGTCACCTCTTCCCTGGGCGCAAGGCTAGATGGTGCCTGCCACGTGCAGGTCAGAGAAAGTGCTTTGTTCAGCCCAGGATTCCAGACGGCTGACGACTCCTCCCAGGGAAAGGGCTCCCAGGACAGAAAGCGATTGTTCCATTTCTAGTGTTAATGGGGGCCCGTCATTGGCATCTGAGAGCCAGAGGTTGCCTCCTTTTCCCTGGGCGCAAAGCACGACAGTGCGTGCCACGTGCTGGTCCCAGAAAGAGTCATTTTACAGCCCAGAATTCCAGACCAATGAAGACTCCTCCCAGGGAAAAGGTGCCAGGACAGAAAGCCATTGTGCTTTTTGTAAAGGTAATGGGGTCCCATCATTGGCACCTGAGAACCCCAGACTGCCACCTTTTCCCTGGACGCAAAGCTCGATGGTGCGTTCCACTTGCAGGTCCAGGAAAGTGCCGATTCTCAGACCAGAATTCCAAACCGATGAAGATTCCTCCCTGGGAAAAGGTGCCAGGACAGAAAGCCATTGTGCCTTTTCTAGGGGTAATGGGGCACCATCATTGGCACCTGAGAGCCCAAGGCTGCCCCCTTTTCCCTGGGTGCAAAGCTCGACGGTGTGTACCTTGTGCGGGTTTGGGGCAGTGCCATTTTTCAGCCCAGAATTCCAGACGGTCGAAGACACCTCCCAGGGAAAAGGTGCCAGGTCAGAAATCGAATTGTCCTTTTCTAGGGTCAATGGTGCCCCATCATTGGCACCTCAGAGTTCAAGGCTGCCACCTTTTCCGTGGGCGCAAACATCAACAGCACGTACCACTTTCTTGTCCGGGAAAGTGCCGTTTTTCAGCCCTGAATTCCAGACTGATGAGGACTCCTCACAGGGAAGAGGCTCCCAGGACAGAAAGCGATTGTTCCATTTCTAGGGTTAATCGGGCCCCATCATTGGCACCTGAGAGCCCAAGGTTGCCTCCTATACCCTGGGCACAAAGCTCGACCATGCGTGCTACGTGAGGGTCCGGGAAATTGCCGTTTCTCATTCCAGAATTCCAGACCGATGAAGATTCCTCCCTGGGAAAAGGTGCCAGGACAGAAAGCGATTGTTCCTTTTCTAGGGTTAGTAGGGCTCCATCATTGACACCTGAGAGCCCAAGGCTGCAACCTTTTCCCTGAGCGCAAAGCTCAACGGTGCATGCCACTTACGGGTCCAGGAATGTGCTGTTTCTCATCCCAGAATTCGAGGTCGATGAAGATTTCTGCCAGGGAAAAGGTGCCTGGGCAGAAAGCAATTGTGCCTTTTCTAGGGTTAATGGGGACCCGTCATTGGCATCTGAGAGCCAGAGGTTGCCTCCTTTTCCCTGGACGCAAAGCTCGATGGTGCGTTCCACTTGCGGGTCCAGGAAAGTGCCGATTCTCAGACCAGAATTCCAGACCGATGAAGATTCCTCCCTGGGGAAAGGTGCCAGGACAGAAAGCCATTGTGCCTTTTGTAGGGGTAATGGGGCACCATCATTGGCAGCTGAGAGCCCAAGGCTGCCCCCTTTTCCCTGGGCGCAAAGCTCGACGGTGTGTACCTTGTGCGGGTTCGGGGCACTGCCATTTCTGAACCCAGATTTCCAGACGGACGAAGATTCCTCCCTGGGAAAAGGTGCCAGGTCAGAAATCGAATTGTCCTTTTCTAGGGTCAATGGTGCCCCATCATTGGCACCTCAGAGTTCAAGGCTGCCACCTTTTGCCTGGGCGCAAACATCAACGGCGCGTACCACTTTCTTGTCCGGGAAAGTGCCGTTTTTCAGCCCTCAATTCCAGACGGATGAAGACTCCTCACAGGGAAGAGGCTCCCAGGACAGAAAGCGATTGTTCCATTTCTAGGGTTAATCGGGCCCCATCATTGGCACCTGAGAGCCCAAGGTTGCCTCCTATACCCTGGGCGCAAAGCTCGACCATGCGTGCTACGTGAGGGTCCGGGAAATTGCCGTTTCTCATTCCAGAATTCCAGACCGATGAAGATTCCTCCCTTGGAAAAGGTGTCAGGACAGAAAGCGATTGTTCCTTTCCTAGGGGTAATGGGGCTCCATCATTGACACCTGAGAGCCGAAGGCTGCCACCTTTTCCCTGGGCGCAAATGTCGACGGCGCGTGCCACTTGCAAATCCGGGAATGTGCCTTTTCTCATCCCAGAATTCCAGGCCAGCGAAGATTTCTCCCTGGGAAAAGGTGCCAGGACAGAAAGCGATTGTGCCTTTTCTAGGGTTAATGGGGCCCCAAAATTGGCAGCTGAGAGCCCAGGGCTGCCACATTTTCCCTGGGCGCAAAGCTCGACGGTGCGTGCCACATGCGGGTAAGGGAAAGAGCCGTTTTCAGCCCAGAATTCCAGACCAATGAAGATTCCTCCCTGGGAAAAAGGTGCCAGGACACAAAGGGATTGTTTTTTTTCTAGGGTTAATGGGGCCCCATCATTGGCACCTGAGAGCCCAAGGCTTCCACCTTTTGCCTGGGCGCAAAGCTCGACGGTGCGTTCCACTTGCAGGTCCGGGGAAGTGCCGTTTTTCAGTCCAGATTTCCAGACGGACGAAAATTCCTCCCAGGGAGAAGGTGCCAGGACAGAAAGCAATTTTTATTTATCTAGTGTTAACGGGGACCCATCATTGGCACCTGAGAGCCCAAGGCTGCCACCTTTTGCCTGGGCGCAAAGCTAGATGGTGCCTGCCACGTGCAGGTCAGAGAAAGTGCTTTGTTCAGCCCAGGATTCCAGACGGATGACGACTCCTCCCAGGGAAAAGGCTCCCAGGACAGAAAGCGATTGTTCCATTTCTAGTGTTAATGGGGGCCCGTCATTGGCATCTGAGAGCCAGAGGTTGCCTCCTTTTCCCTGGGCGCAAAGCACGACAGTGCGTGCCACGTGCTGGTCCCAGAAAGTGCCATTTTACAGCCCAGAATTCCAGACCAATGAAGACTCCTCCCAGGGAAAAGGTGCCAGGACAGAAAGCCATTGTGCTTTTTGTAAAGGTAATGGGGCCCCATCATTACCACCTGAGAGCCCAAGGCTGCCCCCTTTTCCCTGGGCGCAAAGCTCGACAAAGCATTCCAATTGCGGGTCCGGGAAAGTGCCGTTTTTCAGCACAGAATTCCAGACCTATGAGGATTCCTCAGAGGGAAAAGGTACCAGGAGACAAAGCCATTGTGTATTTTGTAATGCTAATTGGGCCCCATCATTGGCACCTGAGAGCCCAAGGCTGCCACCTTTTACCTGGGCGCAAATGTCGACGGCGCGTGCCACTTGCAAGTCCGGGAATGTGCCGTTTCTCATCTCAGAATTCCAGGCCAGCGAAGATTTCTCCCTGGGAAAAGGTGCCAGGACAGAAAGCCATTGTGCCTTTTCTAGGGTTAATGGGGCCCCAAAATTGGCAGCTGAGAGCCCAGGAATGCCACCTTTTCCCTGGGCGGAAAGCTCGACGGTGCGTGCCACATGCGGGTAAGGGAAAGAGCCGTTTTCAGCCCAGAATTCTAGACCAATGAAGATTCCTCCCTGGGAAAAGGTGCCAGGACAGAAAGCCATTGTTCTTTTTCTAGGGGTAATGGGGCACCATCATTGACACCTGAGAGCCGAAGGCTGCAACATTTTCCCTGAGCGCAAAGCTCGACGGTGCGTGCCACTTGCAGGTCCAGGAATGTGCTGTTTCTCATCCCAGAATTCGAGGCCGATGAAGATTTCTCCCAGGGAAACGGTGCCAGGGCAGAAAGCAATTGTGCCTTTTGTACGGGTAATGGGGCCCCAAAATTGACACCTGAGAGCCCAAGGCTGCCACCTTTTCCCTGGGCGCAAAGCTCGACGAAGCCTTCCACGTGCGGTTCCGGGAACGGGCCGTTTTTCAGCCCAGAATTCCAGACCTATGAAGATTCCTCAGAGGGAAAAGGTACCCGGAGACAAAGCCATTGTGTATTTTGTAATGCTAATTGGGCCCCATCATTGGCACCTGAGAGCCCAAGGCTGCCACCTTTTCCCTGGGTGCAAAGCTCGACGGTGCATACCCTGTGCGGGTCCGGGAAAGGGCCGTTTTTCAGCCCAGAATTCCAGACGGAAGTCGATTCCTCTCTGGGGAAAAGTGTCAGGACAGAAAGCCATTGTGCCTTTCCTAGGGGTAATGGGGCCCCATCTTTGGCACCTGAGAGCCCAAGGCTGCCACCTTTTCCCTGGGCGCAAATGTCGACGGCGCGTGCCACTTGCAAGTCCGGGAATGTGCTGTTTCTCATCCCAGAATTCCAGGCCAGCAAAGATTTCTCCCTGGGAAAAGGTGCCAGGACAGAAAGCGATTGTGCTTTTTCTAGGGTTAATGGGGCCTTAAAATTGGCAGCTGAGAGCCCAAGGCTGCCACCTTTTCCCTGGGCGCAAAGCTCGACGGTGCGTGCCACATGTGGGTAAGAGAAAGAACCGTGTTCAGCTCAGAATTCCAGACCAATGAAGAATCCTCCCAGGGAAAAGGTGCCAGGACAGAAAGCCATTGTTCTTTTTCTAGGGGTAATGGGGCCCCATCATTGGCACCTGAGAGCCCAAGGCTGCCACCTTTTGCCTGAGCACAAAGCTCGACGGTGCGTTCCACTTGCAGGTCCGGGGAAGTGCCGTTTTTCAGTCCAGAATTCCAGACCGACGAAAATTCCTCCCAGGGAAAAGGTGTCAGGACAGAAAGCGATTGTTATTTATCTAGTGTTAACGGGGACCCATCATTGGCACCTGAGAGCCCAAGGGTGCCACCTTTTGCCTGGGCGCAAAGCTAGATGGTGCCTGCCACTTGCAGGTCAGAGAAAGACCTTTGTTCAGCCCAGAATTCCAGATGGATGACGACTCTTCCAAGGGAAAAGGCTCCCAGGACAGAAAGCGATTGTTCCATTTCTAGTATTAATGGGGGCCCGTCATTGGCCTCTTAGAGCCAGAAGTTGCCTCCTTTTCCCTGGGCGCAAAGCACGACAGTGCGTGCCACATGCTGGTCCCAGAATGTTCCATTTTACAGCCCAGAATTCCAGACCAATGAAGACTCCTCCCAGGGAAAAGGTGCCAGGACAGAAAGCCATTGTGCTTTTTGTAAAGGTAATGGGGCCCCATCATTGGCACCTGAGAGCCCAAGACTGCCACCTTTTCCCTGGACGCAAACTCGATGGTGCGTTCCACTTGCGGGTCCAGGAAAGTGCCAATTCTCAGACCAGAATTCCAAACCGATGAAGATTCCTCCCTGGGAAAAGGTGCCAGGACAGAAAGCCATTGTGCCTTTTGTAGGGGTAATGGGGCACCATCATTGGCACCTGAGAGCCCAAGGCTGCCCCCTTTTCCCTGGGCACAAAGCTCGACGGTGTGTACCTTGTGCGGGTTTGAGGCAGTGCCATTTTTTAACCCAGATTTCCAGACGGACGAAGATTCCTCCCTGGGAAAAGGTGCCAGGACAGAAAGCAAGTGTTATTTTTCTAGTGTTAACGGGGCCCCATCATTGGCACCTGAGAGCCCAAGGCTGCCACCTTTTGCCTGGGCGCAAATGTTGACGGCGCGTGCCACTTGCGGGTCCGGGGAAGTGCCATTTTTCAGCCCAGAATTCCAGACGGACGAAGACACCTCCCAGGGAAAAGGTGCCAGGTCAGAAATCGAATTGTCCTTTTCTAGGGTCAATGGTGCCCCATCATTGGCACCTCAGACTTCAAGGCTGCCACCTTTTCCGTGGGCGCAAACATCAACGGCACGTACCACTTTCTTGTCCGGGAAAGTGCCGTTTTTCAGCCCTGAATTCCAGACGGATGAAGACTCCTCACAGGGAAGAGGCTCCCAGGAAAGAAAGCAATTGTTCCATTTCTAGGGTTAATCGGGCTCCATCATTGGCACCTGAGAGCCCAAGGTTGCCTCCTATACCCTGGGCGCAAAGTTCGACCATGCGTGCTACGTGAGGGTCTGTTAAATTGCCGTTTCTCATTCCAGAATTCCAGACCGATGAAGATTCCTCCCTGGGAAAAGGTGTCAGGACAGAAAGCGATTGTGCCTTTTCTAGGGTTAATGGGGCTCCATCATTGACACCTGAGAGCCCAAGGCTGCAACCTTTTCCCTGAGCGCAAAGCTCAACGGTGCGTGCCACTTGAAGGTCCAGGAATGTGCTGTTTCTCATCCCAGAATTCGAGGCCGATGGAGATTTCTCCCAGGGAAAAGGTGCCAGGGCAGAAAGCAATTGTGCCTTTTCTAGGGTTAATGGGGCCCCAAAATTGACACCTGAGAGCCCAAGGCTGCCACCTTTTCCCTGGGCGCAAAGCTCGACGGAGCGTTCCAGGTGCGGGTCCGGAAAGGGCCATATTTCAGCCCAGAATTCCAGACGGAAGTCGATTCCTCTCTGGGAAAATGTGTCAGGACAGAAAGTCATTGTGCCTTTTCTAGGGGTAATGGGACCTCATCTTTGGCACCTGAGAGCCCAAGGCTGCCACCTTTTCCCTGGGCGCAAATGTTGACGGCGCGTGCCACTTGCAAGTCCGGGAATGTGCCGTTTCTCATTCCAGAATTCCAGGCCAGCGAAGATTTCTCCCTGGGAAAAGGTGCCAGGACAGAAAGCGATTGTGCCTTTTCTAGGGTTAATGGGGCCCCAAAATTGGCAGCTGAGAGCCGAAGGCTTCCACCTTTTCCCTGGGCGCAAAGCTCGACGGTGCGTGCCACATGCGGGTAAGGGAAAGAGCCATTTCAGCCCAGAATTCCAGACCAATGAAGATTCCTCCCTGGGAAAAGGTGCCAGGATAGAAAGCGATTGTTCTTTTTCTAGAGGTAATGGGGTCCCATCATTGGCACCTTAGAGCCCATGGCTGCCACCTTTTGCCTGGGCACAAAGCTCGACGGTGCGTTCCACTTGCAGGTCCGGCGAAGTGCCGTTTTTCAGTCCAGAATTCCAGACGGACGAAAATTCCTCCCAGGGAAAGGTGCCAGGACAGAAAGCGATTGTTTTTTATCTAGTGTTAACGGGGACCCATAGTTGGCACCTGAGAGCCCAAGGCTGCCACCTTTTACCCTGGGCGCAAAGCTAGATGGTGCCTGCCACGTGCAGGTAAGAGAAAGTGCTTTGTTCAGCCCAGGATTCCAGACGGATGACGACTCCTCCCAGGGAAAAGGCTCCCAGGACAGAAAGCCATTGTGCTTTTTGTAAAGGTAATGGGGCCCCATCATTGGCACCTGAGAGCCCAAGACTGCCACCTTTTCCCTGGAGGCAAAGCTCGATGGTGCGTTCCACTTGCGGGTCCAGGAAAGTGCCGATTCTCAGACCAGAATTCCAAACCGATGAAGATTCCTCCCTGGGAAAAGGTGCCAGGACAGAAAGCCATTGTGCCTTTTGTAGGGGTAATGGGGCCCCATCATTGGCACCTGAGAGCCCAAGGCTGCCCCCTTTTCCCTGGGCACAAAGCTCGACGGCGTGTACCTTGTGCGGGTTTGGGGCAGTGCCATTTTTGAACCCAGATTTCCAGACTGACGAAGACACCTCCCAGGGAAAAGGTGCCAGGTCAGAAATCGAATTGTCCTTTTCTAGGGTCAATGGTGCCCCATCATTGGCACCTCAGAGTTCAAGGCTGCCACCTTTTCCGTGGGCGCAAACATCAACGGCGCGTACCACTTTCTTGTCTTGGGAAAGTGCCGTTTTTCAGCCCTGAATTCCAGACGGATGAAGACTCCTCACAGGGAAGAGGCTCCCAGGAAAGAAAGCGATTGTTCCATTTCTAGGGTTAATCGGGCTCCATCATTGGCACCTGAGAGCCCAAGGTTGCCTCCTATACCCTGGGCGCAAAGCTCGACCATGCGTGCTACGTGAGGGTCCGGGAAATTGCCGTTTCTCATTCCAGAATTCGAGGCCGATGAAGATTTCTCCCAGGGAAAAGGTGCCTGGACAGAAAGCAATTGTGCCTTTTCTAGGGTTAATGGGGCCCCATCATTGGCACCTGAGAGCCCAAGGCTGCCACCTTTTCCGTGGGCGCAAAGCTCGACGGAGCGTTCCACGTGCGGGTCCGGGAAAGTGCCATTTTTCAGCCCAGAATTCCAGACCTATGAAGATTCCTCAGAGGGAAAAGGTACCAGGAGACAAAGCCATTGTGTATTTTGTAATGCTAATTGGGCCACATCATTGGCACCTGTGAGCCCAAGGCTGCCACTTTTTACCTGGTTGCAAAGCTCGACGGTACATACCCTGTGCGGGTCCAGGAAAGGGCCGTTTTTCAGCCCAGAATTCCAGACAGAAATCGATTCCTCTCTGGGAAAAGGTGTCAGGACAGAAAGCCAATGTACCTTTTCTAGGGGTAATGGGACCCCATCTTTGGCACCTGAGAGCCCAAGGCTGCCACCTTTTCCCTGGGCGCAAATGTCGACGGCGCGTGCCACTTGCAAGTCCGGGAATGTGCCATTTCTCATCCCAGAATTCCAGGCCAGCGAAGATTTCTCCCTGGGAAAAGGTGCCAGAACAGAAAGCCATTGTGCCTTTTCTAGGGTTAATGGGGCCCCAAAATTGGCAGCTGAGAGCCCAGGGCTGCCACCTTTTCCCTGGGCGCAAAGCTCGACGGTGCGTGCCACATGCGGGTAAGGGAAAGGGCCGTTTTTCAGCCCAGAATTCCAGACAGAAATCGATTCCTCCCAGGGAAAAGGTGTCAGGACAGAAAGCGATTGTTCCTTTTCTAGGGTTAATGGGGCTCCATCATTGACACCTGAGAGCCGAAGGCTGCAACCTTTTCCCTGAGCGCAAAGCTCAACGATGCGTGCCATTGCGGGTCCAGGAATGTGCTGTTTCTCATCCCAGAATTCGAGGCCGATGAAGATTTCTCCCAGGGAAAAGGTGCCAGGGCAGAAAGCAACTGTGCCTTTTCTAGGGTTAATGGGGCCCCAAAATTGACACCTGAGAGCCCAAGGCTGCCACCTTTTCCCTGGGCGCAAAGCTCGACGGTGCATACCCTGTGCGGGTCCGGGAAACGGCCGTTTTTCATTCCAGAATTCCAGACAGAAGTCGATTCCTCCCTGGGAAAAGGTGTCAGGACAGAAAGCCATTGTGCCTTTTCTAGGGGTAATGGGACCTCATCTTTGGCACCTGAGAGCCCAAGGCTGCCACCTTTTCCCTGGGCGCAAATGTCGACGGCGCGTGCCACTTGCAAGTCCGGGAATGTGCCGTTTCTCATCCCAGAATTCCAGGCCAGCGAAGATTTCTCCCTGGGAAAAGGTGCCAGGACAGAAAGCGATTGTGCCTTTTCTAGGGTTAATGGGGCCCCAAAATTGGCACCTGAGAGCCCAGGGCTGCCACCTTTTCCCTGGGCGCAAAGCTCGACGGTGCGTTCCACTTGCAGGTCCGGGGAAGTGCCGTTTTTCAGTCCAGAATTCCAAACGGACGAAAATTCCTCCCTGGAAAAGGTGCCAGGACAGAAAGCGATTGTTATTTATCTAGTGTTAACGGGGACCCATTGTTGCCACCTGAGAGCCGAAGGCTGCCACCTTTACCCTGGGCGCAAAGCTAGATGGTGCCTGCCACGTGCAGGTCAGAGAAAGTGCTTTGTTCAGCCCAGGATTCCAGACGGATGACGACTCCTCCCAGGGAAAAGGCTCCCAGGACAGAAAGCCATTGTGCTTTTTGTAAAGGTAATGGGGCGCCATCATTGGCACCTGAGAGCCCAAGACTGCCACCTTTTCCCTGGGCGCAAAGCTCGACGGAGCGTGCCACATGCGGGTCCGGGAAAGTGCCATTTTTCAGCCCAGAATTCCAGACCTATGAAGATTCCTCCCTGGGAAAAGGTACCAGGAGACAAAGCCATTGTGTATTTTGTAATGCTAATTGGGCCCCATCATTGGCACCTGAGAGCCCAAGGCTGCCACCTTTTCCCTGGGTGCAAAGCTCGACGGTGCATACCCTGTGCGGGTCCGGGAAAGGGCCGTTTTTCAGCCCAAAATTCCAGACGCAAGTCGATTCCTCCCTTGGAAAAGGTGTCAGGACAGAAAGCCATTGTGCCTTTTCTAGGGGTAATGGGACCTCATCTTTGGCACCTGAAAGCCCAAGGCGTCCACCTTTTCCCCGGGGCGCAAATGTCGACGGCGTGTGCCACTTGCAAGTCTGGGAATGTGCCGTTTCTCATCCCAGAATTCCAGGCCAGCGAAGATTTCTCCCTGGGAAAAGGTGCCAGGACAGAAAGCCATTGTGCCTTTTCTAGGGTTAATGGGGCCCCAAAATTGGCAGCTGAGAGCCCAGGGCTGCCACCTATTCCCTGGGCGCAAAGCTCGACGGTGCGTGCCACATGCGGGTAAGGGAAAGAGCCGTTTTCAGCCCAGAATTCCAGACCAATGAAGATTCCTCCCAGGGAAAAGGTGCCAGGACAGAAAGCGATTGATCTTTTTCTAGGGGTAATGGGGCCCCATCATTGGCACCTGAGAGCCCATGGCTGCCACGTTTTGCCTGGGCACAAAGCTCGACGGTGCGTTCCACTTGCAGGTCCGGGGAAGTGCCGTTTTTCAGTCCAGAATTCCAGACGGACGAAAATTCCTCCCAGGGAAAAGGTGCCAGGACAGAAAGCGATTGTTATTTATCTAGTGTTAACGGGGACCCATCATTGGCACCTGAGAGCCCAAGGCTGCCACCTTTACCCTGGGCGCAAAGCTAGATGGTGCCTGCCACGTGCAGGTCAGAGAAAGTGCTTTGTTCAGCCCAGGATTCCAGACGGCTGACGACTCCTCCCAGGGAAAGGGTTCCCAGGACAGAAAGCGATTGTTCCATTTCTAGTGTTAATGGGGGCCCGTCATTGGCATCTGAGAGCCAGAGGTTGCCTCCTTTTCCCTGGGCGCAAAGCACGACAGTGCGTGCCATGTGCTGATTCCAGAAAGTGCCATTTTACAGCCCAGAATTCCAGACCAATGAAGACTCCTCCCAGGGAAAAGGTGCCAGGAGAGAAAGCCATTGTGCTTTTTGTAAAGGTTATGGGGTACCATCATTGGCACCTGAGAGCCCAAGACTGCCACCATTCCCCTGGACGCAAAGCTCGATGGTGCTTTCCACTTGCGGGTCCAGGAAAGTGCAGGTTTCCAGACCAGAATTCCAAACAGATGAAGATTCCTCCCTGGGAAAAGGTGCCAGGACAGAAAGCCATTGTGCCTTTTGTAGGGGTAATGGGGCACCATCATTGGCACCTGAGAGCCCAAGGCTGCCCCCTTTTCCCTGGGCGCAAAGCTCGATGGTGGGTACCTTGTGCGGGTTTGGGGCAGTGCCATTTTTGAACCCAGATTTCCAGACGGACGAAGATTCCTCCCAGGGAAAAGGTGCCAGGAAAGAAAGCAAGTGTTATTTTTCTAGTGTTAACGGGGCCCGATCATTGGCACCTGAGAGCCCAAGGCTGCCACCTTTTGCCTGGACGCAAAGCTAGATGGTGCCTGCCACGTGCAGCTCAGAGAATGTGCTTTGTTCAGGCCAGAATTCCAGACGGACGAAGACACCTCCCAGGGAAAAGTTGCCAGGTCAGAAATTGAAATGTCCTTTTCTAGGGTCAATGGTGCCCCATCATTGGCACCTGAGAGCCCAAGGCTGCCACTTTTTCCGTGGGCGCAAACATCAACGGCACGTACCACTTTCTTGTCTGGGAAAGTGCCGTTTTTCAGCCCTGAATTCCAGACCTATGAAGACTCCTCACAGGGAAGAGGCTCCCAGGAAAGAAAGCGTTTGTTCCATTCCTAGGGTTAATCGGGCTCCATCATTGGCACCTGAGAGCCCAAGGTTGCCTCCTATACCCTGGGCGCAAAGCTCGACCATGCGTGCTACGTGAGGGTCCGGGAAATTGCCGTTTCTCATTCCAGAATTCCAGACCGATGAAGATTCCTCCCTGGGAAAAGGTGTCAGGACAGAAAGCGTTTGTTCATTTTCTACGGTTAATGGGGCTCCATCATTGGAACCTGAGAGCCGAAGGCTGCAACATTTTCCCTGAGCGCAAAGCTCGACGATGCGTGCCACTTGCGGTTCCAGGAATGTGCTGTTTCTCATCCCAGAATTCGAGGTCGATGAAGATTTCTCCCTGGGAAACGGTGCCAGGGCAGAAAGCAATTGTGCCTTTTCTAGGGTTAATGGGGCCCCAAAATTGACACCTGAGAGCCCAAGGCTGCCACCTTTTCCCTGGGCGCAAAGCTCGACGGTACATACCCTGTGCGGGTCCGGGAAAGTGCAATTTTTCAGCCCAGAATTCCAGACGGAAGTCGATTCCTCTCTGGGAAAAGGTGTCAGGACAGAAAGCCATTGTGCCTTTTCTAGGGGTAATGGGGCCCCATCTTTGGCACCTGAGAGCCCAAGGCTGCCACCTTTTCCCTGGGCGTAAATGTCGACGGCGCGTGCCACTTGCAAGTCCGGGAATGTGCCGTTTCTCATTCCAGAATTCCAGGCCAGCGAAGATTTCTCCCTGGGAAAAGGTGCCAGGACAGCAAGTCATTGTGCCTTTTCTAGGGTTAATGGGGCCCCAAAATTGGCAGCTGAGAGCCCAGGGCTGCCACCTTTTCCCTGGGCGCAAAGCTCGACGGAGCGTTCCACGTGCGGGTCCAGGAAAGTGCCATTTTTCAACCCAGAATTCCAGACCTATGAAGATTCCTCAGAGGGAAAAGGTACCAGGAGACAAAGCCATTGTGTATTTTGTAATGCTAATTGGGCCCCATCATTGGCACCTGAGAGCCCAAGGCTGCCACCTTTTCCCTGGGTGCAAAGCTCGACGGTGCATACCCTGTGCGGGTCTGGGAAAGGGCCGTTTTTCAGCCCAGAATTCCAGACGGAAGTCGATTCCTCTCTGGGAAAAGGTGTCAGGACAGAAAGCCATTGTGCCTTTTCTAAGGGTTAA
Source organism: Pithys albifrons albifrons (assembly GCF_047495875.1). Classification (NCBI taxonomy): domain Eukaryota; kingdom Metazoa; phylum Chordata; class Aves; order Passeriformes; family Thamnophilidae; genus Pithys; species Pithys albifrons. Next base: position 1,074,798 of record NC_092479.1, read on the forward strand.
TGGGACCTCATCTTTGGCACCTGAGAGCCCAAGGCTGCCACCTTTTCCCTGGGCGCAAATGTCGACGGCGCGTGCCACTTACAAGTCCGGGAATGTGCCGTTTCTCATCCCAGAATTCCAGGCCAGCGAAGATTTCTCCCTGGGAAAAGGTGCCAGGACAGAAAGCAATTGTGCCTTTTCTAGGGTTACTGGGGCCCCAAAATTGGCACCTGAGAGCCCAGGGCTGCCACCTTTTCCCTGGGCGCAAAGCTCGACGGTGCGTGCCACTTGCGGGTAAGGGAAAGACCCGTTTTCAGCCCAGAATTCCAGACGGATGAAGATGCCTCCCAGGGAAAAGGTGCCAGGACAGAAAGCGATTGTTCTTTTTCTAGGGGTAATGAGGACCCATCATTAGCACCTGAGAGCCCAAGGCTGCCACTTTTGCCTGGGCACAAAGCTCGACGGAGCGTTCCACGTGCGGGTCCGGGGAAGTGCCATTTTTCAGCTCAGAATTCGAGACGGATGAAGACACCTCCCAGGGAAAAGGTGCCAGGTCAGAAATCGAATTGTCCTTTTCTAGGGTCAATGGTGCCCCATCATTGGCACCTCAGAGTTCAAGGCTGCCACCTTTTCCGTGGGCGCAAACATCAACGGCGCGTACCACTTTCTTGTCCGGGAAAGTGCCGTTTTTCAGCCCTGAATTCCAGACGGATGAAGACTCCTCACAGGGAAGAGGCTCCCAGGAAAGAAAGCGATTGTTCCATTTCTAGGGTTAATCGGGCCCCATCATTGGCACCTGAGAGCCCAAGGTTGCCTCCTATACCCTGGGCGCAAAGCTCGACCATGCGTGCTACGTGAGGGTCTGGGAAATTGCCGTTTCTCATTCCAGAATTCCAGACCGATGAAGATTCCTCCCTGGGAAAAGGTGTCAGGACAGAAAGCGATTGTTCCTTTTCTAGGGTTAATGGGGCTCCATCATTGACACCTGAGAGCCGAAGGCTGCAACATTTTCCCTGAGCGCAAAGCTCAACGGTGCGTGCCATTGCGGGTCCAGGAATTTGCTGTTTCTCATCCCAGAATTCGAGGCCGATGATGATTTCTGCCAGGGAAAAGGTGCCAGGGCAGAAAGCAATTGTGCCTTTTCTAGGGTTAATGGGGCCCCAAAATATACACCTGAGAGACCAAGGCTGCCACCTTTTCCCTGGGCGCAAAGCTCGACGGTGCATACCCTGTGCGGGTCCAGGAAAGTGCCATTTTTCAGCCCAGAATTCCAGACAGAAGTCGATTCCTCTCTGGGAAAAGGTGTCAGGACAGAAAGCCATTGTGCCTTTTCTAGGGGTAATGGGGCCCCATCTTTGGCACCTGAGAGCCCAAGGCTGCCACCTTTTCCCTGGGCGCAAATGTCGACGGCGCGTGCCACTTGCAAGTCCGGGAAAGAGCCGTTTCTCATCCCAGAATTCCAGGCCAGCGAAGATTTCTCCATGGGAAAAGGTGCCAGGACAGAAAGCCATTGTGACTTTTCTAGGGTTAATGGGGCCCCAAAATTGGCAGCTGAGAGCCCAGGGCTGCCACCTTTTCCCTGGGCGCAAAGCTCGACGATGCGTGCCACATGCGGGTAAGGGAAAGAGCTGTCTTCAGCCCAGAATTCCAGACCAATGAAGATTCCTCCCAGGGAAAAGGTGCCAGGACAGAAAGCCATTGTTCTTTTTCTAGGGGTAATGGGGCCCCATCATTGGCACATGAGAGCCCATGGCTGCCACGTTTTGCCTGGGCACAAAGCTCGACGTTGCGTTCCACTTGCAGGTCCGGGGAAGTGCCGTTTTTCAGTCCAGAATTCCAGACGGACGAAAATTCCTCCCAGGGAAAAGGTGCCAGGACAGAAAGCGATTGTTATTTATCTAGTGTTAACGAGGACCCATCATTGGCACCTGAGAGCTCAAGGCTGTCACCTCTTCCCTGGGCGCAAGGCTAGATGGTGCCTGCCACGTGCAGGTCAGAGAAAGTGCTTTGTTCAGCCCAGGATTCCAGACGGCTGACGACTCCTCCCAGGGAAAGGGCTCCCAGGACAGAAAGCGATTGTTCCATTTCTAGTGTTAATGGGGGCCCGTCATTGGCATCTGAGAGCCAGAGGTTGCCTCCTTTTCCCTGGGCGCAAAGCACGACAGTGCGTGCCACGTGCTGGTCCCAGAAAGAGTCATTTTACAGCCCAGAATTCCAGACCAATGAAGACTCCTCGCAGGGAAAAGGTGCCAGGACAGAAAGCCATTGTGCTTTTTGTAAAGGTAATGGGGTCCCATCATTGGCACCTGAGAACCCCAGACTGCCACCTTTTCCCTGGACGCAAAGCTCGATGGTGCGTTCCACTTGCAGGTCCAGGAAAGTGCCGATTCTCAGACCAGAATTCCAAACCGATGAAGATTCCTCCCTGGGAAAAGGTGCCAGGACAGAAAGCCATTGTGCCTTTTCTAGGGGTAATGGGGCACCATCATTGGCACCTGAGAGCCCAAGGCTGCCCCCTTTTCCCTGGGTGCAAAGCTCGACGGTGTGTACCTTGTGCCGGTTTGGGGCAGTGCCATTTTTCAGCCCAGAATTCCAGACGGTCGAAGACACCTCCCAGGGAAAAGGTGCCAGGTCAGAAATCGAATTGTCCTTTTCTAGGGTCAATGGTGCCCCATCATTGGCACCTCAGAGTTCAAGGCTGCCACCTTTTCCGTGGGCGCAAACATCAACAGCACGTACCACTTTCTTGTCCGGGAAAGTGCCGTTTTTCAGCCCTGAATTCCAGACTGATGAGGACTCCTCACAGGGAAGAGGCTCCCAGGACAGAAAGCGATTGTTCCATTTCTAGGGTTAATCGGGCCCCATCATTGGCACCTGAGAGCCCAAGGTTGCCTCCTATACCCTGGGCACAAAGCTCGACCATGCGTGCTACGTGAGGGTCCGGGAAATTGCCGTTTCTCATTCCAGAATTCCAGACCGATGAAGATTCCTCCCTGGGAAAAGGTGCCAGGACAGAAAGCGATTGTTCCTTTTCTAGGGTTAGTAGGGCTCCATCATTGACACCTGAGAGCCCAAGGCTGCAACCTTTTCCCTGAGCGCAAAGCTCAACGGTGCATGCCACTTACGGGTCGAGGAATGTGCTGTTTCTCATCCCAGAATTCGAGGTCGATGAAGATTTCTGCCAGGGAAAAGGTGCCTGGGCAGAAAGCAATTGTGCCTTTTCTAGGGTTAATGGGGACCCGTCATTGGCATCTGAGAGCCAGAGGTTGCCTCCTTTTCCCTGGGCGCAAAGCACGACAGTGCGTGCCACGTGCTGGTCCCAGAAAGTGCCATTTTACAGCCCAGAATTCCAGACCAATGAAGACTCCTCCCAGGGAAAAGGTGCCAGGACAGAAAGCCATTGTGCTTTTTGTAAAGGTAATGGGGTCCCATCATTGGCACCTGAGAGCCCAAGACTGCCACCTTTTCCCTGGACGCAAAGCTCGATGGTGCGTTCCACTTGCGGGTCCAGGAAAGTGCCGATTCTCAGACCAGAATTCCAGACCGATGAAGATTCCTCCCTGGGGAAAGGTGCCAGGACAGAAAGCCATTGTGCCTTTTGTAGGGGTAATGGGGCACCATCATTGGCAGCTGAGAGCCCAAGGCTGCCCCCTTTTCCCTGGGCGCAAAGCTCGACGGTGTGTACCTTGTGCGGGTTCGGGGCACTGCCATTTCTGAACCCAGATTTCCAGACGGACGAAGATTCCTCCCTGGGAAAAGGTGCCAGGTCAGAAATCGAATTGTCCTTTTCTAGGGTCAATGGTGCCCCATCATTGGCACCTCAGAGTTCAAGGCTGCCACCTTTTCCGTGGGCGCAAACATCAACGGCGCGTACCACTTTCTTGTCCGGGAAAGTGCCGTTTTTCAGCCCTCAATTCCAGACGGATGAAGACTCCTCACAGGGAAGAGGCTCCCAGGACAGAAAGCGATTGTTCCATTTCTAGGGTTAATCGGGCCCCATCATTGGCACCTGAGAGCCCAAGGTTGCCTCCTATACCCTGGGTGCAAAGCTCGACCATGCGTGCTACGTGAGGGTCCGGGAAATTGCCGTTTCTCATTCCAGAATTCCAGACCGATGAAGATTCCTCCCTTGGAAAAGGTGTCAGGACAGAAAGCGATTGTTCCTTTCCTAGGGGTAATGGGGCTCCATCATTGACACCTGAGAGCCGAAGGCTGCCACCTTTTCCCTGGGCGCAAATGTCGACGGCGCGTGCCACTTGCAAATCCGGGAATGTGCCTTTTCTCATCCCAGAATTCCAGGCCAGCGAAGATTTCTCCCTGGGAAAAAGGTGCCAGGACACAAAGGGATTGTTTTTTTTCTAGGGTTAATGGGGCCCCATCATTGGCACCTGAGAGCCCAAGGCTTCCACCTTTTGCCTGGGCGCAAAGCTCGACGGTGCGTTCCACTTGCAGGTCCGGGGAAGTGCCGTTTTTCAGTCCAGATTTCCAGACGGACGAAAATTCCTCCCAGGGAGAAGGTGCCAGGACAGAAAGCAATTTTTATTTATCTAGTGTTAACGGGGACCCATCATTGGCACCTGAGAGCCCAAGGCTGCCACCTTTTGCCTGGGCGCAAAGCTAGATGGTGCCTGCCACGTGCAGGTCAGAGAAAGTGCTTTGTTCAGCCCAGGATTCCAGACGGATGACGACTCCTCCCAGGGAAAAGGCTCCCAGGACAGAAAGCGATTGTTCCATTTCTAGTGTTAATGGGGGCCCGTCATTGGCATCTGAGAGCCAGAGGTTGCCTCCTTTTCCCTGGGCGCAAAGCACGACAGTGCGTGCCACGTGCTGGTCCCAGAAAGTGCCATTTTACAGCCCAGAATTCCAGACCAATGAAGACTCCTCCCAGGGAAAAGGTGCCAGGACAGAAAGCCATTGTGCTTTTTGTAAAGGTAATGGGGCCCCATCATTACCACCTGAGAGCCCAAGGCTGCCCCCTTTTCCCTGGGCGCAAAGCTCGACAAAGCATTCCAATTGCGGGTCCGGGAAAGTGCCATTTTTCAGCACAGAATTCCAGACCTATGAGGATTCCTCAGAGGGAAAAGGTACCAGGAGACAAAGCCATTGTGTATTTTGTAATGCTAATTGGGCCCCATCATTGGCACCTGAGAGCCCAAGGCTGCCACCTTTTACCTGGGCGCAAATGTCGACGGCGCGTGCCACTTGCAAGTCCGGGAATGTGCCGTTTCTCATCTCAGAATTCCAGGCCAGCGAAGATTTCTCCCTGGGAAAAGGTGCCAGGACAGAAAGCCATTGTGCCTTTTCTAGGGTTAATGGGGCCCCAAAATTGGCAGCTGAGAGCCCAGGAATGCCACCTTTTCCCTGGGCGGAAAGCTCGACGGTGCGTGCCACATGCGGGTAAGGGAAAGAGCCGTTTTCAGCCCAGAATTCTAGACCAATGAAGATTCCTCCCTGGGAAAAGGTGCCAGGACAGAAAGCCATTGTTCTTTTTCTAGGGGTAATGGGGCACCATCATTGACACCTGAGAGCCGAAGGCTGCAACATTTTCCCTGAGCGCAAAGCTCGACGGTGCGTGCCACTTGCGGGTCCAGGAATGTGCTGTTTCTCATCCCAGAATTCGAGGCCGATGAAGATTTCTCCCAGGGAAACGGTGCCAGGGCAGAAAGCAATTGTGCCTTTTGTACGGGTAATGGGGCCCCAAAATTGACACCTGAGAGCCCAAGGCTGCCACCTTTTCCCTGGGCGCAAAGCTCGACGAAGCCTTCCACGTGCGGTTCCGGGAACGGGCCGTTTTTCAGCCCAGAATTCCAGACCTATGAAGATTCCTCAGAGGGAAAAGGTACCCGGAGACAAAGCCATTGTGTATTTTGTAATGCTAATTGGGCCCCATCATTGGCACCTGAGAGCCCAAGGCTGCCACCTTTTCCCTGGGTGCAAAGCTCGACGGTGCATACCCTGTGCGGGTCCGGGAAAGGGCCGTTTTTCAGCCCAGAATTCCAGACGGAAGTCGATTCCTCTCTGGGGAAAAGTGTCAGGACAGAAAGCCATTGTGCCTTTCCTAGGGGTAATGGGGCCCCATCTTTGGCACCTGAGAGCCCAAGGCTGCCACCTTTTCCCTGGGCGCAAATGTCGACGGCGCGTGCCACTTGCAAGTCTGGGAATGTGCTGTTTCTCATCCCAGAATTCCAGGCCAGCAAAGATTTCTCCCTGGGAAAAGGTGCCAGGACAGAAAGCGATTGTGCTTTTTCTAGGGTTAATGGGGCCTTAAAATTGGCAGCTGAGAGCCCAAGGCTGCCACCTTTTCCCTGGGCGCAAAGCTCGACGGTGCGTGCCACATGTGGGTAAGAGAAAGAACCGTGTTCAGCTCAGAATTCCAGACCAATGAAGAATCCTCCCAGGGAAAAGGTGCCAGGACAGAAAGCCATTGTTCTTTTTCTAGGGGTAATGGGGCCCCATCATTGGCACCTGAGAGCCCAAGGCTGCCACCTTTTGCCTGAGAACAAAGCTCGACGGTGCGTTCCACTTGCAGGTCCGGGGAAGTGCCGTTTTTCAGTCCAGAATTCCAGACCGACGAAAATTCCTCCCAGGGAAAAGGTGTCAGGACAGAAAGCGATTGTTATTTATCTAGTGTTAACGGGGACCCATCATTGGCACCTGAGAGCCCAAGGGTGCCACCTTTTGCCTGGGCGCAAAGCTAGATGGTGCCTGCCACTTGCAGGTCAGAGAAAGACCTTTGTTCAGCCCAGAATTCCAGATGGATGACAACTCTTCCAAGGGAAAAGGCTCCCAGGACAGAAAGCGATTGTTCCATTTCTAGTATTAATGGGGGCCCGTCATTGGCCTCTTAGAGCCAGAGGTTGCCTCCTTTTCCCTGGGCGCAAAGCACGACAGTGCGTGCCACATGCTAGTCCCAGAAAGTTCCATTTTACAGCCCAGAATTCCAGACCAATGAAGACTCCTCCCAGGGAAAAGGTGCCAGGACAGAAAGCCATTGTGCTTTTTGTAAAGGTAATGGGGCCCCATCATTGGCACCTGAGAGCCCAAGACTGCCACCTTTTCCCTGGACGCAAACTCGATGGTGCGTTCCACTTGCAGGTCCAGGAAAGTGCCAATTCTCAGACCAGAATTCCAAACCGATGAAGATTCCTCCCTGGGAAAAGGTGCCAGGACAGAAAGCCATTGTGCCTTTTGTAGGGGTAATGGGGCACCATCATTGGCACCTGAGAGCCCAAGGCTGCCCCCTTTTCCCTGGGCACAAAGCTCGACGGTGTGTACCTTGTGCGGGTTTGAGGCAGTGCCATTTTTTAACCCAGATTTCCAGACGGACGAAGATTCCTCCCTGGGAAAAGGTGCCAGGACAGAAAGCAAGTGTTATTTTTCTAGTGTTAACGGGGCCCCATCATTGGCACCTGAGAGCCCAAGGCTGCCACCTTTTGCCTGGGCGCAAATGTTGACGGCGCGTGCCACTTGCGGGTCCGGGGAAGTGCCATTTTTCAGCCCAGAATTCCAGACGGACGAAGACACCTCCCAGGGAAAAGGTGCCAGGTCAGAAATCGAATTGTCCTTTTCTAGGGTCAATGGTGCCCCATCATTGGCACCTCAGACTTCAAGGCTGCCACCTTTTCCGTGGGCGCAAACATCAACGGCACGTACCACTTTCTTGTCCGGGAAAGTGCCGTTTTTCAGCCCTGAATTCCAGACGGATGAAGACTCCTCACAGGGAAGAGGCTCCCAGGAAAGAAAGCAATTGTTCCATTTCTAGGGTTAATCGGGCTCCATCATTGGCACCTGAGAGCCCAAGGTTGCCTCCTATACCCTGGGCGCAAAGTTCGACCATGCGTGCTACGTGAGGGTCTGTTAAATTGCCGTTTCTCATTCCAGAATTCCAGACCGATGAAGATTCCTCCCTGGGGAACGGTGCCAGGACAGAAAGTGATTGTGCCTTTTCTAGGGTTAATGGGACCCCAAAATTGGCAGCTGTGAGCCCAGGGCTGCCACCTTTTCCCTGGGTGCAAAGCTCGACGGTGCGTGCCACATGCGGGTAAGGGAAAGAGACCTTTTCAGCCCAGAATTCCAGACCAATGAAGATTCCTCCCAGGGAAAAGGTGCCAGGACAGAAAGCCATTGTTCTTTTTCTAGGAGTAATGGGGCCCCATCATTGGCACCTGAGAGCCCAAGGCTGCCACCTTTTGCCTGGGCGCAAAGCTCGACGGTGCGTTCCACTTGCAGGTCCGGGGAAGTGCCGTTTTTCAGCCCAGAATTCCAGACGGACAAAAATTCCTCCCAGGGAAAACGTGCCAGGACAGAAAGCGATTGTTATTTATCTAGTGTTAACATGGACCCATCATTGGCACATGAGAGCCCAAGGCTGTCACCTCTTCCCTGGGCGCAAAGCTAGATGGTGCCTGCCACGTGCAGGTCAGAGAAAGACCTTTGTTCAGCCTAGGATTCCAGACGGATGAAGACTCCTCACAGGGAAGAGGCTCCCAGGAAAGAAAGCGATTGTTCCATTTCTAGGGTTAATCGGGCCCCATCATTGGCACCTGAGAGCCCAAGGTTGCCTCCTATACCCTGGGCGCAAAGCTCGACCATGCGTGCTACATGAGGGTCCGGGAAATTGCCGTTTCTCATTCCAGAATTCCAGACCGATGAAGATTCCTCCCTGGGAAAAGGTGTCAGGACAGAAAGCGATTGTTCCTTTTCTAGGGTTAATGGGGCTCCATCATTGACACCTGAGAGCCCAAGGCTGCAACCTTTTCCCTGAGCGCAAAGCTCAACGGTGCGTGCCACTTGTGGGTCCAGGAATGTGCTGTTTCTCATCCCAGAATTCGAGGCCGATGAAGATTTCTCCCAGGGAAAAGGTGCCAAAGCGGAAAGCAATTGTGCCTTTTCTAGGGTTAATGGGGCCCCAAAATTGACACCTGAGAGCCCAAGGCTGCCACCTTTTGCCTGGGCGCAAAGCATGACGGAGCCTTCCACGTGCGGGTCTGGAAAGTGCCATTTTTCAGCCCAGAATTCCAGACCTATGAAGATTTCTCCCTGGGAAAAAGGTACAAGGAAACAAAGCCATTGTGTATTTTGTAATGCTAATTGGGCCCCATCATTGGCACCTGAGAGCCCAAGGCTGCCACCTTTTCCCTGGGTGCAAAGCTCGACGGTGCATACCCTGTGCGGGTCCGGGAAGGGGCCGTTTTTCAGCCCAGAATTCCAGACGGAAGTCGATTCCTCTCTGGGAAAAGGTGTCAGGACAGAAAGCCATTGTGCCTTTTCTAGGGGTAATGGGACCCCATCTTTGGCACATGAGAGCCCAAGAATGCCACCTTTTCCCTGGGCGCCAATGTCGATGACGCGTGCCACTTGCAAGTCCGGGAATGTGCCCATTCTCATCCCAGAATTCCAGGCCGGGGAAGATTTCTCCCTGGGAAAAGGTGCCAGGACAGAAAGCGATTGTGCCTTTTCTAGGGGTAATGGGGCCCCATCATTGGCAGCTGAGAGCCCAAGGCTGCCACCTTTTGCCTGGGCGCAAACCTCGACGGTGCGTTCCACTTGCAGGTCCGGGGAAGTGCCGTTTTTCAGCCCAGAATTCCAGACAGACGAAAATTCCTCCCAGGGAAAAGGTGCCAGGACAGAAAGCGATTGTTATTTATCCAGTGTTAACGGGGACCCATCATTGGCACCTGAGAGCCCAAGGCTGCCACCTTTTCCCTGGGCGCAAAACTAGATGGTGCCTGTCACGTGCAGGTCAGAGAAAGTGCTTTGTTCAGCCCAGGATTCCAGACGGATGACGACTCCTCCCAGGGAAAGGGCTCCCAGGACAGAAAGCGATTGTTCCATTTCTAGTGTTAATGGAGGCCCGTCATTGGCATCTGAGAGCCAGAGGTTGACTCCTTTTGCCTGGGAGCAAAGCACGACAGTGCGTGCCACGTGCTGGTCCCAGAAAGTGCCATTTTACAGCCCAGAATTCCAGACCAATGAAGACTCCTCCCAGGGAAAAGGTGCCAGGACAGAAAGCCATTGTACTTTTTGTAAAGGTAATGGGGCCCCATCATTGGCACCTGAGAGCCCAAGACTGCCACCTTTTCCCTGGACGCAAAGCTCGATGGTGCGTTCCACTTGCGGGTCCAGGAAAGTGCTGATTCTCAGACCAGAATTCCAAACCGATGAAGATTCCTCCCTGGGAAAAGGTGCCAGGACAGAAAGCCATTGTGCCTTTTCTAGGGGTAATGGGGCACCGTCATTGGCAGCTGAGAGCCCAATGCTGCCCCCTTTTCCCTGGGCGCAAAGCTCGACGGTGTGTACCTTGTGCGGGTTTGGGGCACTGCCATTTTTGAACCCAGATTTCCAGATGGACGAAGATTCCTCCCTGGGAAAAGGTGCCAGGACAGAAAGCAAGTGTTATTTTTCTAGTGTTAACGGGGCCCCATCATTGGCACCTGAGAGCCCAAGGCTGCCACCTTTTGCCTGGGCGCAAATGTCGACGGCACGTGCCACTTGCGGGTCCAGGGAAGTGCCATTTTTCAGCCCAGAATTCCAGACGGACGAAGACACCTCCCAGGGAAAAGGTGCCAGGTCAGAAATCGAATTGTCCTTTTCTAGGGTCAATGGTGCCCCATCATTGGCACCTCAGAGTTCAAGGCTGCCACCTTTTCCGTGGGCGCAAACATCAACGGGGCGTACCACTTTCTTGTCCGGGAAAGGGCCGTTTTTCAGCCCAGAATTCCAGACAGAAGTCGATTCCTCTCTGGGAAAAGGTGTCAGGACAGAAAGCCATTGTGCCTTTTCTAGGGATAATGGGGCCCCATCTTTGGCACCTGAGAGCCCAAGGCTGCCATCTTTTCCCTGGGCGCAAATGTCGACAGCGCGTGCCACTTGCAAGTCCGGGAATGTGCCGTTTCTCATCCCAGAATTCCAGGCCAGCGAAGATTTCTCCCTGGGAAAAGGTGCCAGGACAGAAATCGATTGTTGCTTTTCTAGGGTTAATGGGGCCCCAAAATTGGCAGCTGAGAGCCCAGGGCTGCCACATTTTCCCTGGGCGCAAAGCTCGACGGTGCGTGCCACATGCGGGTAAGGGAAAGAGCCGTTTTCAGCCCAGAATTCCAGACCAATGAAGATTCCTCCCTGGGAAAAAGGTGCCAGGACACAAAGGGATTGTTTTTTTTCTAGGGGTAATGGGGCCCCATCATTGGCACCTGAGAGCCCAAGGCTGCCACCTTTTGCCTGGGCACAAAGCTCGACGGTGCGTTCCACTTGCAGGTCCGGGGAAGTGCCGTTTTTCAGTCCAGAATTCCAGACGGACGAAAATTCCTCCCAGGGAAAAGGTGCCAGGACAGAAAGCGATTGTTATTTATCTAGTGTTAACGGGGACCCATCGTTGGCACCTGAGAGCCCAAGGCTGCCACCTTTTCCCTGGGCGCAAAGCTAGATGGTGCCTGCCACGTGCAGGTCAGAGAAAGTGCTTTGTTCAGCCCTGAATTCCAGACGGCTGACGACTCCTCCCAGGGAAAAGCCTCCCAGGACAGAAAGGGATTGTTCCATTTCTAGTGTTACTGGGGGCCCGTCATTGGCATCTGAGAGCCAGAGGTTGCCTCCTTTTCCCTGGGCGCAAAGCACGACAGTGCGTGCCACGTGCTGGTCCCAGAAAGTGCCATTTTACAGCCCAGAATTCCAGACCAATGAAGACTCCTCCCAGGGAGAAGGTGCCAGGACAGAAAGCCATTGTGCTTTTTGTAAAGGTAATGGGGCCCCATCATTGGCACCTCAGAGTTCAAGCCTGCCACCTTTTCCGTGGGCGCAAACATCAACGGCGCGTACCACTTTCTTGTCTGGGAAAGTGCCGTTTTTCAGCCCTGAATTCAAGACGGATGAAGACTCCTCACAGGGAAGAGGCTCCCAGGAAAGAAAGCGATTGTTCCATTTCTAGGGTTAATCGGGCCCCATCATTGGCACCTGAGAGCCCAAGGTTGCCTCCTATACCATGGGCGCAAAGCTCGACCATGCGTGCTACGTGAGGGTCCGGGAAATTGCCGTTTCTCATTCCAGAATTCCAGACCGATGAAGATTCCTCCCTGGGAAAAGGTGTTAGGATGGAAAGCGATTGTTCCTTTTCTAGGGTTAATGGGGCTCCATCATTGACACCTGAGAGCCCAAGGCTGCAACCTTTTCCCTGAGCGCAAAGCTCGACGGTGCGTGCCACTTGCGGGTCCAGGAATGTGCTGTTTCTCATCCCAGAATTCGAGGCCGATGAAGATTTCTCCCAGGGAAAAGGTGCCAGGGCAGAAAGCAATTGTGCCTTTTCTAGGGTTAATGGGGTCCCAAAATTGACACCTGAGAGTCCAAGGCTGCCACCTTTTCCCTGGGCGCAAACATCAACGGGGCGTACCACTTTCTTGTCCGGGAAAGTGCCGATTTTCAGCCCTGAATTCCAGACCTATGAAGGTTCCTCCCAGGGAAAAGGTACCAGGAGACAAAGCCATTGTGTATTTTGTAATGCTAATTGGGCCCCATCATTGGCACCTGAGAGCCCAAGGCTGCCACCTTTTCCCTGGGTGCAAAGCTCGACGGTGTATACCCTGTGCGGGTCCGGGAAAGGGCCGTTTTTCAGCCCGGAATTCCAGACGGAAGTCGATTCCTCTCTGGGAAAGGGTGTCAGGACAGAAAGCCATTGTGCCTTTTCTAGGGGTAATGGGGCCCCATCTTTGGCACCTGAGAGCCCAAGGCTGCCACCTTTTTCCTGGGCGCAAATGTCGACGGTGCGTGCCACATGCGGGTCCGGGAAAGAGCTGTTTTCAACCCAGAATTCCAGACCAATGAAGAGTCCTCCCTGGGAAAAAGGTGCCAGGACACAAAGCGATTGTTGCTTTTCTAAGGTTAATGGGGCCCCAAAATTGGCAGCTGAGAGCCCAGGGCTGCCACCTTTTCCCTGGGCACAAAGCTCGACGGAGCGTGCCACATGCGGGTAAGGGAAAGAGCCGTTTTCAGCCCAGAATTCCAGACCAATGAAGATTCCTCTCTGGGAAAAAGGTGCCAGGACACAAAGGGATTGTTTTTTTTCTAGGGGTAATGGGGCCCCATCATTGGCACCTGGGAGCCCAAGGTTGCCACCTTTTGCCTAGGCACAAAGCTCGACGGTGCGTTCCACTTGCAGGTCCGGGGAAGTGCCGTTTTTCAGTCCAGAATTCCAGACGGACGAAAATTCCTCCCAGGGAAAAGGTGCCAGGACAGAAAGCGATTGTTATTTATCTAGTGTTAACGAGGACCCATCATTGGCACCTGAGAGCCCAAGGCTGTCACCTCTTCCTTGGGCGCAAAGCTAGATGGTGCCTGCCACGTGCAGGTCAGAGAAAGTGCTTTGTTCAGCCCAGGATTCCAGACGGATGACGACTCCTCCCAGGGAAAGGGCTCCCAGGACAGAAAGCGATTGTTCCATTTCTAGTGTTAATGGGGGCCGGTCATTGGCATCTGAGAGCCAGAGGTTGCCTCCTTTTCCCTGGGCGCAAAGCACGACAGTGCGTGCCACGTGCTGGTCCCAGAAAGTGCCATTTTACAGCCCAGAATTCCAGACCAATGAAGACTCCTCCCAGGGAAAAGGTGCCAGGACAGAAAGCCATTGTACTTTTTGTAAAGGTAATGGGGCCCCATCATTGGCACCTGAGAGCCCAAGACTGCCACCTTTTCCCTGGACGCAAAGCTCGATGGTGCGTTCCACTTGCGGGTCCAGGAAAGTGCCGATTCTCAGACCAGAATTCCAAACCGATGAAGATTCCTCCCTGGGAAAAGGTGCCAGGACAGAAAGCCATTGTGCCTTTTGTAGGGGTAATGGGGCACCATCATTGGCACCTGAGAGCCCAAGGCTGCCCCCTTTTCCCTGGGCGCAAAGCTCGACGGTGTGTACCTTGTGCGGGTTTGGGGCAGTGCCATTTTTGAACCCAGATTTCCAGACGGACGAAGATTCCTCCCTGGGAAAAGGTGCCAGGACAGAAAGCAAGTGTTATTTTTCTAGTGTTAACGGGGCCCCATCATGGGCACCTGAGAGCCCAAGGCTGCCACCTTTTGCCTGGGCGCAAATGTCGACGGCGCGTGCCACTTGCGGGTCCAGGGAAGTGCCATTTTTCAGCCCAGAATTCCAGACGGACGAAGACACCTCCCAGGGAAAAGGTGCCAGGTCAGAAATCGAATTGTCCTTTTCTAGTGTCAATGGTGCCCCATCATTGGCACCTCAGAGTTCAAGGCTGCCACCTTTTCCGTGGGCGCAAACATCAACGGCACGTACCACTTTCTTGTCCGGGAAAGTGCCGTTTTTCAGCCCTGAATTCCAGACGGATGAAGACTCCTCACAGGGAAGAGGCTCCCAGGACAGAAAGCGATTGTTCCATTTCTAGGGTTTATCAGGCTCCATCATTGGCACCTGAGAGCCCAAGGTTGCCTCCTATACCCTGGGCGCAAAGCTCGACCATGCGTGCTACGTGAGGGTCTGGGAAATTGCCGTTTCTCATTCCAGAATTCCAGACCGATGATGATTCCTCCCTGGGAAAAGGTGCCAGGACAGGAATCGATTTCTCCTTTTCTAGGAGTAATGGGGACCCATCATTGGCACCTGAGAGCCGAAGGCTGCAACCTTTTCCCTGAGCGCAAAGCTCGATGGTGCGTGCCGCTTGAGGGTCCGGGAAAGTGCTTTGTTCAGCCCAGGATTCCAGACGGATGACGACTCCTCCCAGGGAAAAGGCTCCCAGGACAGAAAGCGATTGTTCCATTTCTAGTGTTAATGGGGGCCCGTCATTGGCATCTGAGAGCCAGAGGTTGCCTCCTTTTCCCTGGGCGCAAAGTACGACAGTGCGTGCCACGTGCTGGTCCCAGAAAGTGCCATTTTACAGCCCAGAATTCCAGACCAATGAAGACTCCTCCCAGGGAAAAGGTGCCAGGACAGAAAGCCATTGTACTTTTTGTAAAGGTAATGGGGCCCCATCATTGGCACCTGAGAGCCCAAGACTGCCACCTTTTCCCTGGACGCAAAGCTCGATGGTGCGTTCCACTTGCGGGTCCAGGAAAGTGACGATTCTCAGACCAGAATTCCAAACCGATGAAGATTCCTCCCTGGGAAAAGGTGCCAGGACAGAAAGCCATTTTGCCTTTTGTAAGGGTAATGGGACACCATCACTGGCACCTGAGAGCCCAAAGCTGCCCCCTTTTCCCTGGGCGCAAAGCTCGACGGTGTGTACCTTTTGCGGGTTTGGGGCAGTGCCATTTTTGAACCCAGATTTCCAGACGGACGAAGATTCCTCCCTGGGAAAAGGTGCCAGGACAGAAAGCAAGTGTTATTTTTCTAGTGTTAACGGGGCCCCATCATTGGCACCTGAGAGCCCAAGGCTGCCACCTTTTGCCTGGGCGCAAATGTCGACGGCGCGTGCCACTTGCGGGTCCAGGGAAGTGCCATTTTTCAGCCCAGAATTCCAGACGGACGAAGACACCTCCCAGGGAAAAGGTGCCAGGTCAGAAATCGAATTGTCCTTTTCTAGGGTCAATGGTGCCCCATCATTGGCACCTCAGAGTTCAAGGCTGCCACCTTTTCCGTGGGCACAAACATCAACGGCGCGTACCACTTTCTTGTCTGGGAAAGTGCCGTTTTTCAGCCCTGAATTCCAGACGGATGAAGACTCCTCACAGGGAAGAGGCTCCCAGGACAGAAAGCGATTGTTCCATTTCTAGGGTTAATCGGGCCCCATCATTGGCACCTGAGAGCCCAAGTTTGCCACCTATACCGTGGGCGCAAAGCTCGACCATGCGTGCTACGTGAGGGTCCGGGAAATTGCTGTTTCTCATTCCAGAATTCCAGACCGATGATGATTTCTCCCTGGGAAAATGTGCCAGGACAGGAATCGATTTCTCCTTTTCTAGGAGTAATGGGGACCCATCATTGGCACCTTAGAGCCGAAGGCTGCAACCTTTTCTCTGAGCGCAAAGCTCGACGGTGCGTGCCACTTGCGGGTCCAGGAATGTGCTGTTTCTCATCCCAGAATTCGAGGCCGATGAAGATTTCTCCCAGGGAAAAGGTGCCAGGGCAGAAAGCAATTGTTCCTCTTCTAGGGTTAATGGGGCCCCAAAATTGACACCTGAGAGCCCAAGGCTCTCACCTTTTCCCTGGGCGCAAAGCTCGACGGAGCGTTCCACTTGAGGGTCCGGGAAAGTGCATTTTTCAGCCCAGAATTCCAGACCTATGAAGATTCCTCAGAGGGAAAAGGTACCAGGAGACAAAGCCATTGTGTATTATGTAATGCTAATTGGGCCCCATCATTGGCACCTGAGAGCCCAAGGCTGCCACCTTTTCCCTGGGTTCAAAGCTCGACGGTGCATACCCTGTGCGGGTCCGGGAAAGGGCCGTTTTTCAGCCCAGAATTCCAGACGGAAGTCGATTCCTCTCTGGGAAAAGGTGTCAGGACAGAAAGCCATTGTGCCTTTTCTAGGGGTAATGGGGCCCCATCTTTGGCACCTGAGAGCCCAAGGCTGCCACCTTTTCCCTGGGCGCAAATGTCGACGGCGCGTGCCACTTGCAAGTCCGGGAATGTGCCGTTTCTCATCCCAGAATTCCAGGCCAGCGAAGATTTCTCCCTGGGAAAAGGTGCCAGGACAGAAAGCAATTGTGCCTTTTCTAGGGTTACTGGGGCCCCAAAATTGGCAGCTGAGAGCCCAGGGCTGCCACCTTTTCCCTGGGCGCAAAGCTTGACGGTGCGTGCCACTTGCGGGTAAGGGAAAGACCCGTTTTCAGCCCAGAATTCCAGACGGATGAAGATGCCTCCCAGGGAAAAGGTGCCAGGACAGAAAGCGATTGTTCTTTTTCTAGGGGTAATGAGGACCCATCATTAGCACCTGAGAGCCCAAGGCTGCCACTTTTGCCTGGGCACAAAGCTCGACGGAGCGTTCCACGTGCGGGTCCGGGGAAGTGCCATTTTTCAGCCCAGAATTCGAGACGGATGAAGACACCTCCCAGGGAAAAGGTGCCAGGTCAGAAATCGAATTGTCCTTTTCTAGGGTCAATGGTGCCCCATCATTGGCACCTCAGAGTTCAAGGCTGCCACCTTTTCCGTGGGCGCAAACATCAACGGCGCGTACCACTTTCTTGTCCGGGAAAGTGCCGTTTTTCAGCCCTCAATTCCAGACGGATGAAGACTCCTCACAGGGAAGAGGCTCCCAGGAAAGAAAGCGATTGTTCCATTTCTAGGGTTAATCGGGCTCCATCATTGGCACCTGAGAGCCCAAGTTTGCCACCTATACCCTGGGCGCAAAGCTCGACCATGCGTGCTACGTGAGGGTCCGGGAAATTGCCGTTTCTCATTCCAGAATTCCAGACCGATGAAGATTCCTCCCTGGGAAAAGGTGTCAGGACAGAAAGCGATTGTTCCTTTTCTAGGGTTAATGGGGCTCCATCATTGGAACCTGAGAGCCGAAGGCTGCAACATTTTCCCTGAGTGCAAAGCTCAACGGTGCGTGCCATTGCGGGTCCAGGAATGTGCTGTTTCTCATCCCAGAATTCGAGGCCGATGAAGATTTCTCCCAGGGAAAAGGTGCCAGGGCAGAAAGCAATTGTGCCTTTTCTAGGGTTAATGGGGCCCCAAAATATACACCTGAGAGACCAAGGCTGCCACCTTTTCCCTGGGCGCAAAGCTCGACGGTGCATACCCTGTGCGGGTCCGGGAAAGTGCCATTTTTCAGCCCAGAATTCCAGACAGAAGTCGATTCCTCTCTGGGAAAAGGTGTCAGGACAGAAAGCCATTGTGCCTTTTCTAGGGGTAATGGGGCCCCATCTTTGGCACCTGAGAGCCCAAGGCTGCCACCTTTTCCCTGGGCGCAAATGTCGACGGCGCGTGCCACTTGCAAGTCCGGGAAAGAGCCGTTTCTCATCCCAGAATTCCAGGCCAGCGAAGATTTCTCCATGGGAAAAGGTGCCAGGACAGAAAGCCATTGTGACTTTTCTAGGGTTAATGGGGCCCCAAAATTGGCAGCTGAGAGCCCAGGGCTGCCACCTTTTCCCTGGGCGCAAAGCTCGACGATGCGTGCCACATGCGGGTAAGGGAAAGAGCTGTCTTCAGCCCAGAATTCCAGACCAATGAAGATTCCTCCCAGGGAAAAGGTGCCAGGACAGAAAGCCATTGTTCTTTTTCTAGGGGTAATGGGGCCCCATCATTGGCACATGAGAGCCCATGGCTGCCACGTTTTGCCTGGGCACAAAGCTCGACGGTGCGTTCCACTTGCAGGTCCGGGGAAGTGCCGTTTTTCAGTCCAGAATTCCAGACAGACGAAAATTCCTCCCAGGGAAAAGGTGCCAGGACAGAAAGCGATTGTTATTTATCTAGTTTTAACGAGGACCCATCATTGGCACCTGAGAGCTCAAGGCTGTCACCTCTTCCCTGGGCGCAAGGCTAGATGGTGCCTGCCACGTGCAGGTCAGAGAAAGTGCTTTGTTCAGCCCAGGATTCCAGACGGCTGACGACTCCTCCCAGGGAAAGGGCTCCCAGGACAGAAAGCGATTGTTCCATTTCTAGTGTTAATGGGGGCCCGTCATTGGCATCTGAGAGCCAGAGGTTGCCTCCTTTTCCCTGGGCGCAAAGCACGACAGTGCGTGCCACGTGCTTGTCCCAGAAAGTGCCATTTTACAGCCCAGAATTCCAGACCAATGAAGACTCCTCCCAGGGAAAAGGTGCCAGGACAGAAAGCCATTGTGCTTTTTGTAAAGGTAATGGGGCCCCATCATTGGCACCTGAGAGCCCAAGACTGCCACCTTTTCCCTGGACGCAAAGCTCGATGGTGCGTTCCACTTGTGGGTCCAGGAAAGTGCCGATTCTCAGACCAGAATTCCAAACCGATGAAGATTCCTCCCTGGGAAAAGGTGCCAGGACAGAAAGCCATTGTGCCTTTTCTAGGGGTAATGGGGCACCATCATTGGCACCTGAGAGCCCAAGGCTGCCCCCTTTTCCCTGGGTGCAAAGCTCGACGGTGTGTACCTTGTGCCGGTTTGGGGCAGTGCCATTTTTCAGCCCAGAATTCCAGACGGTCGAAGACACCTCCCAGGGAAAAGGTGCCAGGTCAGAAATCGAATTGTCCTTTTCTAGGGTCAATGGTGCCCCATCATTGGCACCTCAGAGTTCAAGGCTGCCACCTTTTCCGTGGGCGCAAACATCAACAGCACGTACCACTTTCTTGTCCGGGAAAGTGCCGTTTTTCAGCCCTGAATTCCAGACTGATGAGGACTCCTCACAGGGAAGAGGCTCCCAGGACAGAAAGCGATTGTTCCATTTCTAGGGTTAATCGGGCCCCATCATTGGCACCTGAGAGCCCAAGGTTGCCTCCTATACCCTGGGCACAAAGCTCGACCATGCGTGCTACGTGAGGGTCCAGGAAATTGCCGTTTCTCATTCCAGAATTCCAGACCGATGAAGATTCCTCCCTGGGAAAAGGTGCCAGGACAGAAAGCGATTGTTCCTTTTCTAGGGTTAGTAGGGCTCCATCATTGACACCTGAGAGCCCAAGGCTGCAACCTTTTCCCTGAGCGCAAAGCTCAACGGTGCATGCCACTTACGGGTCCAGGAATGTGCTGTTTCTCATCCCAGAATTCGAGGTCGATGAAGATTTCTCCCAGGGAAAAGGTGCCTGGGCAGAAAGCAATTGTGCCTTTTCTAGGGTTAATGGGGACCCGTCATTGGCATCTGAGAGCCAGAGGTTGCCTCCTTTTCCCTGGGCGCAAAGCACGACAGTGCGTGCCACGTGCTGGTCCCAGAAAGTGCCATTTTACAGCCCAGAATTCCAGACCAATGAAGACTCCTCCCAGGGAAAAGGTGCCAGGACAGAAAGCCATTGTGCTTTTTGTAAAGGTAATGGGGCCCCATCATTGGCACCTGAGAGCCCAAGACTGCCACCTTTTCCCTGGACGCAAAGCTCGATGGTGCGTTACACTTGCGGGTCCAGGAAAGTGCCGATTCTCAGACCAGAATTCCAGACCGATGAAGATTCCTCCCTGGGGAAAGGTGCCAGGACAGAAAGCCATTGTGCCTTTTCTAGGGGTAATGGGGCACCATCATTGGCAGCTGAGAGCCCAAGGCTGCCCCCTTTTCCCTGGGCGCAAAGCTCGACGGTGTGTACCTTGTGCGGGTTCGGGGCACTGCCATTTCTGAACCCAGATTTCCAGACGGACGAAGATTCCTCCCTGGGAAAAGGTGCCAGGTCAGAAATCGAATTGTCCTTTTCTAGGGTCAATGGTGCCCCATCATTGGCACCTCAGAGTTCAAGGCTGCCACCTTTTGCCTGGGCGCAAACATCAACGGCGCGTACCACTTTCTTGTCCGGGAAAGTGCCGTTTTTCAGCCCTCAATTCCAGACGGATGAAGACTCCTCACAGGGAAGAGGCTCCCAGGACAGAAAGCGATTGTTCCATTTCTAGGGTTAATCGGGCCCCATCATTGGCACCTGAGAGCCCAAGGTTGCCTCCTATACCCTGGGCGCAAAGCTCGACCATGCGTGCTACGTGAGGGTCCGGGAAATTGCCGTTTCTCATTCCAGAATTCCAGACCGATGAAGATTCCTCCCTTGGAAAAGGTGTCAGGACAGAAAGCGATTGTTCCTTTCCTAGGGGTAATGGGGCTCCATCATTGACTCCTGAGAGCCGAAGGCTGCCACCTCTTCCCTGGGCGCAAATGTCGACGGCGCGTGCCACTTGCAAATCCGGGAATGTGCCTTTTCTCATCCCAGAATTCCAGGCCAGCGAAGATTTCTCCCTGGGAAAAGGTGCCAGGACAGAAAGCGATTGTGCCTTTTCTAGGGTTAATGGGGCCCCAAAATTGGCAGCTGAGAGCCCAGGGCTGCCACATTTTCCCTGGGCGCAAAGCTCGACGGTGCGTGCCACATGCGGGTAAGGGAAAGAGCCGTTTTCAGCCCAGAATTCCAGACCAATGAAGATTCCTCCCTGGGAAAAAGGTGCCAGGACACAAAGGGATTGTTTTTTTTCTAGGGTTAATGGGGCCCCATCATTGGCACCCGAGAGCCCAAGGCTTCCACCTTTTGCCTGGGCGCAAAGCTCGACGGTGCGTTCCACTTGCAGGTCCGGGGAAGTGCCGTTTTTCAGTCCAGATTTCCAGACGGACGAAAATTCCTCCCAGGGAGAAGGTGCCAGGACAGAAAGCAATTTTTATTTATCTAGTGTTAACGGGGACCCATCATTGGCACCTGAGAGCCCAAGGCTGCCACCTTTTGCCTGGGCGCAAAGCTAGATGGTGCCTGCCACGTGCAGGTCAGAGAAAGTGCTTTGTTCAGCCCAGGATTCCAGACGGATGACGACTCCTCCCAGGGAAAAGGCTCCCAGGACAGAAAGCGATTGTTCCATTTCTAGTGTTACTGGGGGCCCGTCATTGGCATCTGAGAGCCAGAGGTTGCCTCCTTTTCCCTGGGCGCAAAGCACGACAGTGCGTGCCACGTGCTGGTCCCAGAAAGTGCCATTTTACAGCCCAGAATTCCAGACCAATGAAGACTCCTCCCAGGGAAAAGGTGCCAGGACAGAAAGCCATTGTGCTTTTTGTAAAGGTAATGGGGCCCCATCATTACCACCTGAGAGCCCAAGGCTGCCCCCTTTTCCCTGGGCGCAAAGCTCGACAAAGCATTCCAATTGCGGGTCCGGGAAAGTGCCGTTTTTCAGCACAGAATTCCAGACCTATGAGGATTCCTCAGAGGGAAAAGGTACCAGGAGACAAAGCCATTGTGTATTTTGTAATGCTAATTGGGCCCCATCATTGGCACCTGAGAGCCCAAGGCTGCCACCTTTTACCTGGGCGCAAATGTCGACGGCGCGTGCCACTTGCAAGTCCGGGAATGTGCCGTTTCTCATCTCAGAATTCCAGGCCAGCGAAGATTTCTCCCTGGGAAAAGGTGCCAGGACAGAAAGCCATTGTGCCTTTTCTAGGGTTAATGGGGCCCCAAAATTGGCAGCTGAGAGCCCAGGAATGCCACCTTTTCCCTGGGCGCAAAGCTCGACGGTGCGTGCCACATGCGGGTAAGGGAAAGAGCCGTTTTCAGCCCAGAATTCTAGACCAATGAAGATTCCTCCCAGGGAAAAGGTGCCAGGACAGAAAGCCATTGTTCTTTTTCTAGGGGTAATGGGGCACCATCATTGACACCTGAGAGCCGAAGGCTGCAACATTTTCCCTGAGCGCAAAGCTCGACGGTGCGTGCCACTTGCGGGTCCAGGAATGTGCTGTTTCTCATCCCAGAATTCGAGGCCGATGAAGATTTCTCCCAGGGAAACGGTGCCAGGGCAGAAAGCAATTGTGCCTTTTGTACGGGCAATGGGGCCCCAAAATTGACACCTGAGAGCCCAAGGCTGCCACCTTTTCCCTGGGCGCAAAGCTCGACGAAGCCTTCCACGTGCGGTTCCGGGAACGGGCCATTTTTCAGCCCAGAATTCCAGACCTATGAAGATTCCTCAGAGGGAAAAGGTACCCGGAGACAAAGCCATTGTGTATTTTGTAATGCTAATTGGGCCCCATCATTGGCACCTGAGAGCCCAAGGCTGCCACCTTTTCCCTGGGTGCAAAGCTCGACGGTGCATACCCTGTGCGGGTCCGGGAAAGGGCCGTTTTTCAGCCCAGAATTCCAGACGGAAGTCGATTCCTCTCTGGGGAAAAGTGTCAGGACAGAAAGCCATTGTGCCTTTCCTAGGGGTAATGGGGCCCCATCTTTGGCACCTGAGAGCCCAAGGCTGCCACCTTTTCCCTGGGCGCAAATGTCGACGGCGCGTGCCACTTGCAAGTCCGGGAATGTGCTGTTTCTCATCCCAGAATTCCAGGCCAGCAAAGATTTCTCCCTGGGAAAAGGTGCCAGGACAGAAAGCGATTGTGCTTTTTCTAGGGTTAATGGGGCCTTAAAATTGGCAGCTGAGAGCCCAAGGCTGCCACCTTTTCCCTGGGTGCAAAGCTCGACGGTGCGTGCCACATGTGGGTAAGAGAAAGAACCGTGTTCAGCTCAGAATTCCAGACCAATGAAGAATCCTCCCAGGGAAAAGGTGCCAGGACAGAAAGCCATTGTTCTTTTTCTAGGGGTAATGGGGCCCCATCATTGGCACCTGAGAGCCCAAGGCTGCCACCTTTTGCCTGAGCACAAAGCTCGACGGTGCGTTCCACTTGCAGGTCCGGGGAAGTGCCGTTTTTCAGTCCAGAATTCCAGACCGACGAAAATTCCTCCCAGGGAAAAGGTGTCAGGACAGAAAGCGATTGTTATTTATCTAGTGTTAACGGGGACCCATCATTGGCACCTGAGAGCCCAAGGGTGCCACCTTTTGCCTGGGCGCAAAGCTAGATGGTGCCTGCCACTTGCAGGTCAGAGAAAGACCTTTGTTCAGCCCAGAATTCCAGATGGATGACGACTCTTCCAAGGGAAAAGGCTCCCAGGACAGAAAGCGATTGTTCCATTTCTAGTATTAATGGGGGCCCGTCATTGGCCTCTGAGAGCCAGAGGTTGCCTCCTTTTCCCTGGGCGCAAAGCACGACAGTGCGTGCCACATGCTGGTCCCAGAAAGTTCCATTTTACAGCCCAGAATTCCAGACCAATGAAGACTCCTCCCAGGGAAAAGGTGCCAGGACAGAAAGCCATTGTGCTTTTTGTAAAGGTAATGGGGCCCCATCATTGGCACCTGAGAGCCCAAGACTGCCACCTTTTCCCTGGACGCAAACTCGATGGTGCGTTCCACTTGCGGGTCCAGGAAAGTGCCGATTCTCAGACCAGAATTCCAAACCGATGAAGATTCCTCCCTGGGAAAAGGTGCCAGGACAGAAAGCCATTGTGCCTTTTGTAGGGGTAATGGGGCACCATCATTGGCACCTGAGAGCCCAAGGCTGCCCCCTTTTCCCTGGGCACAAAGCTCGACGGTGTGTGCCTTGTGCGGGTTTGGGGCAGTGCCATTTTTGAACCCAGATTTCCAGACGGACGAAGATTCCTCCCTGGGAAAAGGTGCCAGGACAGAAAGCAAGTGTTATTTTTCTAGTGTTAACGGGGCCCCATCATTGGCACCTGAGAGCCCAAGGCTGCCGCCTTTTGCCTGGGCGCAAATGTCGACGGCGCGTGCCACTTGCGGGTCCGGGGAAGTGCCATTTTTCAGCCCAGAATTCCAGACTGACGAAGACATCTCCCAGGGAAAAGGTGCCAGGTCAGAAATCGAATTGTCCTTTTCTAGGGTCAATGGTGCCCCATCATTGGCACCTCAGAGTTCAAGGCTGCCACCTTTTCCGTGGGCGCAAACATCAACGGCACGTACCACTTTCTTGTCCGGGAAAGTGCCGTTTTTCAGCCCTCAATTCCAGACGGATGAAGACTCCTCACAGGGAAGAGGCTCCCAGGACAGAAAGCCATTGTGCCTTTTCTAGGGGTAATCGGGCCCCATCATTGGCACCTAAGAACCCAAGGTTGCCTCCTATACCCTGGGCGCAAAGCTCGACCATGCGTGCTACATGAGGGTCCGGGAAATTGCCGTTTCTCATTCCAGAATTCCAGACCGATGAAGATTCCTCCCTGGGAAAAGGTGTCAGGACAGAAAGGGATTGTTCCTTTTCTAGGGTTAATGGGGCTCCATCATTGACACCTGAGAGCCCAAGGCTGCAACCTTTTCCCTGAGCGCAAAGCTCGACGGTGCGTGCCACTTGCGGGTCCAGGAATGTGCTGTTTCTCATCCCAGAATTCGAGGCCGATGAAGATTTCTCCCAGGGAAAAGGTGCCAGGGCAGAAAGCAACTGTGCCTTTTCTAGGGTTAATGGGGCCCCAAAATGGACACCTGAGAGCCCAAGGCTGCCACCTTTTCCCTGGGCGCAAAGCTCGACGGAGCGTTCCACGTGCAGGTCCGGGAAAGTGCCATTTTTCTGCCCATAATTCCAGACCTATGAAGATTCCTCAGAGGGAAAAGGTACCCGGAGACAAAGCCATTGTGTATTTTGTAATGCTAATTGGGACCCATCATTGGCACCTGAGAGCCCAAGGCTGCCACCTTTTCCCTGGGTGCAAAGCTCGACGGTGCATACCCTGTGCGGGTCCGGGAAAGGGCCGTTTTTCAGCCCAGAATTCCAGACAGAAGTCGATTCCTCTCTGGGAAAAGGTGTCAGGACAGAAAGCCATTGTGCCTTTTCTAGGGGTAATGGGACCTCATCTTTGGCACCTGAGAGCCCAAGGCTGCCACCTTTTCCCTGGGCGCAAATGTCGACGGCGCGTGCCACTTGCAAGTCCGGGAATGTGCCGTTTCTCATCCCAGAATTCCAGGCCAGCGAAGATTTCTCCCTGGGAAAAGGTGCCAGGACAGAAAGCCATTGTGCCTTTTCTAGGGTTAATGGGGCCCCAAAATTGGCAGCTGAGAGCCCAGGGCTGCCACCTTTTCCCTGGGCGCAAAGCTCAATGGTGCATGTCACATGTGGGTAAGGGAAAGAGCCGTTTTTCAGCCCAGAATTCCAGACGGACGAAAATTCCTCCCAGGGAAAAGGTGCCAGGACAGAAAGCGATTGTTATTTACCTAGGTTAACGGGGACCCATTGTTGGCACCTGAGAGCCCAGGGCTGCCACCTCTACCCTGGGCGCAAAGCTAGCTGGTGCCTGCCACGTGCAGGTCAGAGAAAGTGCTTTGTTCAGCCCAGGATTCCAGACGAATGACGACTCCTCCCAGGGAAAGGGCTCCCAGGACAGAAAGCGATTGTTCCATTTCTAGGGTTAATCGGGCTCCATCATTGGCACCTGAGAGCCCAAGGTTGCCTCCTATACCCTGGGCGCAAAGCTCGACCATGCGTGCTACGTGAGGGTCCGGGAAATTGGCGTTTCTCATTCCAGAATTCCAGACCGATGAAGATTCCTCCCTGGGAAAAGGTGTCAGGGCAGAAAGCGATTGTTCCTTTTCTAGGGTTAATGGGGCTCCATCATTGACACCTGAGAGCCCAAGGCTGCAACCTTTTCCCTGAGCGCAAAGCTCAACGGTGCGTGCCACTTGCGGGTCCAGGAATGTGCTGTTTCTCATCCCAAAATTCGAGGACAATGAAGATTTCTCCCAGGAAAAACGTGCCAGGGCAGAAAGCAATTGTGCCTTTTCTAGGGTTAATGGGGCCCCAAAATTGACACCTGAGAGCCCAAGGCTGCCATCTTTTCCCTGGGCGCAAAGCTCGACGGAGCGTTCCACGTGCGGGTCCGGGAAAGTGCCATTTTTCAGCCCAGAATTCCAGACCTATGAAGATTCCTCCCTGGGAAAAGGTACCAGGAAACAAAGCCATTGTGTATTTTGTAATGCTAATTGGGCCCCATCATTGGCACCTGTGAGCCCACGGCTGCCACCTTTTCCCTGGGTGCAAAGCTCGACAGTGCATACGCTGTGTGGGTCCGGGAAAGGGCCGTTTTTCAGCCCAGAATTCCAGACGGAAGTCGATTCCTCTCTGGGAAAAGGTGTCAGGACAGAAAGCCATTGTGCCTTTTCTAGGGGTAATGGGACCTCATCTTTGGCACCTGAGAGCCCAAGGCTGCCACCTTTTCCCTGGGCGCAAATGTCGACGGCGCGTGCCACTTGCAAGTCCGGGAATGTGTCGTTTCTCATCCCAGAATTCCAGGCCAGGGAAGATTTCTCCCTGGGAAAAGGTGCCAGGAGAGAAAGCCATTGTGCCTTTTCTAGGGGTAATGGGGCCCCATCATTGGCACCTGAGAGCCCAGGGCTGCCACCTTTTCCCTGGGCACAAAGCTCGATGGTGCGTTCCACTTGCAGGTCTGGGGAAGTGCCGTTTTTCAGCCCAGAATTCCAGACGGACGAAAATTCCTCCCAGGGAAAAGGTGCCAGGATAGAAAGCGATTGTTATTTATCTAGTGTTAACGGGGACCATTAATTGGCACTTGAGAGCCCAAGGGTGCCACCTTTTCCCTGGGCGCAAAGCTAGATGGTGCCTGCCACGTGCAGGTCAGAGAAAGACCTTTGTTCAGCCCAGGATTCTAGACAGATGACGACTCCTCCCAGGGAAAGGGCTCCCAGGACAGAAAGCGATTGTTCCATTTCTAGTGTTAATGGGGGCCCGTCATTGGCATCTGAGAGCCAGAGGTTGTCTCCTTTTCCCTGGACGCAAAGCACGACAGTGCGTGCCACGTGCTGGTCCCAGAAAGTTCCATTTTACAGCCCAGAATTCCAGACCAATGAAGACTCCTCCCAGGGAAAAGGTGCCAGGACAGAAAGCCATTGTGCTTTTTGTAAAGGTAATGGGGCCCCATCATTGGCACCTGAGAGCCCAAGACTGCCACCTTTCCCCTGGGCGCAAAGCTCGACGGTGTGTACCTTGTGCGGGTTTGGGGCAGTGCCATTTCTGAACCCAGATTTCCAGACGGACGAAGATTCCTCCCTGGGAAAAGGTGCCAGGTCAGAAATCGAATTGTCCTTTTCTAGGGTCAATGGTGCCCCATCATTGGCACCTCAGAGTTCAAGGCTGCCACCTTTTCCGTGGGCGTAAACATCAACGGCACGTGCCACTTTCTTGTCCGGGAAAGTGCCGTTTTTCAGCCCTCAATTCCAGACGGATGAAGACTCCTCACAGGGAAGAGGCTCCCAGGACAGAAAGCGATTGTTCCATTTCTAGGGTTAATCGGGCCCCATCATTGGCACCTGAGAGCCCAAGGTTGCCTCCTATACCCTGGGCGCAAAGCTCGACCATGCGTGCTACGTGAGGGTCCGGGAAATTGCCGTTTCTCATTCCAGAATTCCAGACCGATGAGGATTCCTCCCTGGGAAAAGGTGTCAGGACAGAAAGCGATTGTTCCTTTCCTAGGGTTAATGGGGCTCCATCATTGACACCTGAGAGCCCAAGGCTGCCACCTTTTCCCTGGGCGCAAATGTCGACGGCGCGTGCCACATGCAAGTCCGGGAATGTGCCTTTTCTCATCCCAGAATTCCAGGCCAGCGAAGATTTCTCCCTGGGAAAAGGTGCCAGGACAGAAAGGCATTGTGCCTTTTCTAGGGTTAATGGGGCCCCAAAATTGGCAGCTGAGAGCCCAGGGCTGCCACCTTTTCCCTGGGCGCAAAGCTCGACGGTGCGTGCCACATGCGGGTAAGGGAAAGAGGCGTTTTCAGCCCAGAATTCCAGACCAATGAAGATTTCTCCCAGGGAAAAGGTGCCAGGACAGAAAGCCACTGTTCTTTTTCTAGGGGTAATGGGGCCCCATCATTGGCACCTGAGAGCCCAAGGCTTCCACCTTTTGCCTGGGCGCAAAGCTCGACGGTGCGTTCCACTTGCAGGTCCGGGGAAGTGCCGTTTTTCAGTCCAGAATCCCAGACGGACGAAAATTCCTCCCAGGGAAAAGGTGCCAGGACAGAAAGCAAGTGTTATTTATCTAGTGTTAACGGGGACCCATCATTGGCACCTGAGAGCCCAAGGCTGCCACCTTTTCCCTGGGCGCAAAGCTAGATGGTGCCTGCCACGTGCAGGTCAGAGAAAGTGCTTTGTTCAGCCCAGGATTCCAGACGGATGACGACTCCTCCCAGGGAAAAGGCTCCCAGGACAGAAAGCGATTGTTCCATTTCTAGTGTTAATGGGGGCCCGTCATTGGCATCTGAGAGCCAGAGGTTGCCTCCTTTTCCCTGGGCGCAAAGCACGACAGTGCGTGCCACGTGCTGGTCCCAGAAAGTGCCATTTTACAGCCCAGAATTCCAGACCAATGAAGACTCCTCCCAGGGAAAAGGTGCCAGGACAGAAAGCCATTGTGCTTTTTGTAAAGGTAATGGGGCCCCATCATTATCACCTGAGAGCCCAAGGCTGCCCCCTTTTCCGTGGGCGCAAAGCTCGACAAAGCATTCCACTTGCGGGTCCGGGAAAGTGCCGTTTTTCAGCACAGAATTCCAGACCTATGAGGATTCCTCAGAGGGAAAAGGTACCAGGAGACAAAGCCATTGTGTATTTTGTAATGCTAATTGGGCCCCATCATTGGCACCTGAGAGCCCAAGGCTGCCACCTTTTCCCTGGGCGCAAATGTCGACGGCGCGTGCCACTTGCAAGTCCGGGAATGTGCCGTTTCTCATCCCAGAATCCCAGGCCAGCGAAGATTTCTCCCTGGGAAAAGGTGCCAGGACAGAAAGTCATTGTGCCTTTTCTAGGGTTAATGGGGCCTCAAAATTGGCAGCTGAGAGCCCAGGAATGCCACCTTTTCCCTGGGCGCAAAGCTCGACGGTGCGTGCCACATGCGGGTAAGGGAAAGAGACCTTTTCAGCCCAGAATTCCAGACCAATGAAGATTCCTCCCAGGGAAAAGGTGCCAGGACAGAAAGCCATTGTTCGTTTTCTAGGGGTAATGGGGCCCCATCATTGGCACCTGAGAGCCCAAGGCTGCCACCTTTTCCCTGAGCGCAAATGTCGACGGCGCGTGCCGCTTGCGGGTCCGGGGAAGTGCCATTTTTCAGCCCAGGATTCCAGACGGACGAAGACACCTCCCAGGGAAAAGGTGCCAGGTCAGAAATCGAATTGTCCTTTTCTAGGGTCAATGGTGCCCCATCATTGGCACCTGAGAGCCCAAGGCTGCCACCTTTACCCTGGACGCAAAGCTCGATGGTGAGTTCCACTTGCGGGTCCAGGAAAGTGCCGATTCTCAGACCAGAATTCCAAACCGATGAAGATTCTTCCCTGGGAAAAGGTGCCAGGACAGAAAGCCATTGTGCCTTTTGTAGGGGTAATGGGGCCCCATCATTGGCACCTGAGAGCCCAAGGCTGCCCCCTTTTCCCTGGGCGCAAAGCTCGACGGTGTGTACCTTGTGCGGATTTGGGGCAGTGCCATTTTTGAACCCAGATTTCCAGATGGAAGAAGTTTCCTTCCTGGGAAAAAGTGCCATGACAGAAAGCAAGTGTTATTTTTCTAGTGTTAACAGGACCACATCATTGGCACCTGAGAGCTCAAGGCTGTCACCTCTTGCCTGGGCGCAAAGCTAGATGGTGCCTGCCACGTGCAGGTCAGAGAAAGTGCTTTGTTCAGCCCAGGATTCCAGACGGATGACGACTCCTCCCAGGGAAAGGGCTCCCAGGACAGAAAGCAATTGTTCCATTTCTAGTGTTAATGGGGGCCCGTCATTGGCATCTGAGAGCCAGAGGTTGCCTCCTTTTCCCTGGGCGCAAAGCACGACAGTGCGTGCCACATGCTGGTCCCAGAAAGTTCCATTTTACAGCCAAGAATTCCAGACCAATGAAGACTCCTCTCAGGGAAAAGGTGCCAGGACAGAAAGCCATTGTGCTTTCTCTAAGGGTAATGGGGCCCCATCATTGGCACCTGAGAGCCCAAGACTGCCACCTTTTCCCTGGACGCAAAGCTCGATGGTGCGTTCCACTTGCGGGTCCAGGAAAGTGCCGATTCTCAGACCAGAATTCCAAACCGATGAAGATTCCTCCCTGGAAAAAGGTGCCAGGACAGAAAGCCATTGTGCCTTTTGTAGGGGTAATGGGGCACCATCATTGGCACCTGAGAGCCCAAGGCTGCCCCCTTTTCCCTGGGCGCAAAGCTCGACGGTGTGTACCTTGTGCGGGTTTGGGGCAGTGCCATTTTTGAACCCAGATTTCCAGACGGACGAAGATTCCTCCCTGGGAAAAGGTGCCAGGACAGAAAGCAAGTGTTATTTTTCTAGTGTTAACGGGGCCCCATCATTGGCACCTGAGAGCCCAAGGCTGACACCTTTTGCCTGGGCGCAAATGTCGACGGCGCGTGCCACTTGCAAGTCCGGGAATGTGCCGTTTCTCATCCCAGAATTCCAGACCAGCGAAGATTTCTCCCTGGGGAACGGTGCCAGGACAGAAAGTGATTGTGCCTTTTCTAGGGTTAATGGGACCCCAAAATTGGCAGCTGTGAGCCCAGGGCTGCCACCTTTTCCCTGGGTGCAAAGCTCGACGGTGCGTGCCACATGCGGGTAAGGGAAAGAGACCTTTTCAGCCCAGAATTCCAGACCAATGAAGATTCCTCCCAGGGAAAAGGTGCCAGGACAGAAAGCCATTGTTCTTTTTCTAGGAGTAATGGGGCCCCATCATTGGCACCTGAGAGCCCAAGGCTGCCACCTTTTGCCTGGGCGCAAAGCTCGACGGTGCGTTCCACTTGCAGGTCCGTGGAAGTGCCGTTTTTCAGCCCAGAATTCCAGACGGACAAAAATTCCTCCCAGGGAAAACGTGCCAGGACAGAAAGCGATTGTTATTTATCTAGTGTTAACATGGACCCATCATTGGCACATGAGAGCCCAAGGCTGTCACCTCTTCCCTGGGCGCAAAGCTAGATGGTGCCTGCCACGTGCAGGTCAGAGAAAGACCTTTGTTCAGCCTAGGATTCCAGACGGATGAAGACTCCTCACAGGGAAGAGGCTCCCAGGAAAGAAAGCGATTGTTCCATTTCTGGGGTTAATCGGGCCCCATCATTGGCACCTGAGAGCCCAAGGTTGCCTCCTATACCCTGGGCGCAAAGCTCGACCATGCGTGCTACATGAGGGTCCGGGAAATTGCCGTTTCTCATTCCAGAATTCCAGACTGATGAAGATTCCTCCCTGGGAAAAGGTGTCAGGACAGAAAGCGATTGTTCCTTTTCTAGGGTTAATGGGGCTCCATCATTGACACCTGAGAGCCCAAGGCTGCAACCTTTTCCCTGAGCGCAAAGCTCAACGGTGCGTGCCACTTGCGGGTCCAGGAATGTGCTGTTTCTCATCCCAGAATTCGAGGCCGATGAAGATTTCTCCCAGGGAAAAGGTGCCAGGGCGGAAAGCAATTGTGCCTTTTCTAGGGTTAATGGGGCCCCAAAATTGACACCTGAGAGCCCAAGGCTGCCACCTTTTGCCTGGGCGCAAAGCATGACGGAGCGTTCCACGTGCGGGTCTGGAAAGTGCCATTTTTCAGCCCAGAATTCCAGACCTATGAAGATTCCTCCCTGGGAAAAAGGTACAAGGAAACAAAGCCATTGTGTATTTTGTAATGCTAATTGGGCCCCATCATTGGCACCTGAGAGCCCAAGGCTGCCACCTTTTCCCTGGGTGCAAAGCTCGACGGTGCATACCCTGTGCGGGTCCGGGAAGGGGCCGTTTTTCAGCCCAGAATTCCAGACGGAAGTCGATTCCTCTCTGGGAAAAGGTGTCAGGACAGAAAGCCATTGTGCCTTTTCTAGGGGTAATGGGACCCCATCTTTGGCACATGAGAGCCCAAGAATGCCACCTTTTCCCTGGGCGCCAATGTCGATGACGCGTGCCACTTGCAAGTCCGGGAATGTGCCCATTCTCATCCCAGAATTCCAGGCCGGGGAAGATTTCTCCCTGGGAAAAGGTGCCAGGACAGAAAGCGATTGTGCCTTTTCTAGGGGTAATGGGGCCCCATCATTGGCAGCTGAGAGCCCAAGGCTGCCACCTTTTGCCTGGGCGCAAACCTCGACGGTGCGTTCCACTTGCAGGTCCGGGGAAGTGCCGTTTTTCAGCCCAGAATTCCAGACAGACGAAAATTCCTCCCAGGGAAAAGGTGCCAGGACAGAAAGCGATTGTTATTTATCCAGTGTTAACGGGGACCCATCATTGGCACCTGAGAGCCCAAGGCTGCCACCTTTTCCCTGGGCGCAAAACTAGATGGTGCCTGTCACGTGCAGGTCAGAGAAAGTGCTTTGTTCAGCCCAGGATTCCAGACGGATGACGACTCCTCCCAGGGAAAGGGCTCCCAGGACAGAAAGCGATTGTTCCATTTCTAGTGTTAATGGAGGCCCGTCATTGGCATCTGAGAGCCAGAGGTTGACTCCTTTTGCCTGGGAGCAAAGCACGACAGTGCGTGCCACATGCTGGTCCCAGAAAGTGCCATTTTACAGCCCAGAATTCCAGACCAATGAAGACTCCTCCCAGGGAAAAGGTGCCAGGACAGAAAGCCATTGTGCTTTTTGTAAAGGTAATGGGGACCCATCATTGGCACCTGAGAGCCCAAGACTGCCACCTTTTCCCTGGACGCAAAGCTCGATGGTGCGTTCCACTTGCGGGTCCAGGAAAGTGCCGATTCTCAGACCAGAATTCCAAACCGATGAAGATTCCTCCCTGGGAAAAGGTGCCAGGACAGAAAGCCATTGTGCCTTTTGTAGGGGTAATGGGGCACCGTCATTGGCAGCTGAGAGCCCAAGGCTGCCACCTTTTGCCTGGGCACAAAGCTCGACGGTGCGTTCCACTTGCAGGTCCGGGGAAGTGCCGTTTTTCAGCCCAGAATTCCAGACAGACGAAAATTCCTCCCAGGGAAAAGGTGCCAGGACAGAAAGCGATTGTTATTTATCTAGTGTTAACGGGGACCCATCATTGGCACCTGAGAGCCCAAGGCTGCCACCTTTTCCCTGGGCGCAAAGCTAGATGGTGCCTGTCACGTGCAGGTCAGAGAAAGTGCTTTGTTCAGCCCAGGATTCCAGACGGATGACGACTCCTCCCAGGGAAAGGGCTCCCAGGACAGAAAGTGATTGTTCCATTTCTAGTGTTAATGGGGGCCCGTCATTGGCATCTGAGAGCCAGAGGTTGCCTCCTTTTCCCTGGGCGCAAAGCACGACAGTGCGTACCACGTGCTGGTCCCAGAAAGTGCCATTTTACAACCCAGAATTCCAGACCAATGAAGACTCCTCCCAGGGAAAAGGTGCCAGGACAGAAAGCCATTGTACTTTTTGTAAAGGTAATGGGGCCCCATCATTGGCACCTGAGAGCCCAAGACTGCCACCTTTTCCCTGGACGCAAAGCTCGATGGTGCGTTCCACTTGCGGGTCCAGGAAAGTGCTGATTCTCAGACCAGAATTCCAAACCGATGAAGATTCCTCCCTGGGAAAAGGTGCCAGGACAGAAAGCCATTGTGCCTTTTCTAGGGGTAATGGGGCACCGTCATTGGCAGCTGAGAGCCCAATGCTGCCCCCTTTTCCCTGGGCGCAAAGCTCGACGGTGTGTACCTTGTGCGGGTTTGGGGCAGTGCCATTTTTGAACCCAGATTTCCAGACGGACGAAGATTCCTCCCTGGGAAAAGGTGCCAGGACAGAAAGCAAGTGTTATTTTTCTAGTGTTAACGGGGCCCCATCATTGGCACCTGAGAGCCCACGGCTGCCACCTTTTGCCTGGGCGCAAATGTCGACGGCATGTGCCACTTGCGGGTCCGGGGAAGTGCCATTTTTCAGCCCAGAATTCCAGACAGACGAAGACACCTCCCAGGGAAAAGGTGCCAGGTCAGAAATCGAATTGTCCTTTTCTAGGGTCAATGGTGCCCCATCATTGGCACCTCAGAGTTCAAGGCTGCCACCTTTTCCATGGGCGCAAACATCAACGGCACGTACCACTTTCTTGTCCGGGATAGTGCCGTTTTTCAGCCCTCAATTCCAGACGGATGAAGACTCCTCACAGGGAAGAGGCTCCCAGGAAAGAAAGCGATTGTTCCATTTCTAGGGTTAATCGGGCCCCATCATTGGCACCTGAGAGCCCAAGGTTGCCTCCTATACCCTGGGCGCAAAGCTCGACCATGCGTGCTACATGAGGGTCCGGGAAATTGCCGTTTCTCATTCCAGAATTCCAGACCGATGAAGATTCCTCCCTGGGAAAAGGTGTCAGGACAGAAAGCGATTGTTCCTTTTCTAGGGTTAATGGGGCTCCATCATTGACACCTGAGAGCCCAAGGCTGCAACCTTTTCCCTGAGCGCAAAGCTCGATGGTGCGTGCCACTTGCGGGTCCGGGAATGTGCTGTTCCTCATCCCAGAATTCGAGGCCAGCGAAGATTTCTCCCAGGGAAAATGTGCCAGGACAGAAAGCAATTGTGCCTTTTCTAGGCTTAATGGGGCCCTAAAATTGACACCTGAGAGCCCAAGGCTGCCACCTTTTCCCTGGGCGCAAAGCTCGACGGAGCCTTCCACGTGCGGGTCCGGGAAACTGACATTTTTCAGCCCAGAATTCCAGACCTATGAAGATTCCTCCCTGGGAAAAGGTACCAGGAGACAAAGCCATTGTGTATTTTGCAATGCTAATTGGACCCCATCATTGGCACCTGTGAGCCCACGGCTGCCACCTTTTCCCTGGGTGCAAAGCTCGACGGTGCATACCCTGTGCGGGTCCGGGAAAGGGCCGTTTTTCAGCCCAGAATTCCAGACGGAAGTCGATTCCTCTCTGGGAAAAGGTGTCAGGACAGAAAGCCATTGTGCCTTTTCTAAGGGTAATGGGGCCCCATCTTTGGCACCTGAGAGCCCAGGGCTGCCACCTTTTCCCTGGGCGCAAAGCTCGATGG
Organism: Pithys albifrons albifrons; assembly: GCF_047495875.1. Classification (NCBI taxonomy): domain Eukaryota; kingdom Metazoa; phylum Chordata; class Aves; order Passeriformes; family Thamnophilidae; genus Pithys; species Pithys albifrons. The sequence continues at coordinate 1,110,014 of NC_092479.1, forward strand.
TGCGTGCCACATGCGGGTAAGGTAAAGAGCCGTTTTCAGCCCAGAATTCCAGACCAATGAAGATTCCTCCCAGGGAAAATGTGCCAGGACAGAAAGCCATTGTTCTTTTTCTAGGGGTAATGGGGCCCCATCATTGGCACCTGAGAGCCCAGGGCTGCCACCTTTTCCCTGGACGCAAAGCTCGACGGTGCGTTCCACTTGCAGGTCCGGGGAAGTGCCGTTTTTCAGTCCAGAATTCCGGACGGACGAAAATTCCTCCCTGGGAAAACGTGCCAGGACAGAAAGCGATTGTTTTTTATCTAGTCTTAACGGGGACTCATCGTTGGCACCTGAGAGCCCAAGGCTGTCACCTCTTCCCTGGGCGCAAAGCTAGATTGTGCCTGCCACGTGCAGGTCAGAGAAAGTGCTTTGTTCAGCCCAGGATTCCAGACGGATGACGACTCCTCCCAGAGAAAGGGCTCCCAAGACAGAAAGCGATTGTTCCATTTCTAGTGTTAATGGGGGCCCGTCATTGGCATCTGAGAGCCAGAGGTTGCCTCCTTTTCCCTGGACGCAAAGCACGATGGTGCGTTCCACTTGCGGGTCCAGGAAAGTGCCGATTCTCAGACCAGAATTCCAAACCAATGAAGATTCCTCCTTGGGAAAAGGTGCCAGGACAGAAAGCCATTGTGCCTTTTGTAGGGGTAATGGGGCACCATCATTGGCAGCTGAGAGCCCAAGGCTGCCACCTTTTCCCTGGGCGCAAAGCTCGACGGTGTGTACCTTGTGCGGGTTTGCGGCAGTGCCATTTCTCAACCCAGATTTCCAGATGGACGAAGATTCCTCCCTGGGAAAAGGTGCCAGGACAGAAAGCAAGTGTTATTTTTCTAGTGTTAACGGGGCCCCATCATTGGCACCTGAGAGCCCAAGGCTGCCACCTTTTGCCTGGGCACAAAGCTCGATGGTGCGTTCCACTTACAGGTCTGGCGAAGTGCCGTTTTTCAGCCCAGAATTCCAGACGGACGAAAATTCCTCCCAGGGAAAAGGTGCCAGGACAGAAAGCAAGTGTTATTTTTCTAGTGTTAACGGGGCCCCATCGTTGGCACCTGAGAGCCCAAGGCTGCCACCTTTTGCCTGGGCGCAAATGTCGACGGCGCGTGCCACTTGCGGGTCCGGGGAAGTGCCATTTTTCAGCCCAGAATTCCAGACGGACGAAGACACCTCCCAGGGAAAAGGTGCCAGGTCAGAAATCGAATTGTCCTTTTCTAGGGTCAATGGTGCCCCATCATTGGCACCTCAGAGTTCAAGGCTGCCACCTTTTCCGTGGGCGCAAATATCAACGGCGCGTACCACTTTCTTGTCCGGGAAAGTGCCATTTTTCAGCCCAGAATTCCAGACCTATGAAGATTCCTCAGAGGGAAAAGGTACCAGGAGACAAAGCCATTGTGTATTTTGTAATGCTAATTGGGCCCCATCATTGGCACCTGAGAGCCCAAGGCTGCCACCTTTTCCCTGGGTGCAAAGCTCGACGGTGCATACCCTGTGCGGGTCCGGGAAAGGGCAGTTTTTCAGCCCAGAATTCCAGACAGAAGTCGATTCCTCTCTGGGAAAAGGTGTCAGGACAGAAAGACATTGTGCCTTTTCTAGGGGTAATGGGACCTCATATTTGGCACCTGAGAGCCCAAGGCTGCCACCTTTTCCCTGGGCGCAAATGTCGACGGCGCGTGCCACTTGCAAGTCCGGGAATGTGCCGTTTCTCATCCCAGAATTCCAGGCCAGCGAAGATTTCTCCCTGGGAAAAGGTGCCAGGTCAGAAAGCCATTGTGCCTTTTCTAGGGTTAATGGGGCCCCAAAATTGGCAGCTGAGAGCCCAAGGCTGCCACCTTTTCCCTGGGCGCAAAGCTCGACGGAGCGTTCCACGTGCGGGTCCGGGAAAGTGCCATTTTTCAGCCCAGAATTCCAGACCTATGAAGATTCCTCAGAGGGAAAAGGTACCAGGAGACAAAGCCATTGTGTATTTTGTAATGCTAATTGGGCCCCATCATTGGCACCTCAGAGTTCAAGGCTGCCACCTTTCCCTGGGTGCAAAGCTCGACGGTGCATACCCTGTGCGGGTCCGGGAAAGGGCCGTTTTTCAGCCCAGAATTCCAGACGGAAGTCGATTTCTCTCTGGGAAAATGTGTCAGGACAGAAAGCCATTGTGCCTTTTCTAGGGGTAATGGGACCTCATATTTGGCACCTGAGAGCCCAAGGCTGCCACCTTTTCCCTGGGCGCAAATGTCGACGGCGCGTGCCACTTGCAAGTCCGGGAATGTGCCGTTTCTCATCCCAGAATTCCAGGCCAGCGAAGATTTCTCCCTGGGAAAAGGTGCCAGGTCAGAAAGCCATTGTGCCTTTTCTAGGGTTAATGGGGCCCCAAAATTGGCAGCTGAGGGCCCAGGGCTGCCACCTTTTCCCTGGACGCAAAGCTCGACGGTGCGTGCCACATGCGCGTAAGGGAAAGAGCCGTTTTCAGCCCAGAATTCCAGACCGATGAAGATTCCTCCCTGGGAAAAAGGTGCCAGGACAGAAAGCGATTGTTATTTATCTAGTGTTAACGGGGACCCATCACTGGCACCTGAGAGCCCAAGGCTGCCGCCTTTTCCCTGGGCGCAAAGCTAGATGGTGCCTGCCACATGCAGGTCAGAGAAAGTGCTTTGTTCAGCCCAGGATTCCAGACGGATGACGACTCCTCCCAGGGAAAAGGCTCCCAGGACAGAAAGCCATTGTGTCTTTTTTAGGGGCAATGGGGCACCATCATTGGCACCTGAGAGCCCAATGCTGCCCCCTTTTCCCTGGGCGCAAAGCTCGATGGTGTGTACCTTGTGCGGGTTTGGGGCAGTGCCATTTCTGAACCCAGATTTCCAGAGGGACGAAGATTCCTCCCTGGGAAAAGGTGCCAGGACAGAAAGCAAGTGTTATTTTTCTAGTGTTAACGGGACCCCATCGTTGGCACCTGAGAGCCCAAGGCTGCCACCTTTTGCCTGGGCGCAAATGTCGACGGCGCGTGCCACTTGCGGGTCCGGGGAAGTGCCATTTTTCAGCCCAGAATTCCAGACGGACGACGACACCTCCCAGGGAAAAGGTGCCAGGTCAGAAATCGAATTGTCCTTTTCTAGGGTCAATGGTGCCCCATCATTGGCACCTCAGAGTTCAAGGCTGCCACCTTTTCCGTGGGCGCAAACATCAACGGCGCGTACCACTTTCTTGTCCGGGAAAGTGCCGTTTTTCAGCCCTCAATTCCAGACGGATGAAGACTCCTCACAGGGAAGAGGCTCCCAGGAAAGAAAGCGATTGTTCCATTTCTAGGGTTAATCGGGCCCCATCATTGGCACCTGAGAGCCCAAGGTTGCCTCCTATACCATGGGCGCAAAGCTCGACCATGCGTGCTACGTGAGGGTCCGGGAAATTGCCGTTTCTCATTCCAGAATTCCAGACCGATGAAAATTCCTCCCTGGGAAAAGGTGTCAGGACAGAAAGCGATTGTTCCTTTTCTAGGGTTAATGGGGCTCCATCATTGACACCTGAGAGCCCAAGGCTGCAACCTTTTCCCTGAGCGCAAAGCTCGACGGTGCGTGCCACTTGCGGGTCCAGGAATGTGCTGTTTCTCATCCCAGAATTCCAGGCCAGCGAAGATTTCTCCCAGGGAAAACGTGCCTGGACAGAAAGCCATTGTGCCTTTTCTAGGGTTAATGGGGCCCCAAAATGAACACCTGAGAGCCCAGGGCTTCCACCTTTTCCCTGGGCGCAAAGCTCAACGGTGCGTGCCACTTGCGGGTCCAGGAATGTGCTGTTTCTCATCCCAGAATTCCAGGCCAGAGAAGATTTCTCCCAGGGAAAAGGTGCCAGGGCAGAAAGCAATTGTGCCTTTTCTAGGCTTAATGGGGCCCCAAAATTGACACCTGAGAGCCCAAGGCTGCCACCTTTTCCCTGGGCGCAAAGCTCGACGGAGCGTTCCACGTGCGGGTCCGGGAAAGTGCCATTTTTCAGCCCAGAATTCCAGACCTATGAAGATTCCTCCCTGGGGAAAGGTACCAGGAGACAAAGCCATTGCGTATTTTGTAATGCTAATTGGGCCCCATCATTGGCACCTGAGAGCCCAAGGCTGCCACCTTTTCCCTGGGTGCAAAGCTCGACGGTGCATACCCTGTGCGGGTCCGGGAAAGGGCCGATTTTCAGCCCAGAATTCCAGACGGAAGTCGATTCCTCTCTGGGAAAAGGTGCCAGGACAGAAAGCCATTGTGCCTTTTCTAGGGGTAATGGGACCTCATCTTTGGCACCTGAGAGCCCAAGGCTGCCACCTTTTCCCTGGGCGCAAATGTCGACGGCGCGTGCCACTTGCAAGTCCGGGAATGTGCCGTTTCTCATCCCAGAATTCCAGGCCAGCGAAGATTTCTCCCTGGGAAAAGGTGCCAGGAGAAAAAGCCATTGTGCCTTTTCTAGGGTTAACGGGGCCCAAAATTGGCAGCTGAGAGCCCAGGGCTGCCACCTTTTCCCTGGGCGCAAAGCTCGACGGTGCGTGCCACATGCGCGTAAGGGAAAGAGCCGTTTTCAGCCGGGAATTCCAGACCAATGAAGATTCCTCCGTGGGAAAAGGTGCCAGGACAGAAAGCGATTGTTATTTATCTAGTGTTAACGGGGACCCACCATTGGCACCTGAGAGTCCAAGGCTGCCACCTTTACCCTGGGTGCAAAGCTAGATGGTGCCGGACACGTGCAGGTCAGAGAAAGTGCTTTGTTCAGCCCAGGATTCCAGAAGGATGTCGACTCCCCCAAGGGAAAAGGCTCCAAGGACAGAAAGCGATTGTTCCATTTCTAGTGTTAATGGGGGCCCGTCATTGGCATCTGAGAGCCAGAGCTTGCCTCCTTTTCCCTGGGCGCAAAGCACGACAGTGCGTGCCACGTGCTGGTCCCAGAAAGTGCCATTTTACAGCCCAGAATTCCAGACCAATGAAAACTCCTCCCAGGGAAAAGGTGCCAGGACAGAAAGCCATTTTCCTTTTTGTAAAGCTAATGGGGGCCAACAATTGGCACCTGAGAGCCCAAGACTTCCGCCTTTTCCCTGGACGCAAAGCTCGATGGTGCGTTCCACTTGCGGGTCCAGGAAAGTGCCGATTCTCAGACCAGAATTCCAAACCGATGAAGATTCCTCCCTGGGAAAAGGTGCCAGGACAGAAAGCCATTGTGCCTTTTGTAGGGGTAATGGGGCACCGTCATTGGCACCTGAGAGCCCAAGGCTGCCCCCTTTTCCCTGGGCGCAAAGCTCGACGGTGTGTACCTTTTGCGGGTTTGGGACAGTGCCATTTCTGAACCCAGATTTCCAGACGGACGAAGATTCCTCCCTGAGAAAAGGTGGCAGGACAGAAAGCAAGTGTTATTTTTCTAGTGTTAACGCGGCCCAAACATTGGCACCTGAGAGCCCAAGGCTGCCACCTTTTGCCTGGGCGCAAATGTCGACGGCGCGTGCCACTTGCGGGTCCGGGGAAGTGCCATTTTTCAGCCCAGAATTCCAGACGGATGAAGACACCTCCCAGGGAAAAGGTGCCAGGTCAGAAATCGAATTGTCCTTTTCTAGGGTCAATGGTGCCCCATCATTGGCACCTCAGAGTTCAAGCCTGCCACCTTTTCCGTGGGCGCAAACATCAACGGCGCGTACCACTTTCTTGTCTGGGAAAGTGCCGTTTTTCAGCCCTGAATTCCAGACGGATGAAGACTCCTCACAGGGAAGAGGCTCCCAGGAAAGAAAGCGATTGTTCCATTTCTAGGGTTAATCGGGCCCCATCATTGGCACCTGAGAGCCCAAGGTTGCCTCCTATACCATGGGCGCAAAGCTCGACCATGCGTGCTACGTGAGGGTCCGGGAAATTGCCGTTTCTCATTCCAGAATTCCAGACCGATGAAGATTCCTCCCTGGGAAAAGGTGTTAGGATGGAAAGCGATTGTTCCTTTTCTAGGGTTAATGGGGCTCCATCATTGACACCTGAGAGCCCAAGGCTGCAACCTTTTCCCTGAGCGCAAAGCTCGACGGTGCGTGCCACTTGTGGGTCCAGGAATGTGCTGTTTCTCATCCCAGAATTCGAGGCCGATGAAGATTTCTCCCAGGGAAAAAATGCCAGGGCAGAAAGCAATTGTGCCTTTTCTAGGGTTAATGGGGTCCCAAAATTGACACCTGAGAGTCCAAGGCTGCCACCTTTTCCCTGGGCGCAAACATCAACGGGGCGTACCACTTTCTTGTCCGGGAAAGTGCCGATTTTCAGCCCTGAATTCCGGACCTATGAAGGTTCCTCCCAGGGAAAAGGTACCAGGAGACAAAGCCATTGTGTATTTTGTAATGCTAATTGGGCCCCATCATTGGCACCTGAGAGCCCAAGGCTGCCACCTTTTCCCTGGGTGCAAAGCTCGACGGTGTATACCCTGTGCGGGTCCGGGAAAGGGCCGTTTTTCAGCCCGGAATTCCAGACGGAAGTCGATTCCTCTCTGGGAAAGGGTGTCAAGACAGAAAGCCATTGTGCCTTTTCTAGGGGTAATGGGGCCCCATCTTTGGCACCTGAGAGCCCAAGGCTGCCACCTTTTTCCTGGGCGCAAATGTCGACGGTGCGTGCCACATGCGGGTCCGGGAAAGAGCCGTTTTCAACCCAGAATTCCAGACCAATGAAGAGTCCTCCCTGGGAAAAAGGTGCCAGGACACAAAGCGATTGTTGCTTTTCTAAGGTTAATGGGGCCCCAAAATTGGCAGCTGAGAGCCCAGGGCTGCCACCTTTTCCCTGGGCACAAAGCTCGACGGAGCGTGCCACATGTGGGTAAGGGAAAGAGCCGTTTTCAGCCCAGAATTCCAGACCAATGAAGATTCCTCTCTGGGAAAAAGGTGCCAGGACACAAAGGGATTGTTTTTTTTCTAGGGGTAATGGGGCCCCATCATTGGCACCAGGGAGCCCAAGGCTGCCACCTTTTGCCTAGGCACAAAGCTCGACGGTGCGTTCCACTTGCAGGTCCGGGGAAGTGCCGTTTTTCAGTCCAGAATTCCAGACGGACGAAAATTCCTCCCAGGGAAAAGGTGCCAGGACAGAAAGCGATTGTTATTTATCTAGTGTTAACGAGGACCCATCATTGGCACCTGAGAGCCCAAGGCTGTCACCTCTTCCTTGGGCGCAAAGCTAGATGGTGGCTGCCACGTGCAGGTCAGAGAAAGTGCTTTGTTCAGCCCAGGATTCCAGACGGATGACGACTCCTCCCAGGGAAAGGGCTCCCAGGACAGAAAGCGATTGTTCCATTTCTAGTGTTAATGGGGGCCGGTCATTGGCATCTGAGAGCCAGAGGTTGCCTCCTTTTCCCTGGGCGCAAAGCACGACAGTGCGTGCCACGTGCTGGTCCCAGAAAGTGCCATTTTACAGCCCAGAATTCCAGACCAATGAAGACTCCTCCCAGGGAAAAGGTGCCAGGACAGAAAGCCATTGTACTTTTTGTAAAGGTAATGGGGCCCCATCATTGGCACCTGAGAACCCAAGACTGCCACCTTTTCCCTGGACGCAAAGCTCGATGGTGCGTTCCACTTGCGGGTCCAGGAAAGTGCCGATTCTCAGACCAGAATTCCAAACCGATGAAGATTCCTCCCTGGGAAAAGGTGCCAGGACAGAAAGCCATTGTGCCTTTTGTAGGGGTAATGGGGCACCATCATTGGCACCTGAGAGCCCAAGGCTGCCCCCTTTTCCCTGGGCGCAAAGCTCAACGGTGTGTACCTTTTGCGGGTTTGGGGCAGTGCCATTTTTGAACCCAGATTTCCAGACGGACGAAGATTCCTCCCTGGGAAAAGGTGCCAGGACAGAAAGCAAGTGTTATTTTTCTAGTGTTAACGGGGCCCCATCATGGGCACCTGAGAGCCCAAGGCTGCCACCTTTTGCCTGGGCGCAAATGTCGACGGCGCGTGCCACTTGCGGGTCCGGGGAAGTGCCATTTTTCAGCCCAGAATTCCAGACGGACGAAGACACCTCCCAGGGAAAAGGTGCCAGGTCAGAAATCGAATTGTCCTTTTCTAGGGTCAATGGTGCCCCATCATTGGCACCTCAGAGTTCAAGGCTGCCACCTTTTCCGTGGGCGCAAACATCAACGGCACGTACCACTTTCTTGTCCGGGAAAGTGCCGTTTTTCAGCCCAGAATTCCAGACGGATGAAGACTCCTCACAGGGAAGAGGCTCCCAGGACAGAAAGCGATTGTTCCATTTCTAGGGTTTATCAGGCTCCATCATTGGCACCTGAGAGCCCAAGGTTGCCTCCTATACCCTGGGCGCAAAGCTCGACCATGCGTGCTACGTGAGGGTCTGGGAAATTGCCGTTTCTCATTCCAGAATTCCAGACCGATGATGATTCCTCCCTGGGAAAAGGTGCCAGGACAGGAATCGATTTCTCCTTTTCTAGGAGTAATGGCGACCCATCATTGGCACCTGAGAGCCGAAGGCTGCAACCTTTTCCCTGAGCGCAAAGCTCGATGTTGCGTGCCGCTTGAGGGTCCGGGAAAGTGCTTTGTTCAGCCCAGGATTCCAGACGGATGACGACTCCTCCCAGGGAAAAGGCTCGCAGGACAGAAAGCGATTGTTCCATTTCTAGTGTTAATGGGGGCCCGTCATTGGCATCTGAGAGCCAGAGGTTGCCTCCTTTTCCCTGGGCGCAAAGTACGACAGTGCGTGCCACGTGCTGGTCCCAGAAAGTGCCATTTTACAGCCCAGAATTCCAGACCAATGAAGACTCCTCCCAGGGAAAAGGTGCCAGGACAGAAAGCCATTGTACTTTTTGTAAAGGTAATGGGGCCCCATCATTGGCACCTGAGAGCCCAAGACTGCCACCTTTTCCCTGGACGCAAAGCTCGATGGTGCGTTCCACTTGTGGGTCCAGGAAAGTGCCGATTCTCAGACCAGAATTCCAAACCGATGAAGATTCCTCCCTGGGAAAAGGTGCCAGGACAGAAAGCCATTTTGCCTTTTGTAGGGGTAATGGGACACCATCACTGGCACCTGAGAGCCCAAAGCTGCCCCCTTTTCCCTGGGCGCAAAGCTTGACGGTGTGTACCTTGTGCGGGTTTGGGGCAGTGCCATTTTTGAACCCAGATTTCCAGACGGACGAAGATTCCTCCCTGGGAAAAGGTGGCAGGACAGAAAGCAAGTGTTATTTTTCTAGTGTTAACGGGGCCCCATCATTGGCACCTGAGAGCCCAAGGCTGCCACCTTTTCCCTGGGCGCAAATGTCGACGGCGCGTGCCACTTGCGGGTCCAGGGAAGTGCCATTTTTCAGCCCAGAATTCCAGACGGACGAAGACACCTCCCTGGGAAAAGGTGCCAGGTCAGAAATCGAATTGTCCTTTTCTAGGGTCAATGGTGCCCCATCATTGGCACCTCAGAGTTCAAGGCTGCCACCTTTTCCGTGGGCACAAACATCAACGGCGCGTACCACTTTCTTGTCTGGGAAAGTGCCGTTTTTCAGCCCTGAATTCCAGACGGATGAAGACTCCTCACAGGGAAGAGGCTCCCAGGACAGAAAGCGATTGTTCCATTTCTAGGGTTAATCGGGCCCCATCATTGGCACCTGAGAGCCCAAGTTTGCCACCTATAACGTGGGCGCAAAGCTCGACCATGCGTGCTACGTGAGGGTCCGGGAAATTGCTGTTTCTCATTCCAGTATTCCAGACCGATGATGATTTCTCCCTGGGAAAATGTGCCAGGACAGGAATCGATTTCTCCTTTTCTAGGAGTAATGGGGACCCATCATTGGCACCTTAGAGCCGAAGGCTGCAACCTTTTCTCTGAGCGCAAAGCTCGACGGTGCGTGCCACTTGCGGGTCCAGGAATGTGCTGTTTCTCATCCCAGAATTCGAGGCCGATGAAGATTTCTCCCAGGGAAAAGGTGCCAGGGCAGAAAGCAATTGTTCCTCTTCTAGGGTTAATGGGGCCCCAAAATTGACACCTGAGAGCCCAAGGCTCTCACCTTTTCCCTGGGCGCAAAGCTCGACGGAGCGTTCCACTTGAGGGTCCGGGAAAGTGCATTTTTCAGCCCAGAATTCCAGACCTATGAAGATTCCTCAGAGGGAAAAGGTACCAGGAGACAAAGCCATTGTGTATTATGTAATGCTAATTGGGCCCCATCATTGGCACCTGAGAGCCCAAGGCTGCCACCTTTTCCCTGGGTGCAAAGCTCGACGGTGCATACCCTGTGCGGGTCCGGGAAAGGGCCGTTTTTCAGCCCAGAATTCCAGACGGAAGTCGATTCCTCTCTGGGAAAAGGTGTCAGGACAGAAAGCCATTGTGCCTTTTCTAGGGGGTAATGGGGCCCCATCTTTGGCACCTGAGAGCCCAAGGCTGCCACCTTTTCCCTGGGCGCAAATGTCGACGGCGCGTGCCACTTGCAAGTCCGGGAATGTGCCGTTTCTCATCCCAGAATTCCAGGCCAGCGAAGATTTCTCCCTGGGAAAAGGTGCCAGGACAGAAAGCCATTGTGCCTTTTCTAGGTTTAATGGGGCCCCAAAATTGGCAGCTGAGAGCCCAGGGCTGCCACCTTTTCCCTGGGCGCAAAGCTCAACCATGCGTTCCACTTCCAGGTCCAGGGAAGTGCCGTTTTTCGGTCCAGAATTCAAGACGGACGAAAATTCCTCCCTGGGAAAAGGTGCCAGGACAGAAAGCGATTGTTATTTATCTAGTGTTAACGGGGACTCATCGTTGGCACCTGAGAGCCCAAGGCTGCCATCTTTTCCCTGGGCGCAAAGCTAGATGGTGCCTGCCACGTGCAGGTCAGAGAAAGTGCTTTGTTCAGCCCAGGATTCCAGACGGCTGACGACTCCTGCCAGGGAAAGGGCTCCCAGGACAGAAAGCGATTGTTCCATTTCTAGTGTTAATGGGTGCCCGTCATTGGCATCTGAGAGCCAGAGGTGTCCTCCTTTTCCCTGGGCGCAAAGCACGACAGTGCGTTCCACGTGCTGGTCCCAGAAAGTGCCATTATACAGCCCAGAATTCCAGACCAATGAAGACTCCTTCCAGGGAAAAGGTGCCAGGACAGAAAGCCATTGTGCTTTTTGTAAAGGTAATGGGGCCCCATCATTGGCACCTGAGAGCCCAAGACTGCCACCTTTTCCCTGGACGCAAAGCTCGATGGTGCGTTCCACTTGCGGGTCCAGGAAAGTGCCGATTCTCAGAGCAGAATTCCAAACCGATGAAGATTCCTCCCTGGGAAAAGGTGCCAGGAGAGAAAGCCATTTTGCCTTTTGTAGGGGTAATGGGGCACCATCACTGGCACCTGAGAGCCCAAGGCTGCCCCCTTTTCCCTGGGAGCAAAGCTCGACGGTGTGTACCTTGTGCGGGTTTGGGGCAGTGCCACTTTTGAATCCAGATTTCCAGACGGACGACGATTCCTCCCTGGGAAAAGGTGCCAGGACAGAAAGCAAGTGTTATTTTTCTAGTGTTAACGGGGCCCCATCATTGGCACCTGAGAGCCCAAGGCTGCCACCTTTTGCCTGGGCACAAATGTCGACGGGGCGTGCCACTTGCGGGTCCGGGGAAGTGCCATTTTTCAGCCCAGAATTCCAGATGGACGAAGACACCTCCCAGGGAAAAGGTGCCAGATCAGAAATCGAATTGTCCTTTTCTAGTGTCAATGGTGCCCCATCATTGGCACCTCAGAGTTCAAGGCTGCCACCTTTTCCGTGGGCGCAAACATCAACGGCACTGGGCTGGTTTAAAGGTGAACCAGCAGGGCAAATGAACTCACCACGAGAGAGATTATAAGTCAGACCTAAAATTTAATAATAATATTACAATAGCAACACTGACACACGAGGGAAATTGCTTTCAACTCACAAAACCCCAGCAGTATAACCCAGTGTCCTGGGGCACAAACCCAAGGGGGTTTGTTTGCCCTTGTGCTGAGACCCCAGTGGTTCCCCCAAGTTCAGAGCAAAAGGGAAAAGAAAAACCTGTTGGTGCAAGCGAGGGCTGTGGTCTGGGCGAGAGCGGGGATCTCCTCCTGTCAAGGTCCTGCTGCTGCTCTGGATCCAACGAGAGGTTCCCGAGGTCTTCTTACCCACCCCTTATGTACCCTCAGGGAGCTCTCAGTCCCTCCCCCTGGGCGGGGACTCACACAATGGGTGATTAACTCTGGGAGCCAGGGGGTGTTGAGCTGTTGATGGCCCATTAGCAGCTCCGCCCCCCTCAGTCTGGGTGTGAAGTGATAATGGCTCCCTGGGCAGCTGCTGCTAATGGCCCATTGACCTTGGGGAATGAAGAGAGGGGGTAGAATACACAGCTTTTATCATCCCCACACAGGGTTAGCTGGTACCTCCTGCTGAACTAGGACAGGCACGTACCACTTTCTTGTCCGGGAAAGTGCCGTTTTTCAGCCCTGAATTCCAGACGGATGAAGACTCCTCACAGGGAAGAGGCTCCCAGGAAAAAAAGCGATTGTTCCATTTCTAGGGGTAATCAGGCTCCATCATTGGCACCTGAGAGCCCAAGGTTGCCTCCTATACCCTGGGCGCAAAGCTCGACCATGCGTGCTACGTGAGGGTCCGGGAAATTGCCGTTTCTCATTCCAGAGTTCCAGACCGATGAAGATTCCTCCCTGGAAAAAGGTGTAAGGACAGAAAGCGATTGTTCCTTTTCTAGGGTTAATGGGGCTCCATCATTTACACCTGAGAGCCCAAGGCTGCCACCTTTTCCCTGGGCGCAAAGCTCGACGGTGCGTGCCACTTGCGGGTCCAGGAATGTGCTGTTTCTCATCCCAGAATTCGAGGCCGATGAAGATTTCTCCCAGGGAAAAGGTGCCAGGGCAGAAAGCAATTGTGCCTTTTCTAGGGTTAATGGGGCCCCAAAACTGACACCTGAGAGCCCAAGGCTGCCACCTTTTCCCTGGGCGCAAAGCTCGACGGAGCGTTCCACGTGCGGGTCCGGGAAAGTGCCATTTTTCAGCCCACAATTCCAGACCTATGACGATTCCTCAGAGGGAAAAGGTACCAGGAGACAAAGCCATTGTGTATTTTGTAATGCTAATTGGGCCCCATCATTGGCACCTGAGAGCCCAAGGCTGCCACCTTTTCCCTGGGTGCAAAGCTCGACGTTGCATACCCTGTGCGGGTCCGGGAAAGGGCCGTTTTTCAGCCCAGAATTCCAGACAGAAGTCGATTCCTCTCTGGGAAAAGGTGTCAGGACAGAAAGCAATTGTGCCTTTTCTAGGGGTAATGGGGCCCCATCTTTGGCACCTGAGAGCCCAAGGCTGCCACCTTTTCCCTGGGCGCAAATGTCGACGGCGCGTGCCACTTGCAAGTCCGGGAAAGGGCCGTTTCTCATCCCAGAATTCCAGGCCAGCGAAGATTTCTCCCTGGGAAAAGGTGCCAGGACAGAAAGCGATTGTGCCTTTTCTAGGGTTAATGGGGCCCCAAAATTGGCAGCTGAGAGCCCAGGGCTGCCACCTTTTCCCTGGGCGCAAAGCTCGACGGTGCGTGCCACATGCGGGTAAGGGAAAGAGCCGTTTTCAGCCCAGAATTCCAGACCAATGAAGATTCATCCCTGGGAAAAGCTGCCAGGGGAGAAAGCCATTGTTCTTTTTCTAGGGGTATAAGGGCCCCATCATTGGCACCTGAGAGACCAAGGCTGCCACCTTTTGCCTGGGCACAAAGCTCGACGGTGCGTTCCACTTGCAGGTCCAGGGAAGTGCCGTTTTTCAGCCCAGAATTCCAGACGGACGAAAATTCCTCCCAGGGAAAAGGTGCCAGGACAGAAAGCAATTGTTATTTATCTAGTGTTAACGGGGACCCATCGTTGGCACCTGAGAGCCCAAGGCTGCCACCTTTTCCCTGGGCGCAAAGCTAGATGGTGCCTGCCATGTTCAGGTCAGAGAAAGTGCTTTGTTCAGCCCAGGATTCCAGAAGGATGTCGACTCCCCCAAGGGAAAAGGCTCCAAGGACAGAAAGCGATTGTTCCATTTCTAGTGTTAATGGGGGCCCGTCATTGGCATCTGAGAGCCAGAGCTTGCCTCCTTTTCCCTGGGCGCAAAGCACGACAGTGCGTGCCACGTGCTGGTCCCAGAAAGTGCCATTTTACAGCCCAGAATTCCAGACCAATGAAAACTCCTCCCAGGGAAAAGGTGCCAGGACAGAAAGCCATTTTCCTTTTTGTAAAGCTAATGGGGGCCAACAATTGGCACCTGAGAGCCCAAGACTTCCGCCTTTTCCCTGGACGCAAAGCTCGATGGTGCGTTCCACTTGCGGGTCCAGGAAAGTGCCGATTCTCAGACCAGAATTCCAAACCGATGAAGATTCCTCCCTGGGAAAAGGTGCCAGGACAGAAAGCCATTGTGCCTTTTGTAGGGGTAATGGGGCACCGTCATTGGCACCTGAGAGCCCAAGGCTGCCCCCTTTTCCCTGGGCGCAAAGCTCGACGGTGTGTACCTTTTGCGGGTTTGGGACAGTGCCATTTCTGAACCCAGATTTCCAGACGGACGAAGATTCCTCCCTGAGAAAAGGTGGCAGGACAGAAAGCAAGTGTTATTTTTCTAGTGTTAACGCGGCCCAAACATTGGCACCTGAGAGCCCAAGGCTGCCACCTTTTGCCTGGGCGCAAATGTCGACGGCGCGTGCCACTTGCGGGTCCGGGGAAGTGCCATTTTTCAGCCCAGAATTCCAGACGGATGAAGACACCTCCCAGGGAAAAGGTGCCAGGTCAGAAATCGAATTGTCCTTTTCTAGGGTCAATGGTGCCCCATCATTGGCACCTCAGAGTTCAAGCCTGCCACCTTTTCCGTGGGCGCAAACATCAACGGCGCGTACCACTTTCTTGTCTGGGAAAGTGCCGTTTTTCAGCCCTGAATTCCAGACGGATGAAGACTCCTCACAGGGAAGAGGCTCCCAGGAAAGAAAGCGATTGTTCCATTTCTAGGGTTAATCGGGCCCCATCATTGGCACCTGAGAGCCCAAGGTTGCCTCCTATACCATGGGCGCAAAGCTCGACCATGCGTGCTACGTGAGGGTCCGGGAAATTGCCGTTTCTCATTCCAGAATTCCAGACCGATGAAGATTCCTCCCTGGGAAAAGGTGTTAGGATGGAAAGCGATTGTTCCTTTTCTAGGGTTAATGGGGCTCCATCATTGACACCTGAGAGCCCAAGGCTGCAACCTTTTCCCTGAGCGCAAAGCTCGACGGTGCGTGCCACTTGTGGGTCCAGGAATGTGCTGTTTCTCATCCCAGAATTCGAGGCCGATGAAGATTTCTCCCAGGGAAAAAATGCCAGGGCAGAAAGCAATTGTGCCTTTTCTAGGGTTAATGGGGTCCCAAAATTGACACCTGAGAGTCCAAGGCTGCCACCTTTTCCCTGGGCGCAAACATCAACGGGGCGTACCACTTTCTTGTCCGGGAAAGTGCCGATTTTCAGCCCTGAATTCCGGACCTATGAAGGTTCCTCCCAGGGAAAAGGTACCAGGAGACAAAGCCATTGTGTATTTTGTAATGCTAATTGGGCCCCATCATTGGCACCTGAGAGCCCAAGGCTGCCACCTTTTCCCTGGGTGCAAAGCTCGACGGTGTATACCCTGTGCGGGTCCGGGAAAGGGCCGTTTTTCAGCCCGGAATTCCAGACGGAAGTCGATTCCTCTCTGGGAAAGGGTGTCAAGACAGAAAGCCATTGTGCCTTTTCTAGGGGTAATGGGGCCCCATCTTTGGCACCTGAGAGCCCAAGGCTGCCACCTTTTTCCTGGGCGCAAATGTCGACGGTGCGTGCCACATGCGGGTCCGGGAAAGAGCCGTTTTCAACCCAGAATTCCAGACCAATGAAGAGTCCTCCCTGGGAAAAAGGTGCCAGGACACAAAGCGATTGTTGCTTTTCTAAGGTTAATGGGGCCCCAAAATTGGCAGCTGAGAGCCCAGGGCTGCCACCTTTTCCCTGGGCACAAAGCTCGACGGAGCGTGCCACATGTGGGTAAGGGAAAGAGCCGTTTTCAGCCCAGAATTCCAGACCAATGAAGATTCCTCTCTGGGAAAAAGGTGCCAGGACACAAAGGGATTGTTTTTTTTCTAGGGGTAATGGGGCCCCATCATTGGCACCAGGGAGCCCAAGGCTGCCACCTTTTGCCTAGGCACAAAGCTCGACGGTGCGTTCCACTTGCAGGTCCGGGGAAGTGCCGTTTTTCAGTCCAGAATTCCAGACGGACGAAAATTCCTCCCAGGGAAAAGGTGCCAGGACAGAAAGCGATTGTTATTTATCTAGTGTTAACGAGGACCCATCATTGGCACCTGAGAGCCCAAGGCTGTCACCTCTTCCTTGGGCGCAAAGCTAGATGGTGGCTGCCACGTGCAGGTCAGAGAAAGTGCTTTGTTCAGCCCAGGATTCCAGACGGATGACGACTCCTCCCAGGGAAAGGGCTCCCAGGACAGAAAGCGATTGTTCCATTTCTAGTGTTAATGGGGGCCGGTCATTGGCATCTGAGAGCCAGAGGTTGCCTCCTTTTCCCTGGGCGCAAAGCACGACAGTGCGTGCCACGTGCTGGTCCCAGAAAGTGCCATTTTACAGCCCAGAATTCCAGACCAATGAAGACTCCTCCCAGGGAAAAGGTGCCAGGACAGAAAGCCATTGTACTTTTTGTAAAGGTAATGGGGCCCCATCATTGGCACCTGAGAACCCAAGACTGCCACCTTTTCCCTGGACGCAAAGCTCGATGGTGCGTTCCACTTGCGGGTCCAGGAAAGTGCCGATTCTCAGACCAGAATTCCAAACCGATGAAGATTCCTCCCTGGGAAAAGGTGCCAGGACAGAAAGCCATTGTGCCTTTTGTAGGGGTAATGGGGCACCATCATTGGCACCTGAGAGCCCAAGGCTGCCCCCTTTTCCCTGGGCGCAAAGCTCAACGGTGTGTACCTTGTGCGGGTTTGGGGCAGTGCCATTTTTGAACCCAGATTTCCAGACGGACGAAGATTCCTCCCTGGGAAAAGGTGCCAGGACAGAAAGCAAGTGTTATTTTTCTAGTGTTAACGGGGCCCCATCATGGGCACCTGAGAGCCCAAGGCTGCCACCTTTTGCCTGGGCGCAAATGTCGACGGCGCGTGCCACTTGCGGGTCCGGGGAAGTGCCATTTTTCAGCCCAGAATTCCAGACGGACGAAGACACCTCCCAGGGAAAAGGTGCCAGGTCAGAAATCGAATTGTCCTTTTCTAGGGTCAATGGTGCCCCATCATTGGCACCTCAGAGTTCAAGGCTGCCACCTTTTCCGTGGGCGCAAACATCAACGGCACGTACCACTTTCTTGTCCGGGAAAGTGCCGTTTTTCAGCCCAGAATTCCAGACGGATGAAGACTCCTCACAGGGAAGAGGCTCCCAGGACAGAAAGCGATTGTTCCATTTCTAGGGTTTATCAGGCTCCATCATTGGCACCTGAGAGCCCAAGGTTGCCTCCTATACCCTGGGCGCAAAGCTCGACCATGCGTGCTACGTGAGGGTCTGGGAAATTGCCGTTTCTCATTCCAGAATTCCAGACCGATGATGATTCCTCCCTGGGAAAAGGTGCCAGGACAGGAATCGATTTCTCCTTTTCTAGGAGTAATGGCGACCCATCATTGGCACCTGAGAGCCGAAGGCTGCAACCTTTTCCCTGAGCGCAAAGCTCGATGTTGCGTGCCGCTTGAGGGTCCGGGAAAGTGCTTTGTTCAGCCCAGGATTCCAGACGGATGACGACTCCTCCCAGGGAAAAGGCTCGCAGGACAGAAAGCGATTGTTCCATTTCTAGTGTTAATGGGGGCCCGTCATTGGCATCTGAGAGCCAGAGGTTGCCTCCTTTTCCCTGGGCGCAAAGTACGACAGTGCGTGCCACGTGCTGGTCCCAGAAAGTGCCATTTTACAGCCCAGAATTCCAGACCAATGAAGACTCCTCCCAGGGAAAAGGTGCCAGGACAGAAAGCCATTGTACTTTTTGTAAAGGTAATGGGGCCCCATCATTGGCACCTGAGAGCCCAAGACTGCCACCTTTTCCCTGGACGCAAAGCTCGATGGTGCGTTCCACTTGTGGGTCCAGGAAAGTGCCGATTCTCAGACCAGAATTCCAAACCGATGAAGATTCCTCCCTGGGAAAAGGTGCCAGGACAGAAAGCCATTTTGCCTTTTGTAGGGGTAATGGGACACCATCACTGGCACCTGAGAGCCCAAAGCTGCCCCCTTTTCCCTGGGCGCAAAGCTTGACGGTGTGTACCTTGTGCGGGTTTGGGGCAGTGCCATTTTTGAACCCAGATTTCCAGACGGACGAAGATTCCTCCCTGGGAAAAGGTGGCAGGACAGAAAGCAAGTGTTATTTTTCTAGTGTTAACGGGGCCCCATCATTGGCACCTGAGAGCCCAAGGCTGCCACCTTTTCCCTGGGCGCAAATGTCGACGGCGCGTGCCACTTGCGGGTCCAGGGAAGTGCCATTTTTCAGCCCAGAATTCCAGACGGACGAAGACACCTCCCTGGGAAAAGGTGCCAGGTCAGAAATCGAATTGTCCTTTTCTAGGGTCAATGGTGCCCCATCATTGGCACCTCAGAGTTCAAGGCTGCCACCTTTTCCGTGGGCACAAACATCAACGGCGCGTACCACTTTCTTGTCTGGGAAAGTGCCGTTTTTCAGCCCTGAATTCCAGACGGATGAAGACTCCTCACAGGGAAGAGGCTCCCAGGACAGAAAGCGATTGTTCCATTTCTAGGGTTAATCGGGCCCCATCATTGGCACCTGAGAGCCCAAGTTTGCCACCTATAACGTGGGCGCAAAGCTCGACCATGCGTGCTACGTGAGGGTCCGGGAAATTGCTGTTTCTCATTCCAGTATTCCAGACCGATGATGATTTCTCCCTGGGAAAATGTGCCAGGACAGGAATCGATTTCTCCTTTTCTAGGAGTAATGGGGACCCATCATTGGCACCTTAGAGCCGAAGGCTGCAACCTTTTCTCTGAGCGCAAAGCTCGACGGTGCGTGCCACTTGCGGGTCCAGGAATGTGCTGTTTCTCATCCCAGAATTCGAGGCCGATGAAGATTTCTCCCAGGGAAAAGGTGCCAGGGCAGAAAGCAATTGTTCCTCTTCTAGGGTTAATGGGGCCCCAAAATTGACACCTGAGAGCCCAAGGCTCTCACCTTTTCCCTGGGCGCAAAGCTCGACGGAGCGTTCCACTTGAGGGTCCGGGAAAGTGCATTTTTCAGCCCAGAATTCCAGACCTATGAAGATTCCTCAGAGGGAAAAGGTACCAGGAGACAAAGCCATTGTGTATTATGTAATGCTAATTGGGCCCCATCATTGGCACCTGAGAGCCCAAGGCTGCCACCTTTTCCCTGGGTGCAAAGCTCGACGGTGCATACCCTGTGCGGGTCCGGGAAAGGGCCGTTTTTCAGCCCAGAATTCCAGACGGAAGTCGATTCCTCTCTGGGAAAAGGTGTCAGGACAGAAAGCCATTGTGCCTTTTCTAGGGGGTAATGGGGCCCCATCTTTGGCACCTGAGAGCCCAAGGCTGCCACCTTTTCCCTGGGCGCAAATGTCGACGGCGCGTGCCACTTGCAAGTCCGGGAATGTGCCGTTTCTCATCCCAGAATTCCAGGCCAGCGAAGATTTCTCCCTGGGAAAAGGTGCCAGGACAGAAAGCCATTGTGCCTTTTCTAGGTTTAATGGGGCCCCAAAATTGGCAGCTGAGAGCCCAGGGCTGCCACCTTTTCCCTGGGCGCAAAGCTCAACCATGCGTTCCACTTCCAGGTCCAGGGAAGTGCCGTTTTTCGGTCCAGAATTCAAGACGGACGAAAATTCCTCCCTGGGAAAAGGTGCCAGGACAGAAAGCGATTGTTATTTATCTAGTGTTAACGGGGACTCATCGTTGGCACCTGAGAGCCCAAGGCTGCCATCTTTTCCCTGGGCGCAAAGCTAGATGGTGCCTGCCACGTGCAGGTCAGAGAAAGTGCTTTGTTCAGCCCAGGATTCCAGACGGCTGACGACTCCTGCCAGGGAAAGGGCTCCCAGGACAGAAAGCGATTGTTCCATTTCTAGTGTTAATGGGTGCCCGTCATTGGCATCTGAGAGCCAGAGGTGTCCTCCTTTTCCCTGGGCGCAAAGCACGACAGTGCGTTCCACGTGCTGGTCCCAGAAAGTGCCATTATACAGCCCAGAATTCCAGACCAATGAAGACTCCTTCCAGGGAAAAGGTGCCAGGACAGAAAGCCATTGTGCTTTTTGTAAAGGTAATGGGGCCCCATCATTGGCACCTGAGAGCCCAAGACTGCCACCTTTTCCCTGGACGCAAAGCTCGATGGTGCGTTCCACTTGCGGGTCCAGGAAAGTGCCGATTCTCAGAGCAGAATTCCAAACCGATGAAGATTCCTCCCTGGGAAAAGGTGCCAGGAGAGAAAGCCATTTTGCCTTTTGTAGGGGTAATGGGGCACCATCACTGGCACCTGAGAGCCCAAGGCTGCCCCCTTTTCCCTGGGAGCAAAGCTCGACGGTGTGTACCTTGTGCGGGTTTGGGGCAGTGCCACTTTTGAATCCAGATTTCCAGACGGACGACGATTCCTCCCTGGGAAAAGGTGCCAGGACAGAAAGCAAGTGTTATTTTTCTAGTGTTAACGGGGCCCCATCATTGGCACCTGAGAGCCCAAGGCTGCCACCTTTTGCCTGGGCACAAATGTCGACGGGGCGTGCCACTTGCGGGTCCGGGGAAGTGCCATTTTTCAGCCCAGAATTCCAGATGGACGAAGACACCTCCCAGGGAAAAGGTGCCAGATCAGAAATCGAATTGTCCTTTTCTAGTGTCAATGGTGCCCCATCATTGGCACCTCAGAGTTCAAGGCTGCCACCTTTTCCGTGGGCGCAAACATCAACGGCACTGGGCTGGTTTAAAGGTGAACCAGCAGGGCAAATGAACTCACCACGAGAGAGATTATAAGTCAGACCTAAAATTTAATAATAATATTACAATAGCAACACTGACACACGAGGGAAATTGCTTTCAACTCACAAAACCCCAGCAGTATAACCCAGTGTCCTGGGGCACAAACCCAAGGGGGTTTGTTTGCCCTTGTGCTGAGACCCCAGTGGTTCCCCCAAGTTCAGAGCAAAAGGGAAAAGAAAAACCTGTTGGTGCAAGCGAGGGCTGTGGTCTGGGCGAGAGCGGGGATCTCCTCCTGTCAAGGTCCTGCTGCTGCTCTGGATCCAACGAGAGGTTCCCGAGGTCTTCTTACCCACCCCTTATGTACCCTCAGGGAGCTCTCAGTCCCTCCCCCTGGGCGGGGACTCACACAATGGGTGATTAACTCTGGGAGCCAGGGGGTGTTGAGCTGTTGATGGCCCATTAGCAGCTCCGCCCCCCTCAGTCTGGGTGTGAAGTGATAATGGCTCCCTGGGCAGCTGCTGCTAATGGCCCATTGACCTTGGGGAATGAAGAGAGGGGGTAGAATACACAGCTTTTATCATCCCCACACAGGGTTAGCTGGTACCTCCTGCTGAACTAGGACAGGCACGTACCACTTTCTTGTCCGGGAAAGTGCCGTTTTTCAGCCCTGAATTCCAGACGGATGAAGACTCCTCACAGGGAAGAGGCTCCCAGGAAAAAAAGCGATTGTTCCATTTCTAGGGGTAATCAGGCTCCATCATTGGCACCTGAGAGCCCAAGGTTGCCTCCTATACCCTGGGCGCAAAGCTCGACCATGCGTGCTACGTGAGGGTCCGGGAAATTGCCGTTTCTCATTCCAGAGTTCCAGACCGATGAAGATTCCTCCCTGGAAAAAGGTGTAAGGACAGAAAGCGATTGTTCCTTTTCTAGGGTTAATGGGGCTCCATCATTTACACCTGAGAGCCCAAGGCTGCCACCTTTTCCCTGGGCGCAAAGCTCGACGGTGCGTGCCACTTGCGGGTCCAGGAATGTGCTGTTTCTCATCCCAGAATTCGAGGCCGATGAAGATTTCTCCCAGGGAAAAGGTGCCAGGGCAGAAAGCAATTGTGCCTTTTCTAGGGTTAATGGGGCCCCAAAACTGACACCTGAGAGCCCAAGGCTGCCACCTTTTCCCTGGGCGCAAAGCTCGACGGAGCGTTCCACGTGCGGGTCCGGGAAAGTGCCATTTTTCAGCCCACAATTCCAGACCTATGACGATTCCTCAGAGGGAAAAGGTACCAGGAGACAAAGCCATTGTGTATTTTGTAATGCTAATTGGGCCCCATCATTGGCACCTGAGAGCCCAAGGCTGCCACCTTTTCCCTGGGTGCAAAGCTCGACGTTGCATACCCTGTGCGGGTCCGGGAAAGGGCCGTTTTTCAGCCCAGAATTCCAGACAGAAGTCGATTCCTCTCTGGGAAAAGGTGTCAGGACAGAAAGCAATTGTGCCTTTTCTAGGGGTAATGGGGCCCCATCTTTGGCACCTGAGAGCCCAAGGCTGCCACCTTTTCCCTGGGCGCAAATGTCGACGGCGCGTGCCACTTGCAAGTCCGGGAAAGGGCCGTTTCTCATCCCAGAATTCCAGGCCAGCGAAGATTTCTCCCTGGGAAAAGGTGCCAGGACAGAAAGCGATTGTGCCTTTTCTAGGGTTAATGGGGCCCCAAAATTGGCAGCTGAGAGCCCAGGGCTGCCACCTTTTCCCTGGGCGCAAAGCTCGACGGTGCGTGCCACATGCGGGTAAGGGAAAGAGCCGTTTTCAGCCCAGAATTCCAGACCAATGAAGATTCATCCCTGGGAAAAGCTGCCAGGGGAGAAAGCCATTGTTCTTTTTCTAGGGGTATAAGGGCCCCATCATTGGCACCTGAGAGACCAAGGCTGCCACCTTTTGCCTGGGCACAAAGCTCGACGGTGCGTTCCACTTGCAGGTCCAGGGAAGTGCCGTTTTTCAGCCCAGAATTCCAGACGGACGAAAATTCCTCCCAGGGAAAAGGTGCCAGGACAGAAAGCAATTGTTATTTATCTAGTGTTAACGGGGACCCATCGTTGGCACCTGAGAGCCCAAGGCTGCCACCTTTTCCCTGGGCGCAAAGCTAGATGGTGCCTGCCATGTTCAGGTCAGAGAAAGTGCTTTGTTCAGCCCAGGATTCCAGACGGATGACGACTCCTCCCAGGGAAAGGGCTCCCAGGACAGAAAGCGATTGTTCCATTTCTAGTGTTAATGGGTGCCCGTCATTGGCATCTGAGAGCCAGAGGTTGCCTCCTTTTCCCTGGGCGCAAGGCACGACAGTGTATGCCACGTGCTGGTCCCAGAAAGTGCCATTATACAGCCCAGAATTCCAGACCAATGAAGACTCCTCCCATGGAAAAGGTGCCAGGACAGAAAGCCATTGTACTTTTTGTAAAGGTAATGGGGACCCATCATTGGCACCTGAGAGCCCAAGACTGCCACCTTTTCCCTGGACGCAAAGCTCGATGGTGCGTTCCACTTGCGGGTCCAGGAAAGTGCCGATTCTCAGACCAGAATTCCAAACCGATGAAGATTCCTCCCTGGGAAAAGGTGCCAGGACAGAAAGCCATTTTGCCTTTTGTAAGGGGAAATGGGGCACCATCACTGGCACCTGAGAGCCCAAGGCTGCCCCCTTTTCCCTGGGCGCAAAGCTCGACGGTGTGTACCTTGTGCGGGTTTGGGGCAGTGCCATTTTTGAAGCCAGATTTCAAGATGGACGAAGATTCCTCCCTGGGAAAAGGTGCCAGGACAGAAAGCAAGTGTTATTTTTCTAGTGTTAACGGGGCCCCATCATTGGCACCTGAGAGCCCAAGGCTGCCACCTTTTGCCTGGGCGCAAATGTCGACGGCGCGTGCCACTTGCGGGTCCGGGGAAGTGCCATTTTTCAACCCAGAATTCCAGACGGACGAAGACACCTCCCAGGGAAAAGGTGCCAGGTCAGAAATCGAATTGTCCTTTTCTAGGGTCAATGGTGCCCCATCATTGGCACCTCAGAGTTCAAGGCTGCCACCTTTTCCGTGGGCGCAAACATCAACGGCGCGTACTACTTTCTTGTCCGGGAAAGTGCCGTTTTTCAGCCCTGAATTCCAGACGGATGAAGACTCCTCACAGGGAAGAGGCTCCCAGGACAGAAACTGATTGCTCCATTTCTCAGGTTAATCGGGACCCATCCTTGGCACCTGAGAGCCCAAGGTTGCCTCCTATACCCTGGGCGCAAAGCTCGACCATGCGTGCTACGTGAGGGTCCGGGAAATTGCCGTTTCTTATTCCAGAATTCCAGACCGATGAAGATTCCTCCCTGGGAAAAGGTGCCAGGACAGGAATCGATTTCTCCTTTTCTAGGAGTAATGGGGACCCATCATTGGCACCTGAGAGCCCAAGGCTGCCACCTTTTTCCTGGGTGCAAAGCTCGACGGTGCATACCCTGAGCGGGTCCGGGAAAGGGCCGTTTTTCAGCCCAGAATTCCAGACAGAAGAAGATTCCTCTCTGGGAAAAGGTGTCAGGACAGAAAGCCATTGTGCCTTTTCTAGGGGTAATGGGGCCCCATCTTTGGCACCTGAGAGCCCAAGGCTGCCACCTTTTCCCTGGGCGCAAAGCTCGATGGTGCGTGCCACATGCGGGTAAGGGAAAGAGCCGTTTCTCATCCCAGAATTCCAGACCAATGAAGATTCCTCCAAGGGAAAAGGTTCCAGGACAGAAAGCGATTGTTCTTTCTCTAGGGGTAATGGGGCCCCATCATTGGCACCTGAGAGACCAAGGCTGCCACCTTTTGCCTGGGCACAAAGCTCGACGGTGCGTTCCAATTGCAGATCCGGGGAAGTGCCGTTTTTCGGCCCTGAATTCCAGACGGATGAAGACTCCTCACAGGGAAGAGGCTCCCAGGACAGAAAGCGATTGTTCCATTTCTCGGGTTAATCGGGCCCCATCATTGGCATCTGAGAGCCCAAGGTTGCCACCTATACCCTGGGCGCAAAGCTCAACCATGCGTGCTACGTGAGGGTCCGGGAAATTGCTGTTTCTTATTCCAGAATTCCAGACCGATGAAGATTCCTCCCTGGGAAAAGGTGTCAGGACAGAAAGCGATTGTTCCTTTTCTAGGAGCAATGGGGACCCATCATTGACACCTGAAAGCCCAAGGCTGCAACCTTTTCCCTGAGCGCAAAGCTCGACGGTGCGTGCCACTTGCGGGTCCAGGAATGTGCTGTTTCTCATCCCAGAATTCGAGGCCGATGAAGATTTCTCCCAGAGAAAAGGTGCCAGGGCAGAAAGCAATTGTGCCTTTTCTAGGGTTAATGGGGCCCCAAAACGGACACCTGAGAGCCCAAGGCTGCCACCTTTTCCCTGGGCGCAAAGCTCGACGGAGCGTTCCACGTGCGGGTCCGGGAAAGTGCCCTTTTTCAGCCCACAATTCCAGATCCATGAAGATTCCTCAGAGGGAAAAGGTACCAGGAGACAAAGCCATTGTGTATTTTGTAATGCTAATTGGGCCCCATCATTGGCACCTGAAAGCCCAAGGCTGCCACCTTTTCCCTGGGTGCAAAGCTCGACGGTGCATACCCTGTGCGGGTCCGGGAAAGGGCCGTTCTTCAGCCCAGAATTCCAGACAGAAGTCGATTCCTTTCTGGGAAAAGGTGTCAGGACAGAAAGCCATTGTGCCTTTTCTAGGGGTAATGGGGCCCCATCTTTGGCACCTGAGAGCCCAAGGCTGCCACCTTTTCCCTGGGCGCAAATGTCGACGGCGCGTGCCACTTGCAAGTCCGGGAATGTGCCGTTTCTCATCCCAGAATTCCAGGCCAGCGAAGATTTCTCCCTGGGAAAAGGTGCCAGGACAGAAAGCCATTGTGCCTTTTCTAGGTTTAATGGGGCCCCAAAATTGGCAGCTGAGAGCCCAGGGCTGCCACCTTTTCCCTGGGCGCAAAGCTCAACCATGCGTTCCACTTCCAGGTCCAGGGAAGTGCCGTTTTTCGGTCCAGAATTCAAGACGGACGAAAATTCCTCCCTGGGAAAAGGTGCCAGGACAGAAAGCGATTGTTATTTATCTAGTGTTAACGGGGACTCATCGTTGGCACCTGAGAGCCCAAGGCTGCCATCTTTTCCCTGGGCGCAAAGCTAGATGGTGCCTGCCACGTGCAGGTCAGAGAAAGTGCTTTGTTCAGCCTAGGATTCCAGACGGCTGACGACTCCTCCCAGGGAAAAGGCTCCCAGGACAGAAAGCGATTGTTCCATTTCTAGTGTTAATGGGGGCCCGTCATTGGCATCTGAGAGCCAGAGGTTGCCTCCTTTTCCCTGGGCGCAAAGCACGACAGTGCGTGCCACGTGCTGGTCCCAGAAAGTGCCATTATACAGCCCAGAATTCCAGACCAATGAAGACTCCTCCCATGGAAAAGGTGCCAGGACAGAAAGCCATTGTACTTTTTGTAAAGGTAATGGGGACCCATCATTGGCACCTGAGAGCCCAAGACTGCCACCTTTTCCCTGGACGCAAAGCTCGATGGTGCGTTCCACTTGCGGGTCCAGGAAAGTGCCGATTCTCAGAGCAGAATTCCAAACCGATGAAGATTCCTCCCTGGGAAAAGGTGCCAGGACAGAAAGCCATTTTGCCTTTTGTAAGGGGAAATGGGGCACCATCACTGGCACCTGAGAGCCCAAGGCTGCCCCCTTTTCCCTGGGCGCAAAGCTCGACGGTGTGTACCTTGTGCGGGTTTGGGCCAGTGCCATTTTTGAACCCAGATTTCCAGACGGACGAAGATTCCTCCCTGGGAAAAGGTGGCAGGACAGAAAGCAAGTGTTATTTTTCTAGTGTTAACGGGGCCCCATCATTGGCACCTGAGAGCCCAAGGCTGCCACCTTTTGCCTGGGCGCAAATGTCGACGGCGCGTGCCACTTGCGGGTCCGGGGAAGTGCCATTTTTCAGCCCAGAATTCCAGACGGACGAAGACACCTCCCAGGGAAAAGGTGCCAGGTCAGAAATCAAATTGTCCTTTTCTAGGGTCAATGGTGCCCCATCATTGGCACCTCAGAGTTCAAGGCTGCCACCTTTTCCGTGGGCGCAATCATCAACTGCGCGTACCACTTTCTTGTCCGGGAAAGTGCCGTTTTTCAGCCCTGAGTTACAGACGGATGAAGACTTCTCACAGGGAAGAGGCTCCCAGGACAGAAACTGATTGCTCCATTTCTTGGGTTAATCGGGCCCCATCCTTGGCACCTGGGAGCCCAAGGTTGCCTCCTATACCCTGGGCGCAAAGCTCGACCATGCGTGCTACGTGAGGGTCCGGGAAATTGCCGTTTCTCATTCCAGAATTCCAGACCGATGAAGATTCCTCCCTGGGAAAAGGTGCCAGGACAGGAATCGATTTCTCCTTTTCTAGGAGTAATGGGGACCCATCATTGGCACCTGAGAGCCGAAGGCTGCAACCTTTTCCCTGAGCGCAAAGCTCGACGGTGCGTGCCACTTGCGGGTCCAGGAATGTGCTGTTTCTCATCCCAGAATTTGAGGCCGATGAAGATTTCTTCCAGGGAAAAGGTGCCAGGGCAGAAAGCAATTGTGCCTTTTCTAGGGTTAATGGGGCCCCAAAATTGACACCCGAGAGCCCAAGGCTGCCACCTTTTCCCTGGGTGCAAAGCTCGACGATGCATACCCTGTGCGGGTCCGGGAAAGGGCCGTTTATCAGCCCAGAATTCCAGACGGAAGTCGATTCCTCTCTGGGAAAAGGTGTCAGGACAGAAAGCCATTCTTCCTTTTCTAGGGGTAATGGGGCCCCATCTTTGGCACCTGAGAGCCCAGGGCTGCCACCTTTTCCCTGGGCGAAAAGCTCGATGGTGCGTGCCACATGCGGGTAAGGGAAAGAGCCGTTTTCAGCCCAGAATTCCAGACCAACGAAGATTCCTCCCAGGGAAAAGGTGCCAGGACAGAAAGCGATTGTTCTTTCTCTAGGGGTAATGGGGCCCCATCATTGGCACCTGAGAGCCCAAGGCTGCCCCCTTTTCCCTGGGCACAAAGCTCGACGGTGCGTTCCACTTGCAGATCCGGGGAAGTGCCGTTTTTCAGCCCAGAATTCCAGACGGACGAAAATTCCTCCCAGGGAAAAGGTGCCAGGACAGAAAGCGATTGTTATTTATCTAGTGTTAACGGGGACCCATTGTTGGCACCTGAGAGCCCAAGGCTGCCACCTTTTCCCTGGGCGCAAAGCTAGATGGTGCCTGCCACGTGCAGGTCAGAGAAAGTGCTTTGTTCAGCCCAGGATTCCAGACGGATGACGACTCCTCCCAGGGAAAAGGCTCCCAGGACAGAAAGCGATTGTTCCATTTCTAGTGTTAATGGGGGCCCGTCATTGGCATCTGAGAGCCAGAGGTTGCCTCCTTTTCCCTGGGCGCAAAGCACGACAGTGCGTGCCACGTTCTGGTCCCAGAAAGTGCCATTTTACAGCCCAGAATTCCAGACCAATGAAGACTCCTCCCAGGGAAAAGGTGCCAGGACAGAAAGCCATTGTGCTTTTTGTAAAGGTAATGGGGCCCCATTATTGGCACCTGAGAGCCCAAGACTGCCACCTATTCCCTGGACGCAAAGCTCGATGGTGCGTTCCACTTGCGGGTCCAGGAAAGTGCCGATTCTCAGACCAGAATTCCAAACCGATGAAGATTCCTCCCTGGGAAAAGGTGCCAGGACAGAAAGCCATTTTGCCTTTTGTAAGGGGAAATGGGGCACCATCACTGGCACCCGAGAGCCCAAGGCTGTCCCCTTTTCCCTGGGCGCAAAGCTCGACGGTGTGTACCTTGTGCGGGTTTGGGCCAGTGCCATTTTTGAACCCAGATTTCCAGACGGACGAAGATTCCTCCCTGGGAAAAGGTGCCAGGACAGAAAGCAAGTGTTATTTTTCTAGTGTTAACGGGGCCCCATCATTGGCACCTGAGAGCCCAAGGCTGCCGCATTTTGCCTGGGCGCAAATGTCGACGGCGCGTGCCACTTGCCCAGAATTCCAGACGGACGAAGACACCTCCCAGGGAAAAGGTGCCAGGTCAGAAATCGAATTGTCCTTTTCTAGGGTTAATGGTGCCCCATCATTGGCACCTCAGAGTTCAAGGCTGCCACCTTTTCCGTGGGCGCAAACATCAACGGCACGTACCACTTTCTTGTCCGGGAAAGTGCCGTTTTTCAGCCCAGAATTCCAGACGGATGAAGACTCCTCACAGGGAAGAGGCTCCCAGGAAAGAAAGCGATTGTTCCATTTCTACCGTTAATCGGGCTCCATCATTGGCACCTGAGAGCCCAAGGTTGCCTCCTATACCCTGGGCGCACAGCTCGACCATGCGTGCTACGTGAGGATCCGGGAAATTGCCGTTTCTCATTCCAGAATTCCAGACCGATGAAGATTCCTCCCTGGGAAAAGGTGTCAGGACAGAAAGCGATTGTTCCTTTTCTAGGGTTAATGGGGCTCCATCATTTACACCTGAGAGCCCAAGGCTGCAACCTTTTCCCTGAGCGCAAAGCTCAACGGTGCGTGCCACTTGCGGGTCCAGGAATGTGCTGTTTCTCATCCCAGAATTCGAGGCCAATGAAGAATTCTCCCAGGGAAAAGGTGCCAGGGCAGAAAGCAATTGTGCCTTTTCTAGGGTTAATGGGGCCCCAAAATTGACACCTGAGAGCCCAAGGCTGCCACCTTTTCCCTGGGCGCAAAGCTCGACGGAGCGTTCCACGTGCGGGTCCGGGAAGGTGCCATTTTTCAGCCCAGAATTCCAGACCTATGAAGATTCCTCAGAGGGAAAAGGTACCAGGAGACAAAGCCATTGTGTATTTTGTAATGCTAATTGGGCCCCATCATTGGCACCTGTGAGCCCAAGGCTGCCACCTTTTTCCTGGGTGCAAAGCTCGACGGTGCATACCCTGTGCGGGTCCGGGAAGGGGCCGTTTTTCAGCCCAGAATTCCAGACAGAAGTCGATTCCTCTCTGGGAAAAGGTGTCAGGACAGAAAGCCATTGTGCCTTTTCTAGGGGTATTGGGACCTCATCTTTGGCACCTGAGAGCCCAAGGCTGCCACCTTTTCCCTGGGTGCAAAGCTCGACGGCGCGTGCCACTTGCAAGTCCGGGAATGTGCCGTTTCTCATCCCAGAATCCCAGGCCAGCGAAGATTTCTCCCTGGGAAAAGGTGCCAGGACAGAAAGCGATTGTGCCTTTTCTAGGGTTAATGGGGCCCCAAAATTGGCAGCTGAGAGCCCAGGGCTGCCACCTTTTCCCTGGGTGCAAAGCTCGATGGTGCGTTCCACATGCGGGTCCAGGAAAGAGCCGTTTTCAGCCCAGAATTCCAGACCAATGAAGATTCCTCCCAGGGAAAAGGTGCCAGGACAGAAAGCCATTGTTCTTTTTCTAGGGGTAATGGGGCCCCATCATTGGCACCTGAGAGCCTAAGGCTGCCACCTTTTGCCTGGGCACAAAGCTCGACGGTGCATTCCACTTGCAGGTCCGGGGAAGTGCCGTTTTTCAGTCCAGTATTCCAGACGGACGAAAATTCCTCCCTGGGAAAAGGTGCCAGGACAGAAAGCAATTGTTATTTATCTAGTGTTAACGGGGACCCATTGTTAGCACCTGAGAGCCCAAGGCTGTCACCTCTTCCCTGGGCGCAAAGCTAGATGGTGGCTGCCACGTGCAGGTCAGAGAAAGTGCTTTGTTCAGCCCAGGATTCCAGACGGATTACGACTCCTCCCAGGGAAAGGGCTCCCAGGACAGAAAGCGATTGTTCCATTTCTAGTGTTAATGGGGGCCCGTCATTGGCATCTGAGAGCCAGAGGTTGCCTCTTTTCCCTGAGCGCAAAGCACGACAGTGCGTGCCACGTGCTGGTCCCAGAAAGTGCCATTTTACAGCCCAGAATTCCAGACCAATGAAGACTCCTCCCAGGGAAAAGGTGCCAGGACAGAAAGCCATTGTGCTTTTTGTAAAGGTAATGGGGTCCCATCATTGGCACCTGAGAACCCAAGACTGCCGCCTATTCCCTGGACGCAAAGCTCGATGGTGCGTTCCACTTGCGGGTCCAGGAAAGTGCCGATTCTCAGACCAGAATTCCAAACCGATGAAGATTCCTCCCTGGGAAAAGGTGCCAGGACAGAAAGCCATTCTGCCTTTTGTAGGGGTAATGGGGAACCATCATTGGCACCTGAGAGCCCAAGGCTGCCCCTTTTTCCCTGGGTGCAAAGCTCGACAGTGTGTTCCCTGTGCGGGTTTGGGGCAGTGCCATTTTTGAACCCTGATTTCAAGACGGACGAAGATTCCTCCCTGGGAAAAGGTGCCAGGACAGAAAGCAAGTGTTATTTTTCTAGTGTTAACGGGGCCCCATCATTGGCACCTGAGAGCCCAAGGCTGCCACCTTTTGCCTGGGCGCAAATGTCGACGGCGCGTGCCACTTGCGGGTCCGGGGAAGTGCCATTTTTCAGCCCAGAATTCCAGACGGACGAAGACACCTCCCAGGGAAAAGGTGCCAGGTCAGAAATCGAATTCTCCTTTTCTAGGGTCAATGGTGCCCCATCATTGGCACCTCAGAGTTCAAGGCTGCCACCTTTTCCGTGGGCGCAAACATCAATGGCACGTACCACTTTCTTGTCCGGGAAAGTGCCGTTTTTCAGCCCTGAATTCCAGACGGATGAAGACTCCTCACAGGGAAGAGGCTCCCAGGAAAGAAAGCGATTGTTCCATTTCTAGGGTTAATCGGGCTCCATCATTGGCACCTGAGAGCCGGAGGCTGCAACCATTTCCCTGAGCGCAAAGCTCAACGGTGCGTGCCACTTGCGGGTCCAGGAATGTGCTGTTTCTCATCCCAGAATTCGAGGCCGATGAAGATTTCTCCCAGGGAAAAGGTGCCAGGGCAGAAAGCAATTGTGCCTTTTCTAGGGTTAATGGGGCCCCAAAATTGACACCTGAGAGCCCAAGGCTGCCACCTTTTCCCTGGGCGCAAAGCTCGACGGAGCGTTCCACGTGCGGGTCCGGGAAAGTGCCATATTTCAGCCCAGAATTCCAGACCTATGAAGATTCCTCCCTGGGAAAAGGTACCAGGAGACAAAGCCGTTGTGAATTTTGTAATGCTAATTGGGCCCCATCATTGGCACCTGAGAGCCCAAGGCTGCCACCTTTTTCCTGGGTGCAAAGCTCGACGGTGCATACCCTGTGCGGGTCCGGGAAAGGGCCGTTTTTCAGCCCAGAATTCCAGACGGAAGTCGATTCCTCTCTGGGAAAAGTTGTCAGGACAGAAAGCCATTGTGCCTTTTCTAGGGGTAATGGGGCCCCATCTTTGGCACCTGAGAGCCCAAGGCTGCCCCCTTTTCCCTGGGCGCAAATGTCGACGGCGCGTGCCACTTGCAAGTCTGGGAATGTGCCGTTTCTCATCCCAGAATTCCAGGCCAGCGAAGATTTCTCCCTGGGAAAAGTTGCCGGACAGAAAGCGATTGTGCCTTTTCTAGGGTTAATGGGGCCCCATCGTTGGCAGCTGAGAGCCCAGGGCTGCCACCTTTTCCCTGGGCGCTAAGCTCGACGGTGCGTGCCACATGCGGGTAAGGGAAAGAGCCGTTTTTCAGCCCAGAATTCCAGATGGACGAAAATTCCTCCCAGGGAAAAGGTGCCACGACAGAAAGCGATTGTTATCTATCTAGTGTTAACGGGGACACATTGCTGGCACCTGAGAGCCCAAGGCTGCCACCTTTACCCTGGGCGCAAAGCTAGATGGTGCCTGCCACGTGCAGGTCAGAGAAAGTGCTTTGTTCAGCCCAGAATTCCAAACCGATGAAGATTCCTCCCTGGGAAACGGTGCCAGGACAGAAAGCCATTGTGCCTTTTGTAGGGGTAATGGGGCACCATCATTGGCACCTGAGAGCCCAAGGCTGCCCCCTTTTCCCTGGGCGCAAAGCTCGACGGTGTGTACCTTGTGCGGGTTTGGGGCAGTGCCATTTTTGAACCCAGATTTCCAGATGGACGAAGATTCCTCCCTGGGAAAAGGTGCCAGGACAGAAAGCAAGTGTTATTTTTCTAGTGTTAACGAGGCCCCATCATTGGAACCTGAGAGCCCAAGGCTGCCACCTTTTGCCTGGGCACAAATGTCGACGGCGCGTGCCACTTGCGGGTCCGGGGAAGTGCCATTTTTCAGCCCAGAATTTCAGACGGACAAAGACACCTCCCAGGGAAAAAGTGCCAGGTCAGAAATCGAATTGTCCTTTTCTAGGGTTAATGGTGCCCCATCATTGGCAACTGAGAGTTCAAGGCTGCCACCTTTTCCGTGGGCGCAAACATCAACGGCGCGTACCACTTTCTTGTCCGGGAAAGTGCCGTTTTTCAGCCCTGAATTCCAGACGGATGAAGACTCCTCACAGGGAAGAGGCTCCCAGGAAAGAAAGCGATTGTTCCATTTCTAGGGTTAATCGGGCTCCATCATTGGCACCTGAGAGCCCAAGGTTGCCTCCTATACCCTGGGCGCAAAGCTCGACCATGCGTGCTACGTGAGGGTCCGGGAAATTGCCGTTTCTCATTCCAGAATTCCAGACCGATGAAGATTCCTCCCTGGGAAAAGGTGCCAGGACAGGAATCGATTTCTCCTTTTCTAGGAGTAATGGGGACCCATCATTGGCACCTGAGAGCCCAAGGCTGCCACCTTTTCCCTGGGTGCAAAGCTCGACGGTGCATACCCTGTGCGGGTCCGGGAAAGGGCCGTTTTTCATCCCAGAATTCCAGACAGAAGTCGATTCCTCTCTGGGAAAAGGTGTCAGGACAGAAAGCCATTGTGCCTTTTCTAGGGGTAATGGGGCCCCATCTTTGGCACCTGAGAGCCCAAGGCTGCCACCTTTTCCCTGGGTGCAAAGCTCGATGGTGCGTGCCACATGCGGGTAAGGGAAAGAGCCGTTTTCAGCCCAGAATTCCAGACCAATGAAGATTCCTCCAAGGGAAAAGGTGCCAGGACAGAAAGCGATTGTTCTTTCTCTAGGGTTAATGGGGCCCCATCATTGGCACCTGAGAGACCAAGGCTGCCACCTTTTGCCTGGGCACAAAGCTCGACGGTGCGTTCCACTTGCAGATCCGGGGAAGTGCCGTTTTTCAGCCCTGACTTCCAGACGGATGAAGACTCCTCACAGGGAAGAGGCTCCCAGGACAGAAAGCGATTGTTCCATTTCTAGGGTTAATCGGGCCCCATCATTGGCACCTGAGAGCCCAAGTTTGCCACCTATACCGTGGGCGCAAAGCTCGACCATGCGTGCTACGTGAGGGTCCGGGAAATTGCTGTTTCTTATTCCAGAATTCCAGACTGATGAAGATTCCTCCCTGGGAAAAGGTGTCAGGACAGAAAGCGATTGTTCCTTTTCTAGGAGCAATGGGGACCCATCATTGACACCTGAAAGCCCAAGGCTGCCACCTTTTCCCTGGGCGCAAAGCTCGACGGAGCAATCCACGTGCGGGTCCGGGAAAGTGCCATTTTTCAGCCCAGAATTCCAGATCCATGAGGATTCCTCAGAGGGAAAAGGTACCAGGAGACAAAGCCATTGTGTATTTTGTAATGCTAATTGGGCCCCATCATTGGCACCTGAAAGCCCAAGGCTGCCACCTTTTCCCTGGGTGCAAAGCTCGACGGTGCATACCCTGTGCGGGTCCGGGAAAGGGCCGTTTTTCATCCCAGAATTCCAGACAGAAGTCGATTCCTCTCTGGGAAAAGGTGTCAGGACAGAAAGCCATTGTGCCTTTTCTAGGGGGTAATGGGGCCCCATCTTTGGCACCTGAGAGCCCAAGGCTGCCACCTTTTCCCTGGGCGCAAATGTCGACGGCGCGTGCCACTTGCAAGTCCGGGAATGTGCCGTTTCTCATCCCAGAATTCCAGGCCAGCGAAGATTTCTCCCTGGGAAAAGGTGCCAGGACAGAAAGCCATTGTGCCTTTTCTAGGTTTAATGGGGCCCCAAAATTGGCAGCTGAGAGCCCAGGTCTGCCACCTTTTCCCTGGGCGCAAAGCTCAACCATGCGTTCCACTTGCAGGTCCAGGGAAGTGCCGTTTTTCAGTCCAGAATTCCAGACGGACGAATATTCCTCCCAGGGAAAAGGTGCCAGGACAGAAAGCGATTGTTATTTATCTAGTGTTAACAGGGACTCATCGTTGGCACCTGAGAGCCCAAGGCTGCCATCTTTTCCCTGGGCGCAAAGCTAGATGGTGCCTGCCACGTGCAGGTCAGAGAAAGTGCTTTGTTCAGCCCAGGATTCCAGACGGATGACGACTCCTCCCAGGGAAAAGGCTCCCAGGACAGAAAGCGATTGTTCCATTTCTAGTGTTAATGGGGGCCCGTCATTGGCATCTGAGAGCCAGAGGTTGCCTCCTTTTCCCTGGGCGCAAAGCACGACAGTGCGTGCCACGTTCTGGTCCCAGAAAGTGCCATTTTACAGCCCAGAATTCCAGACCAATGAAGACTCCTCCCATGGAAAAGGTGCCAGGACAGAAAGCCATTGTGCTTTTTGTAAAGGTATTGGGGCCCCATCATTGGCACCTGAGAGCCCAAGACTGCCACCTTTTCCCTGGACGCAAAGCTCGATGGTGCGTTCCACTTGCGGGTCCAGGAAAGTGCCGATTCTCAGACCAGAATTCCAAACCGATGAAGATTCCTCCCTGGGAAAAGGTGCCAGGACAGAAAGCCATTTTGCCTTTTGTAAGGGGAAATGGGGCACCATCACTGGCACCTGAGAGCCCAAGGCTGCCCCCTTTTCCCTGGGCGCAAAGCTCGACGGTGTGTACCTTGTGCGGGTTTGGGCCAGTGCCATTTTTGAACCCAGATTTCCAGACGGACGAAGATTCCTCCCTGGGAAAAGGTGCCAGGACAGAAAGCAAGTGTTATTTTTCTAGTGTTAACGGGGCCCCATCATTGGCACCTGAGAGCCCAAGGGTGCCGCCTTTTGCCTGGGCGCAAATGTCGACGGCGCGTGCCACTTGCCCAGAATTCCAGACGGACGAAGACACCTCCCAGGGAAAAGGTGCCAGGTCAGAAATCGAATTGTCCTTTTCTAGGGTTAATGGTGCTCCATCATTGGCACCTCAGAGTTCAAGGCTGCCACCTTTTCCGTGGGCGCAAACATCAACGGCACGTACCACTTTCTTGTCCGGGAAAGTGCCGTTTTTCAGCCCTGAATTCCAGACGGATGAAGACTCCTCACAGGGAAGAGGCTCCCAGGAAAGAAAGCGATTGTTCCATTTCTAGGGTTAATCGGGCCCCATCATTGGCACCTGAGAGCCCAAGGTTGCCTCCTATACCCTGGGCGCACAGCTCGACCATGCGTGCTACGTGAGGATCCGGGAAATTGCCGTTTCTCATTCCAGAATTCCAGACCGATGAAGATTCCTCCCTGGGAAAAGGTGTCAGGACAGAAAGCGATTGTTCCTTTTCTAGGGTTAATGGGGCTCCATCATTTACACCTGAGAGCCCAAGGCTGCAACCTTTTCCCTGAGCGCAAAGCTCAACGGTGCGTGCCACTTGCGGGTCCAGGAATGTGCTGTTTCTCATCCCAGAATTCGAGGCCGATGAAGAATTCTCCCAGGGAAAAGGTGCCAGGGCAGAAAGCAATTGTGCCTTTTCTAGGGTTAATGGGGCTCCAAAATTGACACCTGAGAGCCCAAGGCTGCCACCTTTTCCCTGGGCGCAAAGCTCGACGGAGCGTTCCACGTGCGGGTCCGGGAAGGTGCCATTTTTCAGCCCAGAATTCCAGACCTATGAAGATTCCTCAGAGGGAAAAGGTACCAGGAGACAAAGCCATTGTGTATTTTGTAATGCTAATTGGGCCCCATCATTGGCACCTGTGAGCCCAAGGCTGCCACCTTTTTCCTGGGTGCAAAGCTCGACGGTGCATACCCTGTGCGGGTCCGGGAAAGGGCCGTTTTTCAGCCCTGAATTCCAGACAGAAGTCGATTCCTCTCTGGGAAAAGGTGTCAGGACAGAAAGCCATTGTGCCTTTTCTAGGGGTAATGGGACCTCATCTTTGGCACCTGAGAGCCCAAGGCTGCCACCTTTTCCCTGGGCGCAAATGTCGACGGCGCATGCCACTTGCAAGTCCGGGAATGTGCCGTTTCTCATCCCAGAATCCCAGGCCAGCGAAGATTTCTCCCTGGGAAAAGGTGCCAGGACAGAAAGCGATTGTGCCTTTTCTAGGGTTAATGGGGCCCCAAAATTGGCAGCTGAGAGCCCAGGGCTGCCACCTTTTCCCTGGGCGCAAAGCTCGACGGTGCGTGCCACATGCGGATAAGGGAAAGAGCCGTTTTCAGCCCAGAATTCCAGACCAATGAAGATTCCTCCCAGGGAAAAGGTGACAGGACAGAAAGCCATTGTTCTTTTTCTAGGGGTAATGGGGCCCCATCATTGGCACCTGAGAGCCTAAGGCTGCCACCTTTTGCCTGGGCACAAAGCTCGACGGTGCGTTCCACTTGCAGCTCCGGGGAAGTGCCGTTTTTCAGTCCAGTATTCCAGACGGACGAAAATTCCTCCCTGGGAAAAGGTGCCAGGACAGAAAGCAATTGTTATTTATCTAGTGTTAACGGGGACCCATTGTTAGCACCTGACAGCCCAAGGCTGTCACCTCTTCCCTGGGCGCAAAGCTAGATGGTGGCTGCCACGTGCAGGTCAGAGAAAGTGCTTTGTTCAGCCCAGGATTCCAGACGGATTACGACTCCTCCCAGGGAAAGGGCTCCCAGGACAGAAAGCGATTGTTCCATTTCTAGTGTTAATGGGGGCCCGTCATTGGCATCTGAGAGCCAGAGGTTGCCTCTTTTCCCTGAGCGCAAAGCACGACAGTGCGTGCCACGTGCTGGTCCCAGAAAGTGCCATTTTACAGCCCAGAATTCCAGACCAATGAAGACTCCTCCCAGGGAAAAGGTGCCAGGACAGAAAGCCATTGTGCTTTTTGTAAAGGTAATGGGGACCCATCATTGGCACCTGAGAACCCAAGACTGCCACCTATTCCCTGGACGCAAAGCTCGATGGTGCGTTCCACTTGCGGGTCCAGGAAAGTGCCGATTCTCAGAGCAGAATTCCAAACCGATGAAGATTCCTCCCTGGGAAAAGGTGCCAGGACAGAAAGCCATTCTGCCTTTTGTAGGGGTAATGGGGAACCATCATTGGCACCTGAGAGCCCAAGGCTGCCCCTTTTTCCCTGGGCGCAAAGCTCGACAGTGTGTTCCCTGTGCGGGTTTGGGGCAGTGCCATTTTTGAACCCTGATTTCAAGACGGACGAAGATTCCTCCCTGGGAAAAGGTGCCAGGACAGAAAGCAAGTGTTATTTTTCTAGTGTTAACGGGGCCCCATCATTGGCACCTGAGAGCCCAAGGCTGCCACCTTTTGCCTGGGCGCAAATGTCGACGGCGCGTGCCACTTGCGGGTCCGGGGAAGTGCCATTTTTCAGCCCAGAATTCCAGACGGACGAAGACACCTCCCAGGGAAAAGGTGCCAGGTCAGAAATCGAATTGTCCTTTTCTAGGGTCAATGGTGCCCCATCATTGGCACCTCAGACTTCAAGGCTGCCACCTTTTCCGTGGGCGCAAACATCAATGGCACGTACCACTTTCTTGTCCGGGAAAGTGCCGTTTTTCAGCCCTGAATTCCAGACGGATGAAGACTCCTCACAGGGAAGAGGCTCCCAGGAAAGAAAGCGATTGTTCCATTTCTAGGGTTAATCGGGCTCCATCATTGGCAGCTGAGAGCCGGAGGCTGCAACCATTTCCCTGAGCGCAAAACTCAACGGTGCGTGCCACTTGCGGGTCCAGGAATGTGCTGTTTCTCATCCCAGAATTCGAGGCCGATGAAGATTTCTCCCAGGGAAAAGGTGCCAGGGCAGAAAGCAATTGTGCCTTTTCTAGGGTTAATGGGGCCCCAAAATTGACACCTGAGAGCCCAAGGCTGCCACCTTTTCCCTGGGCGCAAAGCTCGACGGAGCGTTCCACGTGCGGGTCCGGGAAAGTGCCATATTTCAGCCCAGAATTCCAGACCTATGAAGATTCCTCCCTGGGAAAAGGTACCAGGAGACAAAGCCGTTGTGAATTTTGTAATGCTAATTGGGCCCCATCATTGGCACCTGAGAGCCCAAGGCTGCCACCTTTTTCCTGGGTGCAAAGCTCGACGGTGCATACCCTGTGCGGGTCCGGGAAAGGGCCGTTTTTCAGCCCAGAATTCCAGACGGAAGTCGATTCCTCTCTGGGAAAAGTTGTCAGGACAGAAAGCCATTGTGCCTTTTCTAGGGGTAATGAGACCTCATCTTTGGCACCTGAGAGCCCAAGGCTGCCCCCTTTTCCCTGGGCGCAAATGTCGACGGCGCGTGCCACTTGCAAGTCTGGGAATGTGCCGTTTCTCATCCCAGAATTCCAGGCCAGCGAAGATTTCTCCCTGGGAAAGGTTGCCGGACAGAAAGCGATTGTGCCTTTTCTAGGGTTAATGGGGCCCCATCGTTGGCAGCTGAGAGCCCAGGGCTGCCACCTTTTCCCTGGGCGCTAAGCTCGACGGTGCGTGCCACATGCGGGTAAGGGAAAGAGCCGTTTTTCAGCCCAGAATTCCAGATGGACGAAAATTCCTCCCAGGGAAAAGGTGCCACGACAGAAAGCGATTGTTATCTATCTACTGTTAGCGGGGACACATTGCTGGCACCTGAGAGCCCAAGGCTGCCACCTTTACCCTGGGCGCAAAGCTAGATGGTGCCTGCCACGTGCAGGTCAGAGAAAGTGCTTTGTTCAGCCCAGAATTCCAAACCGATGAAGATTCCTCCCTGGGAAAAGGTGCCAGGACAGAAAGCCATTGTGCCTTTTGTAGGGGTAATGGGGCACCATCATTGGCACCTGAGAGCCCAAGGCTGCCCCCTTTTCCCTGGGCGGAAAGCTCGACGGTGTGTACCTTGTGCGGGTTTGGGGCAGTGCCATTTTTGAACCCAGATTTCCAGATGGACGAAGATTCCTCCCTGGGAAAAGGTGCCAGGACATAAAGCAAGTGTTATTTTTCTAGTGTTAACGAGGCCCCATCATTGGAACCTGAGAGCCCAAGGCTGCCACCTTTTGCCTGGGCACAAATGTCGACGGCGCGTGCCACTTGCGGGTCCGGGGAAGTGCCATTTTTCAGCCCAGAATTTCAGACGGACAAAGACACCTCCCAGGGAAAAAGTGCCAGGTCAGAAATCGAATTGTCCTTTTCTAGGGTTAATGGTGCCCCATCATTGGCAACTGAGAGTTCAAGGCTGCCACCTTTTCCGTGGGCGCAAACATCAACGGCGCGTACCACTTTCTTGTCCGGGAAAGTGCCGTTTTTCAGCCCTGAATTCCAGACGGATGAAGACTCCTCACAGGGAAGAGGCTCCCAGGAAAGAAAGCGATTGTTCCATTTCTAGGGTTAATCGGGCTCCATCATTGGCAGCTGAGAGCCCAAGGTTGCCTCCTATACCCTGGGCGCAAAGCTCGACCATGCGTGCTACGTGAGGGTCCGGGAAATTGCCGTTTCTCATTCCAGAATTCCAGACCGATGAAGATTCCTCCCTGGGAAAAGGTGCCAGGACAGGAATCGATTTCTCCTTTTCTAGGAGTAATGGGGACCCATCATTGGCACCTGAGAGCCCAAGGCTGCCACCTTTTCCCTGGGTGCAAAGCTCGACGGTGCATACCCTGAGCGGGTCCGGGAAAGGGCCGTTTTTCAGCCCAGAATTCCAGACAGAAGTCGATTCCTCTCTGGGAAAAGGTGTCAGGACAGAAAGCCATTGTGCCTTTTCTAGGGTTAATGGGGCCCCATCTTTGGCACTTGAGAGCCCAAGGCTGCCACCTTTTGCCTGGGCACAAAGCTCGACGGTGCGTTCCACTTGCAGATCCGGGGAAGTGCCGTTTTTCAGCCCTGAATTCCAGACGGATGAAGACTCCTCACAGGGAAGAGGCTCCCAGGACAGAAAGCGATTGTTCCATTTCTAGGGTTAATCGGGCCCCATCATTGGCACCTGAGAGCCCAAGTTTGCCACCTATACCCTGGGCGCAAAGCTCGACCATGCGTGCTACCTGAGGGTCCGGGAAATTGCTGTTTCTTATTCCAGAATTCCAGACTGATGAAGATTCCTCCCTGGGAAAAGGTGTCAGGACAGAAAGCGATTGTTCCTTTTCTAGGAGCAATGGGGACCCATCATTGACACCTGAAAGCCCAAGGCTGCCACCTTTTCCCTGGGCGCAAAGCTCGACGGAGCGTTCCACGTGCGGGTCCGGGAAAGTGCCATATTTCAGCCCAGAATTCCAGATCCATGAGGATTCCTCAGAGGGAAAAGGTACCAGGAGACAAAGCCATTGTGTATTTTGTAATGCTAATTGGGCCCCATCATTGGCACCTGAAAGCCCAAGGCTGCCACCTTTTCCCTGGGTGCAAAGCTCGACGGTGCATACCCTGTGCGGGTCCGGGAAAGGGCCGTTTTTCAGCCCAGAATTCCAGACAGAAGTCGATTCCTCTCTGGGAAAAGGTGTCAGGACAGAAAGCCATTGTGCCTTTTCTAGGGGTAATGGGGCCCCATCTTTGGCACCTGAGAGCCCAAGGCTGCCACCTTTTCCCTGGGCGCAAATGTCAACGGCGCGTGCCACTTGCAAGTCCGGGAATGTGCCGTTTCTCATCCC
Source organism: Pithys albifrons albifrons (assembly GCF_047495875.1). Classification (NCBI taxonomy): domain Eukaryota; kingdom Metazoa; phylum Chordata; class Aves; order Passeriformes; family Thamnophilidae; genus Pithys; species Pithys albifrons. The sequence continues at coordinate 1,151,535 of NC_092479.1, forward strand.
AGAATTCCAGGCCAGCGAAGATTTCTCCCTGGGAAAAGGTGCCAGGACAGAAAGCCATTGTGCCTTTTCTAGGTTTAATGGGGCCCCAAAATTGGCAGCTGAGAGCCCAGGGCTGCCACCTTTTCCCTGGGCGCAAAGTTCAACCATGCGTTCCACTTGCAGGTCCAGGGAAGTGCCGTTTTTCAGTCCAGAATTCCAGACGGACGAATATTCCTCCCAGGGAAAAGGTGCCAGGACAGAAAGCGATTGTTATTTATCTAGTGTTAACGGGGACTCATCGTTGGCACCTGAGAGCCCAAGGCTGCCATCTTTTCCCTGGGCGCAAAGCTAGATGGTGCCTGCCACGTGCAGGTCAGAGAAAGTGCTTTGTTCAGCCCAGGATTCCAGACGGATGACGACTCCTCCCAGGGAAAAGGCTCCCAGGACAGAAAGCGATTGTTCCATTTCTAGTGTTAATGGGGGCCCGTCATTGGCATCTGAGAGCCAGAGGTTGCCTCCTTTTCCCTGGGCGCAAAGCACGACAGTGCGTGCCACGTGCTGGTCCCAGAAAGTGCCATTATACAGCCCAGAATTCCAGACCAATGAAGACTCCTCCCATGGAAAAGGTGCCAGGACAGAAAGCCATTGTACTTTTTGTAAAGGTAATGGGGCCCCATCATTGGCACCTGAGAGCCCAAGACTGCCACCTTTTCCCTGGACGCAAAGCTCGATGGTGCATTCCACTTGCGGGTCCAGGAAAGTGCCGATTCTCAGAGCAGAATTCCAAACCGATGAAGATTCCTCCCTGGGAAAAGGTGCCAGGACAGAAAGCCATTTTGCCTTTTGTAAGGGGAAATGGGGCACCATCACTGGCACCTGAGAGCCCAAGGCTGCCCCCTTTTCCCTGGGCGCAAAGCTCGACGGTGTGTACCTTGTGCGGGTTTGGGCCAGTGCCATTTTTGAACCCAGATTTCCAGACGGACGAAGATTCCTCCCTGGGAAAAGGTGCCAGGACAGAAAGCAAGTGTTCTTTCTCTAGGGGTAATGGGGCCCCATCATTGGCACCTGAGAGACCAAGGCTGCCACCTTTTGCCTGGGCACAAAGCTCGACGGTGCGTTCCACTTGCAGATCCGGGGAAGTGCCGTTTTTCAGCCCAGAATTCCAGACGGACGAAAATTCCTCCCAGGGAAAAGGTGCCAGGACAGAAAGCAATTGTTATTTATCTAGTGTTAACGGGGACCCATTGTTGGCACCTGAGAGCCCAAGGCTGCCACCTTTTCCCTGGGCGCAAAGCTAGATGGTGCCTGCCACGTGCAGGTCAGAGAAAGTGCTTTGTTCAGCCCAGGATTCCAGACGGATGACGACTCCTCCCAGGGAAAAGGCTCCCAGGACAGAAAGCGATTGTTCCATTTCTAGTGTTAATGGGGGCCCGTCATTGGCATCTGAGAGCCAGAGGTTGCCTCCTTTTCCCTGGGCGCAAAGCACGACAGTGCGTGCCACGTTCTGGTCCCAGAAAGTGCCATTTTACAGCCCAGAATTCCAGACCAATGAAGACTCCTCCCAGGGAAAAGGTGCCAGGACAGAAAGCCATTGTGCTTTTTGTAAAGGTATTGGGGCCCCATCATTGGCACCTGAGAGCCCAAGACTGCCACCTTTTCCCTGGACGCAAAGCTCGATGGTGCGTTCCACTTGCGGGTCCAGGAAAGTGCCGATTCTCAGACCAGAATTCCAAACCGATGAAGATTCCTCCCTGGGAAAAGGTGCCAGGACAGAAAGCCATTTTGCCTTTTGTAAGGGGAAATGGGGCACCATCACTGGCACCTGAGAGCCCAAGGCTGCCCCCTTTTCCCTGGGCGCAAAGCTCGACGGTGTGTACCTTGTGCGGGTTTGGGCCAGTGCCATTTTTGAACCCAGATTTCCAGACGGACGAAGATTCCTCCCTGGGGAAAGGTGCCAGGACAGAAAGCAAGTGTTATTTTTCTAGTGTTAACGGGGCCCCATCATTGGCACCTGAGAGCCCAAGGGTGCCGCCTTTTGCCTGGGCGCAAATGTCGACGGCGCGTGCCACTTGCCCAGAATTCCAGACGGACGAAGACACCTCCCAGGGAAAAGGTGCCAGGTCAGAAATCGAATTGTCCTTTTCTAGGGTTAATGGTGCCCCATCATTGGCACCTCAGAGTTCAAGGCTGCCACCTTTTCCGTGGGCGCAAACATCAACGGCACGTACCACTTTCTTGTCCGGGAAAGTGCCGTTTTTCAGCCCTGAATTCCAGACGGATGAAGACTCCTCACAGGGAAGAGGCTCCCAGGAAAGAAAGCGATTGTTCCATTTCTAGGGTTAATCGGGCCCCATCATTGGCACCTGAGAGCCCAAGGTTGCCTCCTATACCCTGGGCGCACAGCTCGACCATGCGTGCTACGTGAGGATCCGGGAAATTGCCGTTTCTCATTCCAGAATTCCAGACCGATGAAGATTCCTCCCTGGGAAAAGGTGTCAGGACAGAAAGCGATTGTTCCTTTTCTAGGGTTAATGGGGCTCCATCATTTACACCTGAGAGCCCAAGGCTGCAACCTTTTCCCTGAGCGCAAAGCTCAACGGTGCGTGCCACTTGCGGGTCCAGGAATGTGCTGTTTCTCATCCCAGAATTCGAGGCCGATGAAGAATTCTCCCAGGGAAAAGGTGCCAGGGCAGAAAGCAATTGTGCCTTTTCTAGGGTTAATGGGGCTCCAAAATTGACACCTGAGAGCCCAAGGCTGCCACCTTTTCCCTGGGCGCAAAGCTCGACGGAGCGTTCCACGTGCGGGTCCGGGAAGGTGCCATTTTTCAGCCCAGAATTCCAGACCTATGAAGATTCCTCAGAGGGAAAAGGTACCAGGAGACAAAGCCGTTGTGAATTTTGTAATGCTAATTGGGCCCCATCATTGGCACCTGAGAGCCCAAGGCTGCCACCTTTTTCCTGGGTGCAAAGCTCGACGGTGCATACCCTGTGCGGGTCCAAAAAAGGGCCGTTTTTCAGCCCAGAATTCCAGACAGAAGTCGATTCCTCTCTGGGAAAAGTTGTCAGGACAGAAAGCCATTGTGCCTTTTCTAGGGGTAATGGGACCTCATCTTTGGCACCTGAGAGCCCAAGGCTGCCACCTTTTCCCTGGGCGCAAATGTCGACGGCGCGTGCCACTTGCAAGACTGGGAATGTGCCGTTTCTCATCCCAGAATTCCAGGCCAGCGAAGATTTCTCCCTGGGTAAAGTTGCCGGACAGAAAGCGATTGTGCCTTTTCTAGGGTTAATGGGGCCCCGTCGTTGGCAGCTGAGAGCCCAGGGCTGCCACCTTTTCCCTGGGCGCTAAGCTCGACGGTGCGTGCCACATGCAGGTAAGGGAAAGAGCCGTTTTTCAGCCCAGAATTCCAGATGGACGAAAATTCCTCCCAGGGAAAAGGTGCCACGACAGAAAGCGATTGTTATCTATCTACTGTTAGCGGGGACACATTGCTGGCACCTGAGAGCCCAAGGCTGCCACCTTTACCCTGGGCGCAAAGCTAGATGGTGCCTGCCACGTGCAGGTCAGAGAAAGTGCTTTGTTCAGCCCAGGATTCCAGACGGATGACGACTCCGCCCAGGGAAAAGGCTCCCAGGACAGAAAGTCATTGTGCTTTTTGTAAAGGTAATGGGGCCCCATCATTGGCACCTGAGAGCCCAAGACTGCCACCTTTTCCCTGGACGCAAAGCTCGATGGTGCGTTCCACTTGCGGGTCCAGGAAAGTGCCGATTCTCAGACCAGAATTCCAAACCGATGAAGATTCCTCCCTGGGAAAAGGTGCCAGGACAGAAAGCCATTGTGCCTTTTGTAGGGGTAATGGGGCACCATCATTGGCACCTGAGAGCCCAAGGCTGCCCCCTTTTCCCTGGGCGCAAAGCTCGACGGTGTGTACCTTGTGCGGGTTTGGGGCAGTGTCATTTTTGAACCCAGATTTCCAGATGGACGAAGATTCCTCCCTGGGAAAAGGTGCCAGGACAGAAAGCAAGTGTTATTTTTCTAGTGTTAACGGGGCCCCATCATTGGCACCTGAGAGCCCAAGGCTGCCACCTTTTGCCTGGGCACAAATGTCGACGGCGCGTGCCACTTGCGGGTCCGGGGAAGTGCCATTTTTCAGCCCAGAATTCCAGACGGACAAAGACACCTCCCAGGGAAAAGGTGCCAGGTCAGAAATCGAATTGTCCTTTTCTAGGGTTAATGGTGCCCCATCATTGGCAACTGAGAGTTCAAGGCTGCCACCTTTTCCGTGGGCGCAAACATCAACGGCGCGTACCACTTTCTTGTCCGGGAAAGTGCCGTTTTTCAGCCCTGAATTCCAGACGGATGAAGACTCCTCACAGGGAAGAGGCTCCCAGGAAAGAAAGCGATTGTTCCATTTCTAGGGTTAATCGGACTCCATCATTGGCAGCTGAGAGCCCAAGGTTGCCTCCTATACCCTGGGCGCAAGGCTCGACCATGCGTGCTACGTGAGGGTCCGGGAAATTGCCGTTTCTCATTCCAGAATCCCAGGCCAGCGAAGATTTCTCCCTGGGAAAAGGTGCCAGGACAGAAAGCCATTGTGCCTTTTCTAGGGGTAATGGGACCTCATCTTTGGCAGCTGAGAGCCCAGGGCTACCACCTTTTCCCTGGGCGCAAAGCTCGACGGAGCGTGCCACATGCGGATAAGGGAAAGAGCCGTTTTCAGCCCAGAATTCCAGACCAATGAAGATTCCTCCCAGGGAAAAGGTGCCAGGACAGAAAGCCATTGTTCTTTTTCTAGGGGTAATGGGGCCCCATCATTGGCACCTGAGAGCCTAAGGCTGCCACCTTTTGCCTGGGCACAAAGCTCGACGGTGCGTTCCACTTGCAGGTCCGGGGAAGTGCCGTTTTTCAGTCCAGAATTCCAGACGGACGAAGACACCTCCCTGGGAAAAGGTGCCAGGACAGAAAGCGATTGTTATTTATCTAGTGTTAACGGGGACCCATTGTTAGCACCTGAGAGCCCAAGGCTGTCACCTCTTCCCTGGGCTCAAAGCTAGATGGTGGCTGCCACGTGCAGGTCAGAGAAAGTGCTTTGTTCAGCCCAGGATTCCAGACGGATTTCGACTCCTCCCAGGGAAAGGGCTCCCAGGACAGAAAGCGATTGTTCCATTTCTAGTGTTAATGGGGGCCCGTCATTGGCATCTGAGAGCCAGAGGTTGCCTCCTTTTCCCTGAGCGCAAAGCACGACAGTGCGTGCCACGTGCTGGTCCCAGAAAGTGCCATTTTACAGCCCAGAATTCCAGACCAATGAAGACTCCTCCCAGGGAAAAGGTGCCAGGACAGAAAGCCATTGTGCTTTTTGTAAAGGTAATGGGGCCCCATCATTGGCACCTGAGAGCCCAAGACTGCCACCTTTTCCCTGGACGCAAAGCTCGATGGTGCGTTCCACTTGCGGGTCCAGGAAAGTGCCGATTCTCAGAGCAGAATTCCAAACCGATGAAGATTCCTCCCTGGGAAAAGGTGCCAGGACAGAAAGACATTTTGCCTTTTGTAGGGGTAATGGGGCACCATCATTGGCACCTGAGAGCCCAAGGTTGCCTCCTATACCCTGGGCTCAAAGCTCGACCATGCGTGCTACGTGAGAGTCCGGGAAATTGCCGTTTCTCATTCCAGAATTCCAGACCGATGAAGATTCCTCCCTGGGAAAAGGTGCCAGGACAGAAAGCGATTGTTCCTTTTCTAGGGTTAATGGGGCTCCATCATTTACACCTGAGAGCCCAAGGCTGCAACCTTTTCCCTGAGCGCAAAGCTCGACGGTGCGTGCCACTTGCGGGTCCAGGAATGTGCTGTTTCTCATCCCAGAATTCGAGGCCGATGAAGAATTCTCCCAGGGAAAAGGTGCCAGGGCAGAAAGCAATTGTGCCTTTTCTAGGGTTAATGGGGCCCCAAAATTGACACCTGAGAGCCCAAGGCTGCCACCTTTTCCCTGGGCGCAAAGCTCGACGGAGCGTTCCACGTGCGGGTCCGGGAAAGTGCCATTTTTCAGCCCAGAATTCCAGACCTATGAAGATTCCTCAGAGGGAAAAGGAACCAGGAGACAAAGCCATTGTGTATTTTGTAATGCTAATTGGGCCCCATCATTGGCACCTGTGAGCCCAAGGCTGCCACCTTTTCCCTGGGTGCAAAGCTCGACGGTGCATACCCTGTGCGGGTCCGGGAAAGGGCCGTTTTTCAGCCCAGAATTCCAGACAGAAGTCGATTCCTCTCTGGGAAAAGGTGTCAGAACAGAAAGCCATTGTGCCTTTTCTAGGGGTAATGGGACCTCATCTTTGGCACCTGAGAGCCCAAGGCTGCCACCTTTTCCCTGGGCGCAAATGTCGACGGCGCGTGCCACTTGCAAGTCCGGGAATGTGCCGTTTCTCATCCCAGAATCCCAGGCCAGCGAAGATTTCTCCCTGGGAAAAGGTGCCAGGACAGAAAGCCATTGTGCCTTTTCTAGGGGTAATGGGACCTCATCTTTGGCAGCTGAGAGCCCAGGGCTGCCACCTTTTCCCTGGGCGCAAAGCTCGACGGTGCGTGCCACATGCGGATAAGGGAAAGAGCCGTTTTCAGCCCAGAATTCCAGACCAATGAAGATTCCTCCCAGGGAAAAGGTGCCAGGACAGAAAGCCATTGTTCTTTTTCTAGGGGTAATGGGGCCCCATCATTGGCACCTGAGAGCCTAAGGCTGCCACCTTTTGCCTGGGCACAAAGCTCGACGGTGCGTTCCACTTGCAGGTCCGGGGAAGTGCCGTTTTTCAGTCCAGAATTCCAGACGGACGAAGACACCTCCCTGGGAAAAGGTGCCAGGACAGAAAGCGATTGTTATTTATCTAGTGTTAACGGGGACCCATTGTTAGCACCTGAGAGCCCAAGGCTGTCACCTCTTCCCTGGGCTCAAAGCTAGATGGTGCCTGCCACGTGCAGGTCAGAGAAAGTGCTTTGTTCAGCCCAGGATTCCAGACGGATTACGACTCCTCCCAGGGAAAGGGCTCCCAGGACAGAAAGCGATTGTTCCATTTCTAGTGTTAATGGGGGCCCGTCATTGGCATCTGAGAGCCAGAGGTTGCCTCTTTTCCCTGAGCGCAAAGCACGACAGTGCGTGCCACGTGCTGGTCCCAGAAAGTGCCATTTTACAGCCCAGAATTCCAGACCAATGAAGACTCCTCCCAGGGAAAAGGTGCCAGGAAAGAAAGCCATTGTGCTATTTGTAAAGGTAATGGGGCCCCATCATTGGCACCTGAGAGCCCAAGACTGACACCTTTTGCCCGGGCGCAAATGTCGACGGCGCGTGCCACTTGCGGGTCCAGGGAAGTGCCATTTTTCAGCCCAGAATTCCAGACGGATGAAGACACCTCCCAGGGAAAAGGTGCCAGGTCAGAAATCGAATTGTCCTTTTCTAGGGTTAATGGTGCCCCATCATTGGCACCTGAGAGTTCAAGGCTGCCACCTTTCCCGTGGGCGCAAATATCAACGGCGCGTACCACTTTCTTGTCCGGGAAAGTGCCGTTTTTCAGCCCTGAATTCCAGACGAATGAAGACTCCTCACAGGGAAGAGGCTCCCAGGAAAGAAAGCGATTGTTCCATTTCTAGGGTTAATCGGGCTCCATCACTGGCAGCTGAGAGCCCAAGGTTGCCTCCTATACCCTGGGCTCAAAGCTCGACCATGCGTGCTACGTGAGGGTCCGGGAAATTGCCGTTTCTCATTCCAGAATTCCAGACCGATGAAGATTCCTCCCTGGGAAAAGGTGTCAGGACAGAAAGCGATTGTTCCTTTTCTAGGGTTAATGGGGCTCCATCATTTACACCTGAGAGCCCAAGGCTGCAACCTTTTCCCTGAGCGCAAAGCTCAACGGTGCGTGCCACTTGCGGGTCCAGGAATGTGCTGTTTCTCATCCCAGAATTCGAGGCCGATGAAGAATTCTCCCAGGGAAAAGGTGCCAGGGCAGAAAGCAATTGTGCCTTTTCTAGGGTTAATGGGGCCCCAAAATTGACACCTGAGAGCCCAAGGCTGCCACCTTTTCCCTGGGCGCAAAGCTCGACGGAGCGTTCCACGTGCGGGTCCGGGAAAGTGCCATTTTTCAGCCCAGAATTCCAGACCTATGAAGATTCCTCAGAGGGAAAAGGAACCAGGAGACAAAGCCATTGTGTATTTTGTAATGCTAATTGGGCCCCATCATTGGCACCTGTGAGCCCAAGGCTGCCACCTTTTCCCTGGGTGCAAAGCTCGACGGTGCATACCCTGTGCGGGTCCGGGAAAGGGCCGTTTTTCAGCCCAGAATTCCAGACAGAAGTCGATTCCTCTCTGGGAAAAGGTGTCAGAACAGAAAGCCATTGTGCCTTTTCTAGGGGTAATGGGACCTCATCTTTGGCACCTGAGAGCCCAAGGCTGCCACCTTTTCCCTGGGCGCAAATGTCGACAGCGCGTGCCACTTGCAAGTCCGGGAATGTGCCGTTTCTCATCCCAGAATCCCAGGCCAGCGAAGATTTCTCCCTGGGAAAAGGTGCCAGGACAGAAAGCCATTGTGCCTTTTCTAGGGGTAATGGGACCTCATCTTTGGCAGCTGAGAGCCCAGGGCTGCCACCTTTTCCCTGGGCGCAAAGCTCGACGGTGCGTGCCACATGCGGATAAGGGAAAGAGCCGTTTTCAGCCCAGAATTCCAGACCAATGAAGATTCCTCCCAGGGAAAAGGTGCCAGGACAGAAAGCCATTGTTCTTTTTCTAGGGGTAATGGGGCCCCATCATTGGCACCTGAGAGCCTAAGGCTGCCACCTTTTGCCTGGGCACAAAGCTCGACGGTGCGTTCCACTTGCAGGTCCGGGGAAGTGCCGTTTTTCAGCCCAGAATTCCAGACGGACGAAGACACCTCCCTGGGAAAAGGTGCCAGGACAGAAAGCGATTGTTATTTATCTAGTGTTAACGGGGACCCATTGTTAGCACCTGAGAGCCCAAGGCTGTCACCTCTTCCCTGGGCTCAAAGCTAGATGGTGCCTGCCACGTGCAGGTCAGAGAAAGTACTTTGTTCAGCCCAGGATTCCAGACGGATTACGACTCCTCCCAGGGAAAGGGCTCCCAGGACAGAAAGCGATTGTTCCATTTCTAGTGTTAATGGGGGCCCGTCATTGGCATCTGAGAGCCAGAGGTTGCCTCTTTTCCCTGAGCGCAAAGCACGACAGTGCGTGCCACGTGCTGGTCCCAGAAAGTGCCATTTTACAGCCCAGAATTCCAGACCAATGAAGACTCCTCCCAGGGAAAAGGTGCCAGGACAGAAAGCCATTGTGCTTTTTGTAAAGGTAATGGGGCCCCATCATTGGCACCTGAGAGCCCAAGACTGCCACCTTTTCCCTGGACGCAAAGCTCGATGGTGCGTTCCACTTGCGGGTCCAGGAAAGTGCCGATTCTCAGACCAGAATTCCAAACCGATGAAGATTCCTCCCTGGGAAAAGGTGCCAGGACAGAAAGACATTTTGCCTTTTGTAGGGGTAATGGGGCACCATCATTGGCACCTGAGAGCCCAAGGCTGCCCCCTTTTCCCTGGGCGCAAAGCTCGACGGTGTGTACCTTGTGCGGGTTTGGGGCAGTGCCATTTTTGAACCCAGATTTCCAGATGGACGAAGATTCCTCCCTGGGAAAAGGTGCCAGGACAGAAAGCAAGTGTTATTTTTCTAGTGTTAACGAGGCCCCATCATTGGCACCTGAGAGCCCAAGGCTGCCACCTTTTGCCTGGGCACAAATGTCGACGGTGCGTGCCACTTGCGGGTCCGGGGAAGTGCCATTTTTCAGCCCAGAATTCCAGACGGACGAAGACACCTCCCAGGGAAAAGGTGCCAGGTCAGAAATCGAATTGTCCTTTTCTAGGGTTAATGGTGCCCCATCATTGGCAACTGAGAGTTCAAGGCTGCCACCTTTTCCGTGGGCGCAAACATCAACGGCGCGTACTACTTTCTTGTCCGGGAAAGTGCCGTTTTTCAGTCCTCAATTCCAGACGGATGAAGACTCCTCACAGGGAAGAGGCTCCCAGGAAAGAAAGCGATTGTTCCATTTCTAGGGTTAATCGGGCTCCATCATTGGCAGCTGAGAGCCCAAGGTTGCCTCCTATACCCTGGGCGCAAGGCTCGACCATGCGTGCTACGTGAGGGTCCGGGAAATTGCCGTTTCTCATTCCAGAATTCCAGACCTATGAAGATTCCTCCCTGGGAAAAGGTGCCAGGACAGAAAGCAATTGTGCCTTTTCTAGGGTTAATGGGGCCCCAAAATTAACACCTGAGAGCCCAAGGCTGCCACCTTTTCCCTGGGCGCAAAGCTCGACGGAGCGTTCCACGTGCGGGTCCGGGAAAGTGCCATTTTTCGGCCCAGAATTCCAGACCTAGGAAGATTCCTCAGAGGGAAAAGGTACCAGGAGACAAAGCCATTGTGTATTTTGTAATGCTAATTGGACCCCATCATTGGCACCTGAGAGCCCAAGGCTGCCACCTTTTCCCTGGGCGCAAAGCTCGACGTTGCATACCCTGTGCGGGTTCGGGAAAGGGCCGTTTTTCAACCCAGAATTCCAGACGGAAGTCGATTCCTCTCTGGGAAAAGGTGTCAGGACAGAAAGCCATTGTGCCTTTTCTAGGGGTAATGGGACCTCATCTTTGGCACCTGAGAGCCCAAGGCTGCCACCTTTTCCCTGGGCGCAAATGTCGACGGCGCGTGCCACTTGCAAGTCCGGGAATGTGCCGTTTCTCATCCCAGAATCCCAGGCCAGCGAAGATTTCTCCCTGGGAAAAGGTGCCAGGACAGAAAGCGATTGTGCCTTTTCTAGGGTTAATGGGGCCTTAAAATTGGCAGCTGAGAGCCCAAGGCTGCCACCTTTTCCCTGGGCGCAAAGCTCGACGGTGCGTGCCACATGCGGATAAGGGAAAGAGCCGTTTTCAGCCCAGAATTCCAGACCAATGAAGATTCCTCCCAGGGAAAAGGTGCCAGGACAGAAAGCCATTGTTCTTTTTCTAGGGGTAATGGGGCCCCATCACTGGCACCTGAGAGCCCAAGACTGCCACCTTTTCCCTGGACGCAAAGCTCGATGGTGTGTACCTTGTGCGGGTTTGGGGCAGTGCCATTTTTGAACCCAGATTTCCAGACGGACGAAGATTCCTCCCTGGGAAAAGGTGGCAGGACAGAAAGCAAGTGTTATTTTTCTAGTGTTAACGGGGCCCCATCATTGGCACCTGAGAGCCCAAGGCTGCCACCTTTTGCCCGGGCGCAAATGTCGACGGCGCGTGCCACTTGCGGGTCCGGGGAAGTGCCATTTTTCAGCCCAGAATTCCAGACGGATGAAGACACCTCCCAGGGAAAAGGTGCCAGGTCAGAAATCGAATTGTCCTTTTCTAGGGTTAATGGTGCCCCATCATTGGCACCTGAGAGATCAAGGCTGCCACCTTTTCCGTGGGCGCAAATATCAACGGCGCGTACCACTTTCTTGTCCGGGAAAGTGCCGTTTTTCAGCCCTCAATTCCAGACGGATGAAGACTCCTCACAGGGAAGAGGCTCCCAGGAAAGAAAGCGATTGTTCCATTTCTAGGGTTAATCGGGCTCCATCACTGGCATCTGAGAGCCCAAGGTTGCCTCCTATACCCTGGGCTCAAAGCTCGACCATGCGTGCTACGTGAGGGTCCGGGAAATTGCCGTTTCTCATTCCAGAATTCCAGACCGATGAAGATTCCTCCCTGGGAAAAGGTGTCAGGACAGAAAGCGATTGTTCCTTTTCTAGTGTTAATGGGGCTCCATCATTTACACCTGAGAGCCCAAGGCTGCAACCTTTTCCCTGAGCGCAAAGCTCAACGGTGCGTGCCACTTGCGGGTCCAGGAATGTGCTGTTTCTCATCCCAGAATTCGAGGCCGATGAAGAATTCTCCCAGGGAAAAGGTGCCAGGACAGAAAGCAATTGTGCCTTTTCTAGGGTTAATGGGGCCCCAAAATTGACACCTGAGAGCCCAAGGCTGCCACCTTTTCCCTGGGCGCAAAGCTCGACGGAGCGTTCCACGTGCGGGTCCGGGAAAGTGCCATTTTTCAGCCCAGAATTCCAGACCTATGAAGATTCCTCAGAGGGAAAAGGTACCAGGAGACAAAGCCATTGTGTATTTTGTAATGCTAATTGGGCCCCATCATTGGCACCTGTGAGCCCAAGGCTGCCACCTTTTCCCTGGGTGCAAAGCTCGACGGTGCATACCCTGTGCGGGTCCGGGAAAGGGCCGTTTTTCAGCCCAGAATTCCAGACAGAAGTCGATTCCTCTCTGGGAAAAGGTGTCAGAACAGAAAGCCATTGTGCCTTTTCTAGGGGTAATGGGACCTCATCTTTGGCACCTGAGAGCCCAAGGCTGCCACCTTTTCCCTGGGCGCAAATGTCGACGGCGCGTGCCACTTGCAAGTCCGGGAATGTGCCGTTTCTCATCCCAGAATCCCAGGCCAGCGAAGATTTCTCCCTGGGAAAAGGTGCCAGGACAGAAAGCAATTGTGCCTTTTCTAGGGGTAATGGGACCTCATCTTTGGCAGCTGAGAGCCCAGGGCTGCCACCTTTTCCCTGGGCGCAAAGCTCGACGGTGCGTGCCACATGCGGATAAGGGAAAGAGCCGTTTTCAGCCCAGAATTCCAGACCAATGAAGATTCCTCCCAGGGAAAAGGTGCCAGGACAGAAAGCCATTGTTCTTTTTCTAGGGGTAATGGGGCCCCATCATTGGCACCTGAGAGCCTAAGGCTGCCACCTTTTGCCTGGGCACAAAGCTCGACGTTGCGTTCCACTTGCAGGTCCGGGGAAGTGCCGTATTTCAGTCCAGAATTCCAGACGGACGAAGACACCTCCCTGGGAAAAGGTGCCAGGACAGAAAGCGATTGTTATTTATCTAGTGTTAACGGGGACCCATTGTTAGCACCTGAGAGCCCAAGGCTGTCACCTCTTCCCTGGGCTCAAAGCTAGATGGTGCCTGCCACGTGCAGGTCAGAGAAAGTGCTTTGTTCAGCCCAGGATTCCAGACGGATTACGACTCCTCCCAGGGAAAGGGCTCCCAGGACAGAAAGCGATTGTTCCATTTCTAGTGTTAATGGGGGCCCGTCATTGGCATCTGAGAGCCAGAGGTTGCCTCTTTTCCCTGAGTGCAAAGCACGACAGTGCGTGCCACGTGCTGGTCCCAGAAAGTGCCATTTTACAGCCCAGAATTCCAGACCAATGAAGACTCCTCCCAGGGAAAAGGTGCCAGGACAGAAAGCCATTGTGCTTTTTGTAAAGGTAATGGGGTCCCATCATTGGCACCTGAGAACCCAAGACTGCCACCTTTTCCCTGGACGCAAAGCTCGATGGTGCGTTCCACTTGCGGGTCCAGGAAAGTGCCGATTCTCAGACCAGAATTCCAAACCGATGAAGATTCCTCCCTGGGAAAAGGTGCCAGGACAGAAAGCCATTCTGCCTTTTGTAGGGGTAATGGGGAACCATCATTGGCAGCTGAGAGCCCAAGGCTGCCCCTTTTTCCCTGGGCGCAAAGCTCGACAGTGTGTTCCCTGTGCGGGTTTGGGGCAGTGCCATTTTTGAACCCAGATTTCCAGACGGACGAAGATTCCTCCCTGGGAAAAGGTGGCAGGAAAGAAAGCAAGTGTTATTTTTCTAGTGTTAACGGTGCCCCATCATTGGCACCTGAGAGCCCAAGGCTGCCACCTTTTGCCTGGGCACAAATGTCGACGGCGCGTGCCACTTGCGGGTCCGGGGAAGTGCCATTTTTCAGCCCAGAATTCCAGACGGACGAAGACACCTTCCAGGGAAAAGGTGCCAGGTCAGAATTCGAATTGTCCTTTTCTAGGGTCAATGGTGCCCCATCATTGGCACCTCAGAGTTCAAGGCTGCCACCTTTTCCGTGGGCGCAAACATCAACGGCACATACCACTTTCTTGTCCGGGAAAGTGCCGTTTTTCAGCCGTCAATTCCAGACGGATGAAGACTCCTCACAGGGAAGAGGCTCCCAGGAATGAAAGTGATTGTTCCATTTCTAGGGTTAATCGGGCTCCATCATTGGCACCTGAGAGCCCAAGGTTGCCTCCTATACCCTGGGCGCAAAGCTCGACCATGCGGGCTACGTGATTGTCCGGGAAATTGCCGTTTTTCATCCCAGAATTCGAGGCCGATGAAGATTCCTCCCTGGGAAAAGGTGCCAGGGCAGAAAGCAATTGTGCCTTTTCTAGGGTTTGTGAAGCCCCAAAATTGACACCTGAGAGCCCAAGGCTGCCACCTTTTCCCTGGGCGCAAAGCTCGACGGTGTGTACCTTGTGCGGGTTTGGGGCAGTGCCATTTTTGAACCCAGATTTCCAGACGGACGAAGATTTCTCCCTGGGAAAAGGTGGCAGGACAGAAAGCAAGTGTTATTTCTCTAGTGTTAACGCGTCCCCATCATTGGCACCTGAGAGCCCAAGGCTGCCACCTTTTGCCTCGGCACAAATGTCGACAGTGCGTGCCACATGCGGGTAAGGGAAAGAGCCGTTTTCAGCCCAGAATTCCAGACCAATGAAGATTCCTCCCTGGGAAAAGATGCCAAGACAGAAAGCGATTGTTTTTCTCTAGGGGTACTGGGGTCGCATCATTGGCACCTGAGAGCCCAAGGCTGCCACCTTTTGCCTGGGCACAAAGCTCGACGGTGCGTTCCACTTGCAGGCCCAGGGAAGTGCCGTTTTTCAGTCCAGAATTCCAGACGGACGAAAATTCCTCCCAGGGAAAAGGTGCCACGACAGAAAGCGATTGTTATTTATCTAGTGTTAACGAGGACCCATCTTTGGCACCTGAGAGCCCAAGGCTTTCACCTCTTCCCTGGGCGCAAAGCTAGATGGTGCCTGCCACGTGCAGGTCAGAGAAAGAGCTTTGTTTAGCCCAGGATTACAGACGGATGACGACTCCTCCCAGGGAAAGGGCTCCCAGGACAGAAAGCGATTGTTCCATTTCTAGTGTTAATGGGGGCCCGTCATTGGCATCTGAGAGCCAGAGGTTTCCTCCTTTTCCCTGGGCGCAAAGCACGACGGTGCGTGCCACGTGCTGGTCCCAGAAAGTGCCATTTTACAGCCCAGAATTCCAGACCAATGAAGACTCCTCCCAGGGAAAAGGTGCCAGGACAGAAAGCCATTGTGCTTTTTGTAAAGGTAATGGGGTCCCATCATTGGCACCTGAGAGCTCAAGACTGCCACCTTTTCCCTGGGTGCAAAGCTCGATGGTGCATTCCACTTGCGGGTCCAGGAAAGTGCCGATTCTCAGACCAGAATTCCAAACCGATGAAGATTCCTCCCTGGGAAAAGGTGCCAGGACAGAAAGACATTGTGCCTTTTGTAGGGGTAATGGGACCTCATCTTTGGCACCTGAGAGCCCAAGGCTGCCCCCTTTTCCCTGGGCGCAAAGCTCGACGGTGTGTACCTTGTGCGGGTTTGGGGCAGTGCCATTTTTGAACCCAGATTTCCAGACGGACGAAGATTCCTCCCTGGGAAAAGGTGGCAAGACAGAAAGTAAGTGTTATTTTTCTAGTGTTAACGGGGCCCCATCATTGGCACCTGAGAGCCCAAGGCTGCCACCTTTTGCCTGGGCACAAATGTCGACGGCGCGTGCCACTTGCGGGTCCACGGAAGTGCCATTTTTCAGCCCAGAATTCCAGACGGACGAAGACACCTCCCAGGGAAAAGGTGCCAGGTCAGAAATCGAATTGTCCTTTTCTAGGGTTAATGGTGCCCCATCATTGGCACCTGAGAGTTCAAGGCTGCCACCTTTTCCGTGGGCGCAAACATCAACGGCGCGTACCACTTTCTTGTCCGGGAAATTGCCGTTTTTCAGCCGTCAATTCCAGACGGATGAAGACTCCTCACAGGGAAGAGGCTCCCAGGAAAGAAAGTGATTGTTCCATTTCTAGGGTTAATCGGGCTCCATCATTGGCAGCTGAGAGCCCAAGGTTGCCTCCTATACCCTGGGCGCAAAGCTCGACCATGCGTGCTACGTGAGGGTCCGGGAAATTGCCGTTTCTCATTCCAGAATTAAAGACCGATGAAGATTTCTCCCAGGGAAAAGGTGCCAGGACAGAAAGCAATTGTGCCTTTTCTAGGGTTAATGGGGCCCCAAAATTGACACCTGAGAGCCCAAGGCTGCCACCTTTTCCCTGGGCGCAAAGCTCGACGGAGCGTTCCACGTGCGGGTCCGGGAAAGTGCCTTTTTTCGGCCCAGAATTCCAGACCTATGAAGATTCCTCAGAGGGAAAAGGTACCAGGAGACAAAGCCATTATGTATTTTGTAATGCTAATTGGACCCCATCATTGGCACCTGTGAGCCCAAGGCTGCCACCTTTTCTCTGGGCGCAAAGCTCGACGTTGCATACCCTGTGCGGGTCCGGGAAAGGGCCGTTTTTCAGCCCAGAATTCCAGACGGAAGTCGATTCCTCTCTGGGAAAAGGTGTCAGGACAGAAAGCCATTGTGCCTTTTCTAGGGGTAATGGGACCTCATCTTTGGCACCTGAGAGCCCAAGGCTGCCACCTTTTCCCTGGGCGCAAATGTCGACGGCGCATGCCACTTGCAAGTCTGGGAATGTGCCGTTTCTCATGCCAGACTTCCAGGCCAGCGAAGATTTCTCCCTGGGAAAAGGTGCCAGGACAGAAAGCCATTGTGCCTTTTCTAGGGTTAATGGGGCCCCAAAATTGGCAGCTGAGAGCCCAGGGCTGCCACCTTTTCCCTGGGCGCAAAGCTCGACGGTGCGTGCCACATGCGGATAAAGGAAAGAGCCGTTTTCAGCCCAGAATTCCAGACCAATGAAGATTCCTCCCAGGGAAAAGGTGCCAGGACAGAAAGCGATTGTTCTTTCTCTAGGGGTAATGGGACCCCATCATTGGCACCGGAGAGCCCAAGGCTGCCACCTTTTCCCTGGGCGCAAAGCTCGACGGTGCGTTCCACTTGCAGGTCCGGGGAAGTGCCGTTTTTCAGTCCAGAATTCCAGATGAACGAAAATTCCTCCCAGGGAAAAGGTGCCAGGACAGAAAGCGATTATTATTTATCTAGTGTTAACGGGGACCCATTGTTGGCACCTGAGAGCCCAAGGCTGCCCCCTTTACCCTGGGCGCAAAGCTAGATGGTGCCTGCCACGTGCAGGTCAGAGAAAGTGCTTTGTTCAGCCCAGGATTCCAGACGACTGACGACTCCTCCCAGGGAAAAGGCTCCCAGGACAGAAAGCCATTGTGCTTTTGGTAAAGGTAATGGGGCCTCGTCATTGGCACCTGAGAGCCCAAGACTGCCACCTTTTCCCTGGACGCAAAGCTCGATGGTGCATTCCACTTGCGGGTCCAGGAAAGTGCCGATTCTCAGACCAGAATTCCAAACCGATGAAGATTCCTCCCTGGGAAAAGGTGCCAGGACAGAAAGCTATTGTGCCTTTTGTAGGGGTAATGGGGCACCATCATTGGCACCTGAGAGCCCAAGGCTGCCCCCTTTTCCCTGGGCGCAAAGCTCGACGGTGTGTACCTTGTGCGGGTTTGGGGCAGTGCCATTTTTGAACCCAGATTTCCAGACGGACGAAGATTCCTCCCTGGGAAAAGGTGGCAGGACAGAAAGCCAGTGTTATTTTTCTAGTGTTAACGGGGCCCCATCATTGGCACCTCAGAGTTCAAGGCTGCCACCTTTTCCGTGGGCGCAAACATCAACTGCGCGTACCACTTTCTTGTCCGGGAAATTGCCGTTTTTCAGCCCTGAATTCCAGACGGATGAAGACTCCTCACAGGGAAGAGGCTCCCAGGAAAGAAAGCGATTGTTCCATTTCTAGGGTTAATCGGGCTCCATCATTGGCACCTGAGAGCCCAAGGTTGCCTCCTATACCCTGGGCGCAAAGCTCGACCATGCGTGCTACGTGAGGGTCCGGGAAATTGCCGTTTCTCATTCCAGAATTCCAGACTGATGAAGATTCCTCCCTGGGAAAAGGTGTCAGGACAGAAAGCGATTCTTCCTTTTCTAGGGTTAATGGGGCTCCATCATTGACACCTGAGAGCCGAAGGCTGCAACCTTTTCCCTGAGCGCAAAGCTCGACGGTGCGTGCCACTTGCGGGTCCAGGAATGTGCTGTTTCTCATCCCAGAATTCGAGGCCGATGAAGATTTCTCCCAGGGAAAAGGTGCCTGGACAGAAAGCAATTGTGCCTTTTCTAGGGTTAATGGGGCCCCAAAATTGACACCTGAGAGCGCAAGGCTGCCACCTTTTCCCTGGGCGCAAAGCTCGACGGAGCGTTCCACATGCGGGTCCGGGAAAGTGCCATTTTTCAGCCCAGAATTCCAGACCTATGAAGATTCCTCAGAGGGAAAAGGTACCAGGAGACAAAGCCATTGTGTATTTTGTAATGCTAATTGGGCCCCATCATTGGCACCTGAGAGCGCAAGGCTGCCACCTTTTCCCTGGGTGCAAAGCTCGACGGTGCATACCATGTGCGGGTCCGGGAAAGGGCAGTTTTTCAGCCCAGAATTCCAGACAGAAGTCGATTCCTCTCTGGGAAAAGGTGTCAGGAGAGAAAGCCATTGTGCCTTTTCTAGGGTTACTGGGACCTCATCTTTGGCACCTGAGAGCCCAAGGCTGCAACCTTTTCCCTGAGCGCAAAGCTCAACGGTGCATGCCACTTTCGGGTCCAGGAATCTGCTGTTTCTCTTCCCAGAATTCCAGGTCGATGAAGATTTCTCCCAGGGAAAAGGTGCCAGGACAGAAAGCAATTGTGCCTTTTCTAGGGTTAATGGGGACCCGTCATTGGCATCTGAGAGCCAGAGGTTGCCTCCTTTTCCCTGGGCGCAAAGCACGACAGTGCGTGCCACATGCTGGTCCCAGAAAGTTCCATTTTACAGCCCAGAATTCCAGACCAATGAAGACTCCTCCCAGGGAAAAGGTGCCAGGACAGAAAGCCATTGTGCTTTTTGTAAAGGTAATGGGGCCCCATCATTGGCACCTGAGAGCCCAAGACTGCCACCTTTTCCCTGGACGCAAAGCTCGATGGTGCGTTCCACTTGCGGGTCCAGGGAAGTGCCGATTCTCAGACCAGAATTCCAAACCGATGAAGATTCCTCCCTGGGGAAAGGTGCCAGGACAGAAAGCCATTGCGCCTTTTGTAGGGGTAATGGGGCACCATCATTGGCACCTGAGAGCCCAAGGCTGCCCCCTTTTCTCTGGGCGCAAAGCTCGACGGTGTGTACCTTGTGCAGGTTCGTGGCACTGCCATTTCTGAACCCAGATTTCCAGACGGACGAAGATTCCTCCCAGGGAAAAGGTGCCAGGTCAGAAATCGAATTGTCCTTTTCTAGGGTCAATGGTGCCCCATCATTGGCACCTCAGAGTTCAAGGCTGCCACCTTTTCCGTGGGCGCAAACATCAACAGCGCGTACCACTTTCTTGTCCGGGAAAGTGCCGTTTTTCAGCCCTCAATTCCAGACGGATGAAGACTCCTCACAGGGAAGAGGCTCCCAACACAGAAAGCAATTGTTCCATTTCTACGGTTAATCGGGCCCCATCATTGGCACCTGAGAGCCCAAGGTTGCCTCCTATACCCTGGGCGCAAAGCTAGACCATACGTGCTACGTGAGGGTCCGGGAAATTGCCGTTTCTCATTCCAGAATTCCAGACCGATGAAGATTCCTCCCTGGGAAAAGGTGTCAGGACAGAAAGCGATTGTTCCTTTTCTAGGGGTAATGGGGCTCCATCATTGACACCTGAGAGCCGAAGCCCGCCACCTTTTCCCTGAGCGCAGAGCTCGACGGTGCGTGCCACTTGCGGGTCCAGGAATGTGCTGTTTCTCATCCCAGAATTCGAGGCCGATGAAGATTTCTCCCAGGGAAAAGGTGCCAGGGCAGAAAGCATTTGTGCCTTCTGTACGGGTAATGGGACCCCAAAATTGACACCTGAGAGCCCAAGGCTGCCACCTTTTCCCTGGGCGCAAAGCTCGACGGAGCGTTCCACGTGCGGGTCCGGGAACGGGCCGATTTTCAGCCCAGTATTCCAGACCTATGAAGATTCCTCAGAGGGAAAAGGTACCAGGAGACAAAGCCATTGTGTATTTTGTAATGCTAATTGGGCCCCATCATTGGCACCTGAGAGCCCAAGGCTGCCACCTTTTCCCTGGGTGCAAAGCTCGACGGTGCATACCCTGTGCGGGTGCGGGAAAGGGCCGTTTTTCAGCCCAGAATTCCAGACGGAAGTCGATTCCTCTCTGGGGAAAAGTGTCAGGACAGAAAGCCATTGTGCCTTTTCTAGGGGTAATGGGGCCCCATCCTTGGCACCTGAGAGCCCAAGGCTGCCACCTTTTCCCTGGGCGCAAATGTCGACGGCACGTGACACCTGCAAGTCCGGGAATGTGCTGTTTCTCATCCCAGAATTCCAGGCCAGCGAAGATTTCTCCCTGGGAAAAGGTTCCAGGACAGAAAGCGATTGTGCCTTTTCTAGGGTTAATGGGGCCTTAAAATTGGCAGCTGAGAGCCCAAGGCTGCCACCTTTTCCCTGGGCGCAAAGCTCGACGGTGCGTGCCACATGTGGGTAAGGGAAAGAACCGTGTTCAGCTCAGAATTCCAGACCAATGAAGATTCCTCCCAGGGAAAAGGTGCCAGGACAGAAAGCCATTGTTCTTTTTCTAGGGGTAATGGGGCCCCATCATTGGCACCTGAGAGCCCAAGGCTGCCACCTTTTGCCTGAGCACAAAGCTCGACGGTGCGTTCCACTTGCAGGTCCGGGGAAGTGCCGGTTTTCGGCCCAGAATTCCAGACGGACGAAAATTCCTCCCAGGGAAAAGGTGTCAGGACAGAAAGCGATTGTTATTTATCTAGTGTTAACGGGGACCCATCATTGGCACCTGAGAGCCCACGGCTGCCACCTTTTGCCTGGGCGCAAAGCTAGATGGTGCCTGCCACGTGCAGGTCAGAGAAAGACCTTTGTTCAGCCCAGAATTCCAGATGGATGACGACTCTTCCAAGGGAAAAGGCTCCCAGGACAGAAAGCGATTGTTCCATTTCTAGTGTTAATGGGGGCCCGTCATTGGCATCTGAGAGCCAGAGGTTGCCTCCTTTTCCCTGGGCGCAAAGCACGACAGTGCGTGCCACGTGCTGGTCCCAGAAAGTGCCATTTTACAGCCCAGAATTCCAGACCAATGAAGACTCCTCCCAGGGAAAAGGTGCCAGGACAGAAAGCCATTGTGCTTTTTGTAAAGGTAATGGGGCCCCATCATTGGCACCTGAGAACCCAAGACTACCACCTTTTCCCTGGGCGCAAAACTCGATGGTGCGTTCCACTTGCGGGTCCAGGAAAGTGCCGATTCTCAGACCAGAATTCCAAACCGATGAAGATTCCTCCCTGGGAAAAGGTGCCAGGACAGAAAGCCATTGTGCCTTTTGTAGGGGTAATGGGGCACCATCATTGGCACCTGAGAGCCCAAGGCTGCCCCCTTTTCCCTGGGCGCAAAGCTCGACGGTGTGTACCTTGTGCGGGTTTGGGGCAGTGCCATTTTTGAACCCAGATTTCCAGACGGACGAAGATTCCTCCCTGGGAAAAGGTGGCAGGAAAGAAAGCAAGTGTTATTTTTCTAGTGTTAACGGTGCCCCATCATTGGCACCTGAGAGCCCAAGGCTGCCACCTTTTGCCTGGGCGCAAATGTCGACGGCGCGTGCCACTTGCGGGTCCGGGGAAGTGCCATTTTTCAGCCCAGAATTCCAGACGGACGAAGACACCTCCCAGGGAAAAGGTGCCAGGTCAGAAATCGAATTGTCCTTTTCTAGGGTCAATGGTGCCCCATCATTGGCACCTCAGAGTTCAAGGCTGCCACCTTTTCCGTGGGCGCAAACATCAACGGCACATACCACTTTCTTGTCCGGGAAAGTGCCGTTTTTCAGCCCTGAATTCCAGACGGATGAAGACTCCTCACAGGGAAGAGGCTCCCAGGAAAGAAAGTGATTGTTCCATTTCTAGGGTTAATCGAGCTCCATCATTGGCACCTGAGAGCCCAAGGTTGCCTCCTATACCCTGGGCGCAAAGCTCGACCATGCGGGCTACGTGAGGGTCCGGGAAATTGCCGTTTTTCATCCCAGAATTCGAGGCCGATGAAGATTCCTCCCTGGGAAAAGGTGCCAGGGCAGAAAGCAATTGTGCCTTTTCTAGGGTTTGTGAAGCCCCAAAATTGACACCTGAGAGCCCAAGGCTGCCACCTTTTCCCTGGGCGCAAAGCTCGACGGAGCGTTCCACGTGTGGGTCCGAGAAAGTGCCATTTTTCAGCACAGAATTCCAGACCTATGAAGATTCCTCAGAGGGAAAAGGTACCAGGAGACAAAGCCATTGTGTATTTTGTAATGCTAATTGGACCCCATCATTGGTCCCTGTGAGCCCGAGGCTGCCACCTTTTCCCTGGGTGCAAAGCTCGACGGTGCATACCCTGTGCGGGTCCGGGAAAGGGCAGTTTTTCAGCCCAGAATTCCAGACGGAAGTCGATTCCTCTCTGGGAAAAGGTGTCAGGACAGAAAGCCATTGTGCCTTTTCTAGGGGTAATGGGACCTCATCTTTGGCTCCTGAGAGCCCAAGGCTGCCACCTTTTCCCTGGGCGCAAATGTCGACGGCGCGTGCCACTTGCAAGTCCGGGAATGTGCCGTTTCTCATCCCAGAATTCCAGGCCAGCGAAGATTTCTCCATGGGAAAAGGTGCCAGGACAGAAAGCCATTGTGCCTTTTCTAGGGTTAATGGGGCCTCAAAATTGGCACCTGAGAGCCCAGGGCTGCCACCTTTTCCCTGGGCGCAAAGCTCGACGGTGCGTGCCACATGCGGTTCCGGGAAAGTGCCATTTTTCAGCCCAGAATTCCGGACCTATGAAGATTCCTCAGAGGGAAAAGGTACCAGGAGACAAAGCCATTGTGTATTTTGTAATGCTAATTGGGCCCCATCATTGGCACCTGAGAGCCCAAGGCTGCCACCTTTTCCCTGGGTGCAAAGCTCAACGGTGCATACCCTTTGTGGGTCCGGTAAACGGCCATTTTTCAGCCCAGAATTCCAGACGGAAGTCGATTCCTCTCTGGGAAAAGGTGTCAGGACAGAAAGCCATTGTTCTTTTTCTAGGGGTAATGGGGCCCCAAAATTGGCAGCTGAGAGCCCAGGGCTGCCACCTTTTCCCTGGGCGCAAAGCTCGACGGTGCGTGCCACATGCGGGTAAGGGAAAGAGCCGTTTTCAGCCCAGAATTCCAGACCAATGAAGATTCCTCCCTGGGAAAAGGTGCCAGGACAGAAAGCCATTGTTCTTTTTCTAGGGTTAATGGGGCCCGTCATTGGCACCTGAGAGCCCAAGGCTGCCACCTTTTGCCTGGGCACAAAGCTCGACGGTGCGTTCCACTTGCAGGTCCGGGGAAGTGCCGTTTTTCAGCCCAGAATTCCAGACGGACGAAAATTCCTCCCAGGGAAAAGGTGCCAGGACAGAAAGCAATTATTATTTCTCTAGTGTTAACAGGGACCCATCGTTGGCACCTGAGAGCCCAAGGCTGTCACCTCTTCCCTGGGCGCAAAGCTAGATGGTGCCTAGCACGTGCAGGTCAGAGAGAATGATTTGTTCAGCCCAAGATTCCAGACGGATGACGACTCCTCCCAGGGAAAAGGCTCCCAGGACAGAAAGCAATTGTTCCATTTCTAGTGTTATTGGGGGCCCGTCATTGGCATCTGAGAGCCAGAGGTTGCCTCCTTTTCCCTGGGCGCAAAGCACGACAGTGCGTGCCACGTTCTGGTCCCAGAAAGTGCCATTTTACAGCCCAGAATTCCAGACCAATGAAGACTCCTCCCAGGGAAAAGGTGCCAGGACAGAAAGCCATTGTGCTTTCTCTCAGGGTAATGGGGCCCCATCATTGGCACCTGAGAGCCCAAGACTGCCACCTTTTCCCTGGGCGCAAATGTCGATGATGCGTTCCACTTGCGGGTCCAGGAAAGTGCCGATTCTCAGACCAGAATTCCTAACCGATGAAGATTCTTCCCTGGGAAAAGGTGCCAGGACAGAAAGCCATTGTGCCTTTTGTAGGGGTAATGGGGCCCCAAAATTGACACCTGAGAGCCCAAGGCTGCCACCTTTTCCCTGGGCGCAAAGCTCGACGGAGCGTTCCACATGCGGGTCCGGGAAAGTGCCTTTTTTCGGCCCAGAATTCCAGACCTATGAAGATTCCTCAGAGGGAAAAGGTACCAGGAGACAAAGCCATTGTGTATTTTGTAATGCTAATTGGACCCCATCATTGGCACCTGAGAGCCCAAGGCTGCCACCTTTTCCCTGGGCGCAAAGCTCGACGGTGCATACCCTGTGCGGGTCCGGGAAAGGGCCGTTTTTCAGCCCAGAATTCCAGACGGAAGTCGATTCCTCTCTGGGAAAAGGTGTCTAAACAGAAAGCCATTGTGCCTTTTCTAGGGGTAATGGGACCTCATCTTTGGCACCTGAGAGCCCAAGGCTGCCACCTTTTCCCTGGGCGCAAATGTCGACGGCGCGTGCCACTTGCAAGTCTGGGAATGTGCCGTTTCTCATCCCAGACTTCCAGGCCAGCGAAGATTTCTCCCTGGGAAAAGGTGCCAGGACAGAAAGCGATTGTGCCTTTTCTAGGGTTAATGGGGCCCCAAAATTGGCAGCTGAGAGCCCAGGGCTGCCACCTTTTCCCTGGGCGCAAAGCTCGACGGTGCGTGCCACATGCGGATAAAGGAAAGAGCCGTTTTCAGCCCAGAATTCCAGACCAATGAAGATTCCTCCCAGGGAAAAGGTGCCAGGACAGAAAGCGATTGTTCTTTCTCTAGGGGTAATGGGGCCCCATCATTGGCACCGGAGAGCCCAAGGCTGCCACCTTTTCCCTGGGCACAAAGCTCGACGGTGCGTTCCACTTGCAGGTCCGGGGAAGTGCCGTTTTTCAGTCCAGAATTCCAGATGAACGAAAATTCCTCCCAGGGAAAAGGTGCCAGGACAGAAAGCGATTATTATTTATCTAGTGTTAACGGGGACCCATTGTTGGCACCTGAGAGCCCAAGGCTGCCCCCTTTACCCTGGGCGCAAAGCTAGATGGTGCCTGCCACGTGCAGGTCAGAGAAAGTGCTTTGTTCAGCCCAGGATTCCAGACGACTGACGACTCCTCCCAGGGAAAAGGCTCCCAGGACAGAAAGCCATTGTGCTTTTGGTAAAGGTAATGGGGCCCCGTCATTGGCACCTGAGAGCCCAAGACTGCCACCTTTTCCCTGGAGGCAAAGCTCGATGGTGCATTCCACTTGCGGGTCCAGGAAAGTGCCGATTCTCAGACCAGAATTCCAAACCGATGAAGATTCCTCCCTGGGAAAAGGTGCCAGGACAGAAAGCTATTGTGCCTTTTGTAGGGGTAATGGGGCACCATCATTGGCACCTGAGAGCCCAAGGCTGCCCCCTTTTCCCTGGGCGCAAAGCTCGACGGTGTGTACCTTGTGCGGGTTTGGGGCAGTGCCATTTTTGAACCCAGATTTCCAGACGGACGAAGATTCCTCCCTGGGGAAAGGTGCCAGGACAGAAAGCAAGTGTTATTTTTCTAGTGTTAACGGGGCCCCATCATTGGCACCTGAGAGCCCAAGGCTGCCACCTTTTGCCTGGGCGCAAATGTCGACGGCGCGTGCCACTTGCGGGTCCACGGAAGTGCCATTTTTCAGCCCAGAATTCCAGACGGACGAAGACACCTCCCAGGGAAAAGGTGCCAGGACAGAAATCGAATTGTCCTTTTCTAGGGTCAATGGTGCCCCATCATTGGCACCTCAGAGTTCAAGGCTGCCACCTTTTCCCTGGTCGCAAACATCAACAGCGCGTACCACTTTCTTGTCCGGGAAAGTGCCGTTTTTCAGCCCTCAATTCCAGACGGATGAAGACTCCTCACAGGGAAGAGGCTCCCAGGACAGAAAGTGATTGTTCCATTTCTACGGTTAATCGGGCCCCATCATTGGCACCTGAGAGCCCAAGGTTGCCTCCTATACCCTGGGCGCAAAGCTAGACCATGCGTGCTACGTGAGGGTCCGGGAAATTGCCGTTTCTCATTCCAGAATTCCAGACCGATGAAGATTCCTCCCTGGGAAAAGGTGTCAGGACAGAAAGCCATTGTTCCTTTTCTAGGGGTAATGGGGCTCCATCATTGACACCTGAGAGCCCAAGGCTGCCACCTTTTCCCTGGGCGCAAATGTCGACGGCGCGTGCCACATGCAAGTCTGGGAATGTGCTGTTTCTCATCCCAGAATTCCAGGCCAGCGAAGATTCCTCCCTGGGAAAAGGTGCCAGGACAGAAAGCCATTGTGCCTTTTCTAGGGTTAATGGGGCCCCAAAATTGGCAGCTGAGAGCCCAGGGCTGCCACCTTTTCCCTGGGCGCAAAGCTCAACGGTGCGTGCCACATGCGGGTAAGGGAAAGAGGCGTTTTCAGCCCAGAATTCCAGACCAATGAAGATTCCTCCCAGGGAAAAGGTGCCAGGACAGAAAGCCATTGTTCTTTTTCTAGGGGTAATGGGGCCCCATCATTGGCACCTGAGAGCCCAAGGCTGCCACCTTTTCCCTGGGCGCAAAGCTAGATGGTGCCTGCCACGTGCAGGTCAGAGAAAGTGCTTTGTTCAGCCCAGGATTCCAGACGGATGACGACTCCTCCCAGGGAAAAGGCTCCCAGGACAGAAAGCGATTGTTCCATTTCTAGTGTTAATGGGGGCCCGTCATTGGCATCTGAGAGCCAGAGGTTGCCTCCTTTTCCCTGGGCGCAAAGCACGACAGTGCGTGCCACGTGCTGGTCCCAGAAAGTTCCATTTTACAGCCCAGAATTCCAGACCAATGAAGACTCCTCCCAGGGAAAAGGTGCCAGGACAGAAAGCCATTGTGCTTTTTGTAAAGGTAATGGGGCCCCATCATTGGCACCTGAGAGCCCAAGACTGCCACCTTTTCCCTGGACGCAAAGCTCGATGGTGCGTTCCACTTGCGGGTCCAGGGAAGTGCCGATTCTCAGACCAGAATTCCAAACCGATGAAGATTCCTCCCTGGGGAAAGGTGCCAGGACAGAAAGCCATTGCGCCTTTTGTAGGGGTAATGGGGCACCATCATTGGCACCTGAGAGCCCAAGGCTGCCACCTTTTCTCTGGGCGCAAAGCTCGACGGTGTGTACCTTGTGCAGGTTCGTGGCACTGCCATTTCTGAACCCAGATTTCCAGACGGACGAAGATTCCTCCCTGGGAAAAGGTGCCAGGTCAGAAATCGAATTGTCCTTTTCTAGGGTCAATGGTGCCCCATCATTGGCACCTCAGAGTTCAAGGCTGCCACCTTTTCCGTGGGCGCAAACATCAACAGCGCGTACCACTTTCTTGTCCGGGAAAGTGCCGTTTTTCAGCCCTCAATTCCAGACGGATGAAGACTCCTCACAGGGAAGAGGCTCCCAACACAGAAAGCAATTGTTCCATTTCTACGGTTAATCGGGCCCCATCATTGGCACCTGAGAGCCCAAGGTTGCCTCCTATACCCTGGGCGCAAAGCTAGACCATACGTGCTACGTGAGGGTCCGGGAAATTGCCGTTTCTCATTCCAGAATTCCAGACCGATGAAGATTCCTCCCTGGGAAAAGGTGTCAGGACAGAAAGCGATTGTTCCTTTTCTAGGGGTAATGGGGCTCCATCATTGACACCTGAGAGACGAAGCCCGCCACCTTTTCCCTGAGCGCAGAGCTCGACGGTGCGTGCCACTTGCGGGTCCAGGAATGTGCTGTTTCTCATCCCAGAATTCGAGGCCGATGAAGATTTCTCCCAGGGAAAAGGTGCCAGGGCAGAAAGCATTTGTGCCTTCTGTACGGGTGAATGGGACCCCAAAATTGACACCTGAGAGCCCAAGGCTGCCACCTTTTCCCTGGGCGCAAAGCTCGACGGAGCGTTCCACGTGCGGGTCCGGGAACGGGCCGATTTTCAGCCCAGTATTCGAGACCTATGAAGATTCCTCAGAGGGAAAAGGTACCAGGAGACAAAGCCATTGTGTATTTTGTAATGCTAATTGGGCCCCATCATTGGCACCTGAGAGCCCAAGGCTGCCACCTTTTCCCTGGGTGCAAAGCTCGACGGTGCATACCCTGTGCGGGTGCGGGAAAGGGCCGTTTTTCAGCCCAGAATTCCAGACGGAAGTCGATTCCTCTCTGGGGAAAAGTGTCAGGACAGAAAGCCATTGTGCCTTTTCTAGGGGTAATGGGGCCCCATCCTTGGCACCTGAGAGCCCAAGGCTGCCACCTTTTCCCTGGGCGCAAATGTCGACGGCACGTGACACCTGCAAGTCCGGGAATGTGCTGTTTCTCATCCCAGAATTCCAGGCCAGCGAAGATTTCTCCCTGGGAAAAGGTTCCAGGACAGAAAGCGATTGTGCCTTTTCTAGGGTTAATGGGGCCTTAAAATTGGCAGCTGAGAGCCCAAGGCTGCCACCTTTTCCCTGGGCGCAAAGCTCGACGGTGCGTGCCACATGTGGGTAAGGGAAAGAACCGTGTTCAGCTCAGAATTCCAGACCAATGAAGATTCCTCCCAGGGAAAAGGTGCCAGGACAGAAAGCCATTGTTCTTTTTCTAGGGGTAATGGGGCCCCATCATTGGCACCTGAGAGCCCAAGGCTGCCACCTTTTGCCTGAGCACAAAGCTCGACGGTGCGTTCCACTTGCAGGTCCGGGGAAGTGCCGGTTTTCGGCCCAGAATTCCAGACGGACGAAAATTCCTCCCAGGGAAAAGGTGTCAGGACAGAAAGCGATTGTTATTTATCTAGTGTTAACGGGGACCCATCATTGGCACCTGAGAGCCCACGGCTGCCACCTTTTGCCTGGGCGCAAAGCTAGATGGTGCCTGCCACGTGCAGGTCAGAGAAAGACCTTTGTTCAGCCCAGAATTCCAGATGGATGACGACTCTTCCAAGGGAAAAGGCTCCCAGGACAGAAAGCGATTGTTCCATTTCTAGTGTTAATGGGGGCCCGTCATTGGCATCTGAGAGCCAGAGGTTGCCTCCTTTTCCCTGGGCGCAAAGCACGACAGTGCGTGCCACGTGCTGGTCCCAGAAAGTGCCATTTTACAGCCCAGAATTCCAGACCAATGAAGACTCCTCCCAGGGAAAAGGTGCCAGGACAGAAAGCCATTGTGCTTTTTGTAAAGGTAATGGGGTCCCATCATTGGCACCTGAGAACCCAAGACTACCACCTTTTCCCTGGGCGCAAAGCTCGATGGTGCGTTCCACTTGCGGGTCCAGGAAAGTGCTGATTCTCAGACCAGAATTCCAAACCGATGAAGATTCCTCCCTGGGAAAAGGTGCCAGGACAGAAAGCCATTGTGCCTTTTGTAGGGGTAATGGGGCACCATCATTGGCACCTGAGAGCCCAAGGCTGCCCCCTTTTCCCTGGGCGCAAAGCTCGACGGTGTGTACCTTGTGCGGGTTTGGGGCAGTGCCATTTTTGAACCCAGATTTCCAGACGGACGAAGATTCCTCCCTGGGAAAAGGTGGCAGGAAAGAAAGCAAGTGTTATTTTTCTAGTGTTAACGGGGCCCCATCATTGGCACCTGAGAGCCCAAGGCTGCCACCTTTTGCCTGGGCGCAAATGTCGACGGCGCGTGCCACTTGCGGGTCCGGGGAAGTGCCATTTTTCAGCCCAGAATTCCAGACGGACGAAGACACCTCCCAGGGAAAAGGTGCCAGGTCAGAAATCGAATTGTCCTTTTCTAGGGTCAATGGTGCCCCATCATTGGCACCTCAGAGTTCAAGGCTGCCACCTTTTCCGTGGGCGCAAACATCAACGGCACATACCACTTTCTTGTCCGGGAAAGTGCCGTTTTTCAGCCCTGAATTCCAGACGGATGAAGACTCCTCACAGGGAAGAGGCTCCCAGGAAAGAAAGTGATTGTTCCATTTCTAGGGTTAATCGGGCTCCATCATTGGCACCTGAGAGCCCAAGGTTGCCTCCTATACCCTGGGCGCAAAGCTCGACCATGCGGGCTACGTGAGGGTCCGGGAAATTGCCGTTTTTCATCCCAGAATTCGAGGCCGATGAAGATTCCTCCCTGGGAAAAGGTGCCAGGGCAGAAAGCAATTGTGCCTTTTCTAGGGTTTGTGAAGCCCCAAAATTGACAACTGAGAGCCCAAGGCTGCCACCTTTTCCCTGGGCGCAAAGCTCGACGGAGCGTTCCACGTGTGGGTCCGAGAAAGTGCCATTTTTCAGCACAGAATTCCAGACCTATGAAGATTCCTCAGAGGGAAAAGGTACCAGGAGACAAAGCCATTGTGTATTTTGTAATGCTAATTGGGCCCCACCATTGGCACCTGAGAGCCCAAGGCTGCCACCTTTTCCCTGGGTGCAAAGCTCGACGGTGCATACCCTGTGCGGGTCCGGGAAAGGGCCGTTTTTCAGCCCAGAATTCCAGACGGAAGTCGATTCCTCTCTGGGAAAAGGTGTCTAAACAGAAAGCCGTTGTGCCTTTTCTAGGGGTAATGGGACCTCATCTTTGGCACCTGAGAGCCCAAGGCTGCCACCTTTTCCCTGGGCGCAAATGTCGACGGCGCGTGCCACTTGCAAGTCCAGGAATGTGCCGTTTCTCATCCCAGAATTCCAGGCCAGCGAAGATTTCTCCCTGGGAAAAGGTTCCAGGACAGAAAGTCATTGTGCCTTTTCTAGGGTTAATGGGGCCCCAAAATTGGCAGCTGAGAGCCCAGGGCTGCCACCTTTTGCCTGGGCGCAAATGTCGACGGCGCGTGCCACTTGCGGGTCCGGGGAAGTGCCATTTTTCAGCCCAGAATTCCAGACGGACGAAGACACCTCCCAGGGAAAAGGTGCCAGGTCAGAAATCGAATTGTCCTTTTCTAGGGTCAATGGTGCCCCATCATTGGCACCTGAGAGCCCAAGGCTGCCACCTTTTCCCTGGACGCAAAGCTCGATGGTGCGTTCCACTTGCGGGTCCAGGAAAGTGCCGATTCTCAGACCAGCATTCCAAACCGATGAAGATTCTTCCCTGGGAAAAGGTGCCAGAACAGAAAGCCATTGTGCCTTTTGTAGGGGTAATGGGGCACCATCATTGGCACCTGAGAGCCCAAGGCTGCCCCCTTTTCCCTGGGCGCAAAGCTCGACGGTGTGTACCTTGTGCGGATTTGGGGCAGTGCCATTTTTGAACCCAGATTTCCAGACGGATGAAGCTTCCTCCCTGGGAAAAAGTGCCATGACAGAAAGCAAGTGTTATTTTCTAGTGTTAACAGGACCACATCATTGGCACCTGAGAGCTCAAGGCTGTCACCTCTTGCCTGGGCGCAAAGCTAGATGGTGCCTGCCACGTGCAGGTCAGAGAAAGTGCTTTGTTCAGCCCAGGATTCCAGACGGATTTCGACTCCTCCCAGGGAAAAGGCTCCCAGGACAGAAAGCGATTGTTCCATTTCTAGTGTTAATGGGGGCCCGTCATTGGCATCTGAGAGCCAGAGGTTGCCTCCTTTTCCCTGGGCGCAAAGCACGACAGTGCGTGCCAACGTGCTGGTCCCAGAAAGTTCCATTTTACAGCCCAGAATTCCAGACCAATGAAGACTCCTCCCAGGGAAAAGGTGCCAGGACAGAAAGCCATTGTGCTTTCTCTAAGGGTAATGGGGCCCCATCATTGGCACCTGAGAGCCCAAGACTACCACCTTTTCCCTAAACGCAAAGCTCGATGGTGTGTTCCACTTGCGGGTCTAGGAAACTGCCGATTCTCGACCAGAATTCCAAACCGATATAGATTCCGCCCTGGGAAAAGGTGTCAGGACAGAAAGCCATTGCCCCTTTTGTAGGGGTAATGGGGCACCACCATTGACACCTGAGAGCCGAAGGCTGCAACCTTTTTCCTGAGCGCAGAGCTCGACGGTGCGTGCCACTTGCGGGTCCAGGAATGTGCTGTTTCTCATCCCAGAATTCGAGGCCGATGAAGATTTCTCCCAGGGAAAAGGTGCCAGGGCAGAAAGCATTTGTGCCTTTTGTACGGGTAATGGGACCCCAAAATTGACACCTGAGAGCCCAAGGCTGCCACCTTTTCCCTGGGCGCAAAGCTCGACGGAGCGTTCCACGTGCGGGTCCGGGAACGGGCCGATTTTCAGCCCAGTATTCCAGACCTATGAAGATTCCTCAGAGGGAAAAGGTACCAGGAGACAAAGCCATTGTGTATTTTGTAATGCTAATTGGGCCCCATCATTGGCACCTGAGAGCCCAAGGCTGCCACCTTTTCCCTGGGTGCAAAGCTCGACGGTGCATACCCTGTGCGGGTGCGGGAAAGGGCCGTTTTTCAGCCCAGAATTCCAGACGGAAGTCGATTCCTCTCTGGGGAAAAGTGTCAGGACAGAAAGCCATTGTGCCTTTTCTAGGGGTAATGGGGCCCCATCCTTGGCACCTGAGAGCCCAAGGCTGCCACCTTTTCCCTGGGCGCAAATGTCGACGGCACGTGACACCTGCAAGTCCGGGAATGTGCTGTTTCTCATCCCAGAATTCCAGGCCAGCGAAGATTTCTCCCTGGGAAAAGGTTCCAGGACAGAAAGCGATTGTGCCTTTTCTAGGGTTAATGGGGCCTTAAAATTGGCAGCTGAGAGCCCAAGGCTGCCACCTTTTCCCTGGGCGCAAAGCTCGACGGTGCGTGCCACATGTGGGTAAGGGAAAGAACCGTGTTCAGCTCAGAATTCCAGACCAATGAAGATTCCTCCCAGGGAAAAGGTGCCAGGACAGAAAGCCATTGTTCTTTTTCTAGGGGTAATGGGGCCCCATCATTGACACCTGAGAGCCCAAGGCTGCCACCTTTTGCCTGAGCACAAAGCTCGACGGTGCGTTCCACTTGCAGGTCCGGGGAAGTGCCGGTTTTCGGCCCAGAATTCCAGACGGACGAAAATTCCTCCCAGGGAAAAGGTGTCAGGACAGAAAGCGATTGTTATTTATCTAGTGTTAACGGGGACCCATCATTGGCACCTGAGAGCCCACGGCTGCCACCTTTTGCCTGGGCGCAAAGCTAGATGGTGCCTGCCACGTGCAGGTCAGAGAAAGACCTTTGTTCAGCCCAGAATTCCAGATGGATGACGACTCTTCCAAGGGAAAAGGCTCCCAGGACAGAAAGCGATTGTTCCATTTCTAGTGTTAATGGGGGCCCGTCATTGGCATCTGAGAGCCAGAGGTTGCCTCCTTTTCCCTGGGCGCAAAGCACGACAGTGCGTGCCACGTGCTGGTCCCAGAAAGTTCCATTTTACAGCCCAGAATTCCAGACCAATGAAGACTCCTCCCAGGGAAAAGGTGCCAGGACAGAAAGCCATTGTGCTTTTTGTAAAGGTAATGGGGTCCCATCATTGGCACCTGAGAACCCAAGACTACCACCTTTTCCCTGGGCGCAAAACTCGATGGTGCGTTCCACTTGCGGGTCCAGGAAAGTGCCGATTCTCAGACCAGAATTCCAAACCGATGAAGATTCCTCCCTGGGAAAAGGTGCCAGGACAGAAAGCCATTGTGCCTTTTGTAGGGGTAATGGGGCACCATCATTGGCACCTGAGAGCCCAAGGCTGCCCCCTTTTCCCTGGGCGCAAAGCTCGACGGTGTGTACCTTGTGCGGGTTTGGGGCAGTGCCATTTTTGAACCCAGATTTCCAGACGGACGAAGATTCCTCCCTGGGGAAAGGTGCCAGGACAGAAAGCAAGTGTTATTTTTCTAGTGTTAACGGGGCCCCATCATTGGCACCTGAGAGCCCAAGGCTGCCACCTTTTGCCTGGGCGCAAATGTCGACGGCGCGTGCCACTTGCGGGTCCGGGGAAGTGCCATTTTTCAGCCCAGAATTCCAGACGGACGAAGACACCTCCCAGGGAAAAGGTGCCAGGTCAGAAATCGAATTGTCCTTTTCTAGGGTCAATGGTGCCCCATCATTGGCACCTCAGAGTTCAAGGCTGCCACCTTTTCCGTGGGCGCAAACATCAACGGCACATACCACTTTCTTGTCCGGGAAAGTGCCGTTTTTCAGCCCTGAATTCCAGACGGATGAAGACTCCTCACAGGGAAGAGGCTCCCAGGAAAGAAAGTGATTGTTCCATTTCTAGGGTTAATCGAGCTCCATCATTGGCACCTGAGAGCCCAAGGTTGCCTCCTATACCCTGGGCGCAAAGCTCGACCATGCGGGCTACGTGAGGGTCCGGGAAATTGCCGTTTTTCATCCCAGAATTCGAGGCCGATGAAGATTCCTCCCTGGGAAAAGGTGCCAGGGCAGAAAGCAATTGTGCCTTTTCTAGGGTTTGTGAAGCCCCAAAATTGACACCTGAGAGCCCAAGGCTGCCACCTTTTCCCTGGGCGCAAAGCTCGACGGAGCGTTCCACGTGTGGGTCCGAGAAAGTGCCATTTTTCAGCACAGAATTCCAGACCTATGAAGATTCCTCAGAGGGAAAAGGTACCAGGAGACAAAGCCATTGTGTATTTTGTAATGCTAATTGGACCCCATCATTGGTCCCTGTGAGCCCGAGGCTGGCACCTTTTCCCTGGGTGCAAAGCTCGACGGTGCATACCCTGTGCGGGTCCGGGAAAGGGCAGTTTTTCAGCCCAGAATTCCAGACGGAAGTCGATTCCTCTCTGGGAAAAGGTGTCAGGACAGAAAGCCATTGTGCCTTTTCTAGGGGTAATGGGACCTCATCTTTGGCTCCTGAGAGCCCAAGGCTGCCACCTTTTCCCTGGGCGCAAATGTCGACGGCGCGTGCCACTTGCAAGTCCGGGAATGTGCCGTTTCTCATCCCAGAATTCCAGGCCAGCGAAGATTTCTCCATGGGAAAAGGTGCCAGGACAGAAAGCCATTGTGCCTTTTCTAGGGTTAATGGGGCCTCAAAATTGGCACCTGAGAGCCCAGGGCTGCCACCTTTTCCCTGGGCGCAAAGCTCGACGGTGCGTGCCACATGCGGTTCCGGGAAAGTGCCATTTTTCAGCCCAGAATTCCGGACCTATGAAGATTCCTCAGAGGGAAAAGGTACCAGGAGACAAAGCCATTGTGTATTTTGTAATGCTAATTGGGCCCCATCATTGGCACCTGAGAGCCCAAGGCTGCCACCTTTTCCCTGGGTGCAAAGCTCAACGGTGCATACCCTGTGTGGGTCCGGTAAACGGCCATTTTTCAGCCCAGAATTCCAGACGGAAGTCGATTCCTCTCTGGGAAAAGGTGTCAGGACAGAAAGCCATTGTGCCTTTTCTAGGGGTAATGGGGCCCCAAAATTGGCAGCTGAGAGCCCAGGGCTGCCACCTTTTCCCTGGGCGCAAAGCTCGACGGTGCGTGCCACATGCGGGTAAGGGAAAGAGCCGTTTTCAGCCCAGAATTCCAGACCAATGAAGATTCCTCCCTGGGAAAAGGTGCCAGGACAGAAAGCCATTGTTCTTTTTCTAGGGTTAATGGGGCCCGTCATTGGCACCTGAGAGCCCAAGGCTGCCACCTTTTGCCTGGGCACAAAGCTCGACGGTGCGTTCCACTTGCAGGTCCGGGGAAGTGCCGTTTTTCAGCCCAGAATTCCAGACGGACGAAAATTCCTCCCAGGGAAAAGGTGCCAGGACAGAAAGCAATTATTATTTCTCTAGTGTTAACGGGGACCCATCATTGGCACCTGAGAGCCCAAGGCTGTCACCTCTTCCCTGGGCGCAAAGCTAGATGGTGCCTAGCACGTGCAGGTCAGAGAGAATGATTTGTTCAGCCCAAGATTCCAGACGGATGACGACTCCTCCCAGGGAAAAGGCTCCCAGGACAGAAAGCAATTGTTCCATTTCTAGTGTTATTGGGGGCCCGTCATTGGCATCTGAGAGCCAGAGGTTGCCTCCTTTTCCCTGGGCGCAAAGCACGACAGTGCGTGCCACGTTCTGGTCCCAGAAAGTGCCATTTTACAGCCCAGAATTCCAGACCAATGAAGACTCCTCCCAGGGAAAAGGTGCCAGGACAGAAAGCCATTGTGCTTTCTCTCAGGGTAATGGGGCCCCATCATTGGCACCTGAGAGCCCAAGACTGCCACCTTTTCCCTGGGCGCAAATGTCGATGATGCGTTCCACTTGCGGGTCCAGGAAAGTGCCGATTCTCAGACCAGAATTCCTAACCGATGAAGATTCTTCCCTGGGAAAAGGTGCCAGGACAGAAAGCCATTGTGCCTTTTGTAGGGGTAATGGGGCACCATCATTGGCAGCTGAGAGCCCAAGGCTGCCCCCTTTTCCCTGGGCGCAAAGCTCGACGGTGTGTACCTTGTGCGGGTTTGGGGCAGTGCCATTTTTGAACCCAGATTTCCAGACGGACGGAGATTTCTCCCTGGGAAAAGGTGGCAGGACAGAAAGCAAGTGTTATTTTTCTAGTGTTAACGCGTCCCCATCATTGGCACCTGAGAGCCCAAGGCTGCCACCTTTTGCCTGGGCACAAATGTCGACGGTGCGTGCCACATGCGGGTAAGGGAAAGAGCCGTTTTCAGCCCAGAATTCCAGACCAATGAAGATTCCTCCCTGGGAAAAGATGCCAAGACAGAAAGCGATTGTTTTTCTCTAGGGGTACTGGGGTCCCATCATTGGCACCTGAGAGCCCAAGGCTGCCACCTTTTGCCTGGGCACAAAGCTCGACGGTGCGTTCCACTTGCAGGCCCAGAGAAGTGCCGTTTTTCAGTCCAGAATTCCAGACGGACGAAAATTCCTCCCAGGGAAAAGGTGCCAGGACAGAAAGCGATTGTTATTTATCTAGTGTTAACGAGGACCCATCTTTGGCACCTGAGAGCCCAGGGCTTTCACCTCTTCCCTGGGCGCAAAGCTAGATGGTGCCTGCCACGTGCAGGTCAGAGAAAGAGCTTTGTTTAGCCCAGGATTACAGACGGATGACGACTCCTCCCAGGGAAAGGGCTCCCAGGACAGAAAGCGATTGTTCCATTTCTAGTGTTAATGGGGGCCCGTCATTGGCATCTGAGAGCCAGAGGTTTCCTCCTTTTCCCTGGGCGCAAAGCACGACGGTGCGTGCCACGTGCTGGTCCCAGAAAGTGCCATTTTACAGCCCAGAATTCCAGACCAATGAAGACTCCTCCCAGGGAAAAGGTGCCAGGACAGAAAGCCATTGTGCTTTTTGTAAAGGTAATGGGGTCCCATCACTGGCACCTGAGAGCCCAAGACTGCCACCTTTTCCCTGGGTGCAGAGCTCGACGGTGCATACCCTGTGCGGGTCCGGGAAAGGGCCGTTTTTCAGCCCAGAATTCCAGACGGAAGTCGATTCCTCTCTGGGAAAAGGTATCAGGACAGAAAGACATTGTGCCTTTTGTAGGGGTAATGGGGCACCATCTTTGGCAGCTGAGAGCCCAAGGCTGCCCCCTTTTCCCTGGGCGCAAAGCTCGACGGTGTGTACCTTGTGCGGGTTTGGGGCAGTGCCATTTTTGAACCCAGATTTCCAGACGGACGAAGATTCCTCCCTGGGAAAAGGTGGCAAGACAGAAAGCAAGTGTTATTTTTCTAGTGTTAACGGGGCCCCATCATTGGCACCTGAGAGCCCAAGGCTGCCACCTTTTGCCTGGGCGCAAATGTCGACGGCGCGTGCCACTTGCGGGTCCGGGGAAGTGCCATTTTTCAGCCCAGAATTCCAGACGGACGAAGACACCTCCCAGGGAAAAGGTGCCAGGACAGAAATCGAATTGTCCTTTTCTAGGGTCAATGGTGCCCCATCATTGGCACCTCAGAGTTCAAGGCTGCCACCTTTTCCGTGGGCGCAAACATCAACAGCGCGTACCACTTTCTTGTCCGGGAAAGTGCCGTTTTTCAGCCCTGAATTCCAGACGGATGAAGACTCCTCACAGGGAAGAGGCTCCCAGGACAGAAAGTGATTGTTCCATTTCTACGGTTAATCGGGCCCCATCATTGGCACCTGAGAGCCCAAGGTTGCCTCCTATACCCTGGGCGCAAAGCTAGACCATGCGTGCTACGTGAGGGTCCGGGAAATTGCCGTTTCTCATTCCAGAATTCCAGACCGATGAAGATTCCTCCCTGGGAAAAGGTGTCAGGACAGAAAGCCATTGTTCCTTTTCTAGGGGTAATGGGGCTCCATCATTGACACCTGAGAGCCGAAGCCCGCCACCTTTTCCCTGGGCGCAAATGTCGACGGCGCGTGCCACATGCAAGTCTGGGAATGTGCTGTTTCTCATCCCAGAATTCCAGGCCAGCGAAGATTCCTCCCTGGGAAAAGGTGCCAGGACAGAAAGCCATTGTGCCTTTTCTAGGGTTAATGGGGCCCCAAAATTGGCAGCTGAGAGCCCAGGGCTGCCACCTTTTCCCTGGGCGCAAAGCTCAAGGGTGCGTGCCACATGCGGGTAAGGGAAAGAGGCGTTTTCAGCCCAGAATTCCAGACCAATGAAGATTCCTCCCAGGGAAAAGGTGCCAGGACAGAAAGCCATTGTTCTTTTTCTAGGGGTAATGGGGCCCCATCATTGGCACCTGAGAGCCCAAGGCTGCCACCTTTTCCCTGGGCGCAAAGCTAGATGGTGCCTGCCACGTGCAGGTCAGAGAAAGTGCTTTGTTCAGCCCAGGATTCCAGACGGATGACGACTCCTCCCAGGGAAAAGGCTCCCAGGACAGAAAGCGATTGTTCCATTTCTAGTGTTAATGGGGGCCCGTCATTGGCATCTGAGAGCCAGAGGTTGCCTCCTTTTCCCTGGGCGCAAAGCACGACAGTGCGTGCCACGTGCTGGTCCCAGAAAGTTCCATTTTACAGCCCAGAATTCCAGACCAATGAAGACTCCTCCCAGGGAAAAGGTGCCAGGACAGAAAGCCATTGTGCTTTTTGTAAAGGTAATGGGGCCCCATCATTGGCACCTGAGAGCCCAAGACTGCCACCTTTTCCCTGGGCGCAAAACTCGATGGTGCGTTCCACTTGCGGGTCCAGGAAAGTGCCGATTCTCAGACCAGAATTCCAAACCGATGAAGATTCCTCCCTGGGAAAAGGTGCCAGGACAGAAAGCCATTGTGCCTTTTGTAGGGGTAATGGGGCACCATCATTGGCACCTGAGAGCCCAAGGCTGCCCCCTTTTCCCTGGGCGCAAAGCTCGACGGTGTGTACCTTGTGCGGGTTTGGGGCAGTGCCATTTTTGAACCCAGATTTCCAGACGGACGAAGATTCCTCCCTGGGAAAAGGTGGCAGGAAAGAAAGCAAGTGTTATTTTTCTAGTGTTAACGGGGCCCCATCATTGGCACCTGAGAGCCCAAGGCTGCCACCTTTTGCCTGGGCGCAAATGTCGACGGCGCGTGCCACTTGCGGGTCCGGGGAAGTGCCATTTTTCAGCCCAGAATTCCAGACGGACGAAGACACCTCCCAGGGAAAAGGTGCCAGGTCAGAAATCGAATTGTCCTTTTCTAGGGTCAATGGTGCCCCATCATTGGCACCTCAGAGTTCAAGGCTGCCACCTTTTCCGTGGGCGCAAACATCAACGGCACATACCACTTTCTTGTCCGGGAAAGTGCCGTTTTTCAGCCCTGAATTCCAGACGGATGAAGACTCCTCACAGGGAAGAGGCTCCCAGGAAAGAAAGTGATTGTTCCATTTCTAGGGTTAATCGGGCCCCATCATTGGCACCTGAGAGCCCAAGGTTGCCTCCTATACCCTGGGCGCAAAGCTCGACCATGCGGGCTACGTGAGGGTCCGGGAAATTGCCGTTTTTCATCCCAGAATTCGAGGCCGATGAAGATTCCTCCCTGGGAAAAGGTGCCAGGGCAGAAAGCAATTGTGCCTTTTCTAGGGTTTGTGAAGCCCCAAAATTGACACCTGAGAGCCCAAGGCTGCCACCTTTTCCCTGGGCGCAAAGCTCGACGGAGCGTTCCACGTGTGGGTCCGAGAAAGTGCCATTTTTCAGCACAGAATTCCAGACCTATGAAGATTCCTCAGAGGGAAAAGGTACCAGGAGACAAAGCCATTGTGTATTTTGTAATGCTAATTGGACCCCATCATTGGTCCCTGTGAGCCCGAGGCTGCCACCTTTTCCCTGGGTGCAAAGCTCGACGGTGCATACCCTGTGCGGGTCCGGGAAAGGGCAGTTTTTCAGCCCAGAATTCCAGACGGAAGTCGATTCCTCTCTGGGAAAAGGTGTCAGGACAGAAAGCCATTGTGCCTTTTCTAGGGGTAATGGGACCTCATCTTTGGCTCCTGAGAGCCCAAGGCTGCCACCTTTTCCCTGGGCGCAAATGTCGACGGCGCGTGCCACTTGCAAGTCCGGGAATGTGCCGTTTCTCATCCCAGAATTCCAGGCCAGCGAAGATTTCTCCATGGGAAAAGGTGCCAGGACAGAAAGCCATTGTGCCTTTTCTAGGGTTAATGGGGCCTCAAAATTGGCACCTGAGAGCCCAGGGCTGCCACCTTTTCCCTGGGCGCAAAGCTCGACGGTGCGTGCCACATGCGGTTCCGGGAAAGGGCCATTTTTCAGCCCAGAATTCCGGACCTATGAAGATTCCTCAGAGGGAAAAGGTACCAGGAGACAAAGCCATTGTGTATTTTGTAATGCTAATTGGGCCCCATCATTGGCACCTGAGAGCCCAAGGCTGCCACCTTTTCCCTGGGTGCAAAGCTCAACGGTGCATACCCTGTGTGGGTCCGGTAAACGGCCATTTTTCAGCCCAGAATTCCAGACGGAAGTCGATTCCTCTCTGGGAAAAGGTGTCAGGACAGAAAGCCATTGTGCCTTTTCTAGGGGTAATGGGGCCCCAAATTTGGCAGCTGAGAGCCCAGGGCTGCCACCTTTTCCCTGGGCGCAAAGCTCGATGGTGCGTGCCACATGCGGGTAAGGGAAAGAGCCGTTTTCAGCCCAGAATTCCAGACCAATGAAGATTCCTCCCTGGGAAAAGGTGCCAGGACAGAAAGCCATTGTTCTTTTTCTAGGGTTAATGGGGCCCGTCATTGGCACCTGAGAGCCCAAGGCTGCCACCTTTTGCCTGGGCACAAAGCTCGACGGTGCGTTCCACTTGCAGGTCCGGGGAAGTGCCGTTTTTCAGCCCAGAATTCCAGACGGACGAAAATTCCTCCCAGGGAAAAGGTGCCAGGACAGAAAGCAATTATTATTTCTCTAGTGTTAACGGGGACCCATCGTTGGCACCTGAGAGCCCAAGGCTGTCACCTCTTCCCTGGGCGCAAAGCTAGATGGTGCCTAGCACGTGCAGGTCAGAGAGAATGATTTGTTCAGCCCAAGATTCCAGACGGATGACGACTCCTCCCAGGGAAAAGGCTCCCAGGACAGAAAGCAATTGTTCCATTTCTAGTGTTATTGGGGGCCCGTCATTGGCATCTGAGAGCCAGAGGTTGCCTCCTTTTCCCTGGGCGCAAAGCACGACAGTGCGTGCCACGTTCTGGTCCCAGAAAGTGCCATTTTACAGCCCAGAATTCCAGACCAATGAAGACTCCTCCCAGGGAAAAGTTGCCAGGACAGAAAGCCATTGTGCTTTCTCTCAGGGTAATGGGGCCCCATCATTGGCACCTGAGAGCCCAAGACTGCCACCTTTTCCCTGGGCGCAAATGTCGATGATGCGTTCCACTTGCGGGTCCAGGAAAGTGCCGATTCTCAGACCAGAATTCCTAACCGATGAAGATTCTTCCCTGGGAAAAGGTGCCAGGACAGAAAGCCATTGTGCCTTTTGTAGGGGTAATGGGCCACCATCATTGGCAGCTGAGAGCCCAAGGCTGCCCCCTTTTCCCTGGGCGCAAAGCTCGACGGTGTGTACCTTGTGCGG
Organism: Pithys albifrons albifrons; assembly: GCF_047495875.1. Lineage (NCBI taxonomy): Eukaryota > Metazoa > Chordata > Aves > Passeriformes > Thamnophilidae > Pithys > Pithys albifrons. Next base: position 1,193,242 of record NC_092479.1, read on the forward strand.
GTTTGGGGCAGTGCCATTTTTGAACCCAGATTTCCAGACGGACGAAGTTTCCTCCCTGGGAAAAAGTGCCATGACAGAAAGCAAGTGTTATTTTTCTAGTGTTAACAGGACCACATCATTGGCACCTGAGAGCTCAAGGCTATCACCTCTTGCCTGGGCGCAAAGCTAGATGGTGCCTGCCACGTGCAGGTCAGAGAAAGTGCTTTGTTCAGCCCCGGATTCCAGACGGATGACGACTCCTCCCAGGGAAAGGGCTCCCAGGACAGAAAGCGATTGTTCCATTTCTAGTGTTAATGGGGGCCCGTCATTGGCATCTGAGAGCCAGAGGTTGCCTCCTTTTCCCTGGGCGCAAAGCACGACAGTGCGTGCCACGTGCTGGTCCCAGAAAGTGCCATTTTACAGCCCAGAATTCCAGACCAATGAAGACTCCTCCCAGGGAAAAGTTGCCAGGACAGAAAGCCATTGTGTTTTCTCTAAGGGTAATGGGGCCCCATCATTGGCACCTGAGAGCCCAAGACTGCCACCTTTTCCCTGGGCGCAAATGTCGATGATGCGTTCCACTTGCGAATCCAGGAAAGTGCCGATTCTCAGACCAGAATTCCAAACCGATGTAGATTCCTCCCTGGGAAAAGGTGCCAGGAAAGAAAGCCATTGCGCCTTTTGTAGGGGTAATGGGGCCCCATCATTGACACCTGAGAGCCCAAGGCTGCCACCTTTTCCCTGAGCGCAAAGCTCGACGGAGCGTTCCACGTGCGGGTCCGGGAACGGGCCGTTTTTCAGCCCAGAATTCCAGACCTATGAAGATTCCTCAGAGGGAAAAGGTACCAGGAGACAAAGCCATTGTGTATTTTGTAATGCTAATTGGGCCCCATCATTGGCACCTGAGAGCCCAAGGCTGCCACCTTTTCCCTGGGTGCAAAGCTCGACGGTGCATACCCTGTGCGGGTGCGGGAAAGGGCCGTTTTTCAGCCCAGAATTCCAGACGGAAGTCGATTCCTCTGGGAAAAGTGTCAGGACAGAAAGCCATTGTGCCTTTTCTAGGGGTAATGGGGCCCCATCTTTGGCACCTGAGAGCCCAAGGCTGCCACCTTTTCCCTGGGCGCAAATGTCGACGGCGCGTGCCACTTGCAAGTCCGGGAATGTGCCGTTTCTCATCCCAGAATTCCAGGCCAGCGAAGATTTCTCCCTGGGAAAAGGTGCCAGGACAGAAAGCGATTGTGCCTTTTCTAGGGTTAATGGGGCCTTAAAATTGGCAGCTGAGAGCTCAAGGCTGCCACCTTTTCCCTGGACGCAAAGCTCGACGGTGCGTGCCACATGCGGGTAAGGGAAAGAACCGTGTTCAGCTCAGAATTCCAGACCAATGAAGATTCCTCCCAGGGAAAAGGTGCCAGGACAGAAAGCCATTGTTCTTTTTCTAGGGGTAATGGGGCCCCATCATTGGCACCTGAGAGCCCAAGGCTGCCACCTTTTCCCTGGGCACAAAGCTCGACGGTGCGTTCCACTTGCAGGTCCGGGGAAGTGCCGGTTTTCGGCCCAGAATTCCAGACGGACGAAAATTCCTCCCACGGAAAAGGTGCCAGGACAGAAAGCGATTGTTATTTATCTAGTTGTTAACAGGGACACATCATTGGCACCTGAGAGCCCAAGGCTGCCACCTTTTGCCTGGGCGCAAAGCTAGATGGTGCCTGCCACGTGCAGGTCAGAGAAAGACCTTTGTTCAGCCCAGAATTCCAGATGGATGATGACTATTCCAAGGGAAAAGGCTCCCAGGACAGAAAGCGATTGTTCCATTTCTAGTAATAATGGGGGCCCGTCATTGGCATCTGAGAGCAATAGGTTGCCTCCTTTTCCTTGGGCGCAAAGCACGACGGTGCGTGCCACGTGCTGGTCCCAGAAAGTGCCATTTTACAGCCCAGAATTCCAGACCAATGTAGACTCCTCCCAGGGAAAAGTTGCCAGGACAGAAAGCCATTGTGCTTTTTGTAAAGGTAATGGGGCCCCATCATTGGCACCTGAGAGCCCAAGACTACCACCTTTTCCCTGGACGCAAAGCTCGATGGTGCGTTCCACTTGCGGGTCCAGGAAAGTGCCGATTCTCAGACCAGAATTCCAAACCGATGAAGATTCCTCCATGGGAAAAGGTGCCAGGACAGAAAGCCATTGTGCCTTTTGTAGGGGTAATGGGGCACCATCATTGGCACCTGAGAGCCCAAGGCTGCCCCCTTTTCCCTGTACACAAAGCTCGACGGTGTGTACCTTGTGCGGGTTTGAGGCAGTGCCATTTTTTAACCCAGATTTCCAGACGGACGAAGATTCCTCCCTGGGAAAAGGTGCCAGGACAGAAAGCAAGTGTTATTTTTCTAGTGTTAACGGGGCCCCATCATTGGCACCTGAGAGCCCAAGGCTGCCACCTTTTGCCTGGGCGCAAATGTCGACGGCGGGTGCCACATGCGGGTAAGGGAAAGAGCCGTTTTCAGCCCAGAATTCCAAACCGATGAAGATTCCTCCCAGGGAAAAGGTGCCAGGACAGAAAGCCATTTTGCCTTTTTTATGGGTAATGGGGCACCATCATTGGCACCTGAGAGCCCAAGGCTGCCCCCTTTTCCCTGGACGCAAAGCTAGATGGTGCCTGCCACGTGCAGGTCAGAGAAAGTGCTTTGATCAGCCCAGAATTCCAGACGGATGACGACTCCTCCCAGGGAAAAGGCTCCCAGGACAGAAAGCGATTGTTCCATTTTTAGTATTAATGGTGTCCCGTCATTGGCATCTGAGAGCAATAGGTTGCCTCCTTTTCCCTGGGCGCTAAGCTCGACAGTGCGTGCCACGTGCTGATCCCAGAAAGTTCCATTTTACAGCCCAGAATTCCAGGCCAATGAAGACTCCTCCCATGGAAAAGGTGCCAGGACAGAAAGCCATTGTGCTTTTTGTAAAGGTAATGGGGCCCCATCATTGGCACCTGAGAACCCAAGACTGCCACCTTTTCCCTGGACGCAAAGCTCGATGGTGCATTCCACTTGCGCGTCCACGAAAGTGCCGATTCTCAGACCAGAATTCCAAACCGATGTAGATTCCTCCCTCGGAAAAGGTGCCAGGACAGAAAGCCATTGTGCCTTTTGTAGGGGTAATGGGGCACCATCATTGGCACTTGAGAGCCCAAGGCTGCCCCCTTTTCCCTGGGCGCAAAGCTCGACGGTGTGTACCTTGTGCGTGTTTGGGGCAGTGCCATTATTGAACCCAGATTTCCAGACGGACGAAGATTTCTCCCTGGGACAAGGTGTCAGGACAGAAAGCGATTGTGCCTTTTCTTGGGTTAATGGGGCCCCAAAATTGACACCTGAGAGCCTAAGACTGCCATCTTTTCCCTGGGCGCAAATGTCGACGTCGCGTGCCACTTGCAAGTCCGGGAATGTGCCGTTTCGCATCCCAGAATTCCAGGCCAGCGAAGATTTCTCCCTGGGATAAGGTGCCAGGACAGAAAGCGATTGCGCCTTCTCTAGGGTTAATGGGGCCCTAAAATTGGCAGCTGAGAGCCCAAGGCTGCCACCGTTTCCCTGGGCGCAAATGTCAACGGCGCGTGCCACTTGCGGGTCCAGGGAAGTGCCATTTTTCAGCCCAGAATTCCAGACGGACGAAGATACCTCCCATGGAAAAGGTACCAGGTCAGAAATCGAATTATCCTTTTCTAGCGTCAATGGTGCCCCATCATTGGCACCTCAGAGTTCAAGGCTGCCACCTTTCCGTGGCGCAAACATCAACGGCGCGTACCACTTTCTTGTCCGGGAAAGTGCCGCTTTTCAGCCCTGAATTCCAGACGGATGAAGACTCCTCACAGGGAAGAGGCTCCCAGGACAGAAAGCGATTGTTCCATTTCTAGGCTTAATCGGGCCCCATCATTGGCACCTGAGAGCCCAAGGTTGCCTCCTATACCCTGGGCGCAAAGATCGACCATGCGTGCTATGTGAGGGTCCGGGAAATTGACGTTTCTCATTCCAGAATTCAAGACCGATGAAGATTCCTCCCTGGGAAAAGGTGTCAGGACAGAAAGCGATTGTTCCTTTTCTAGGGTTAATGGGGCTCCATCATTGACACCTGAGAGCCGAAGGCTGCAACATTTTCCCTGAGCGCAAAGCTGGATGGTGCATGCCACTTGTGGGTCCAGGAATGTGCTGTTTCTCATCCCAGAATTCGAGGCCGATGAAGATTTCTCCCAGGGAAAAGGTGCCAGGACAGAAAGCAATTGTGCCTTTTCTAGGGTTAATGGGGTCCCAAAACTGACACCTGAGAGCCCAAGGCTGCCCCCTTTTCCCTGGGCGCAAAGCTCGACGGAGCGTTCCACGTGCGGGTCCGGGAAAGTGCCATTTTTCAGCCCAGAATTCCAGACCTATGAAGACTCCTCCCAGGAAAAAGGTGCCAGGACAGAAAGCCATTGTGCTTTCTCTAAGGGTAATGGGGCCCCATCATTGGCACCTGAGAGCCCAAGACTACCACCGTTTCCCTAAACGCAAAGCTCGATGGTGTGTTCCACTTGCGGGTCTAGGAAACTGCCGATTCTCAGACCAGAATTCCAAACCGATATAGATTCCGCCCTGGGAAAAGGTGTCAGGACAGAAAGCCATTGCGCCTTTTGTAGGGGTAATGGGGCACCACCATTGACACCTGAGAGCCGAAGGCTGCAACCTTTTCCCTGAGCGCAGAGCTCGACGGTGCGTGCCACTTGCGGGTCCAGGAATGTGCTGTTTCTCATCCCAGAATTCGAGGCCGATGAAGATTTCTCCCAGGGAAAAGGTGCCAGGGCAGAAAGCATTTGTGCCTTTTGTACGGGTAATGGGACCCCAAAATTGACACCTGAGAGCCCAAGGCTGCCACCTTTTCCCTGGGCGCAAAGCTCGACGGAGCGTTCCACGTGCGGGTCCGGGAACGGGCCGATTTTCAGCCCAGTATTCCAGACCTATGAAGATTCCTCAGAGGGAAAAGGTACCAGGAGACAAAGCCATTGTGTATTTTGTAATGCTAATTGGGCCCCATCATTGGCACCTGAGAGCCCAAGGCTGCCACCTTTTCCCTGGGTGCAAAGCTCGACGGTGCATACCCTGTGCGGGTGCGGGAAAGGGCCGTTTTTCAGCCCAGAATTCCAGACGGAAGTCGATTCCTCTCTGGGGAAAAGTGTCAGGACAGAAAGCCATTGTGCCTTTTCTAGGGGTAATGGGGCCCCATCCTTGGCACCTGAGAGCCCAAGGCTGCCACCTTTTCCCTGGGCGCAAATGTCGACGGCACGTGACACCTGCAAGTCCGGGAATGTGCTGTTTCTCATCCCAGAATTCCAGGCCAGCGAAGATTTCTCCCTGGGAAAAGGTTCCAGGACAGAAAGCGATTGTGCCTTTTCTAGGGTTAATGGGGCCTTAAAATTGGCAGCTGAGAGCCCAAGGCTGCCACCTTTTCCCTGGGCGCAAAGCTCGACGGTGCGTGCCACATGTGGGTAAGGGAAAGAACCGTGTTCAGCTCAGAATTCCAGACCAATGAAGATTCCTCCCAGGGAAAAGGTGCCAGGACAGAAAGCCATTGTTCTTTTTCTAGGGGTAATGGGGCCCCATCATTGGCACCTGAGAGCCCAAGGCTGCCACCTTTTGCCTGAGCACAAAGCTCGACGGTGCGTTCCACTTGCAGGTCCGGGGAAGTGCCGGTTTTCGGCCCAGAATTCCAGACGGACGAAAATTCCTCCCAGGGAAAAGGTGTCAGGACAGAAAGCGATTGTTATTTATCTAGTGTTAACGGGGACCCATCATTGGCACCTGAGAGCCCACGGCTGCCACCTTTTGCCTGGGCGCAAAGCTAGATGGTGCCTGCCACGTGCAGGTCAGAGAAAGACCTTTGTTCAGCCCAGAATTCCAGATGGATGACGACTCTTCCAAGGGAAAAGGCTCCCAGGACAGAAAGCGATTGTTCCATTTCTAGTGTTAATGGGGGCCCGTCATTGGCATCTGAGAGCCAGAGGTTGCCTCCTTTTCCCTGGGCGCAAAGCACGACAGTGCGTGCCACGTGCTGGTCCCAGAAAGTTCCATTTTACAGCCCAGAATTCCAGACCAATGAAGACTCCTCCCAGGGAAAAGGTGCCAGGACAGAAAGCCATTGTGCTTTTTGTAAAGGTAATGGGGTCCCATCATTGGCACCTGAGAACCCAAGACTACCACCTTTTCCCTGGGCGCAAAACTCGATGGTGCGTTCCACTTGCGGGTCCAGGAAAGTGCCGATTCTCAGACCAGAATTCCAAACCGATGAAGATTCCTCCCTGGGAAAAGGTGCCAGGACAGAAAGCCATTGTGCCTTTTGTAGGGGTAATGGGGCACCATCATTGGCACCTGAGAGCCCAAGGCTGCCCCCTTTTCCCTGGGCGCAAAGCTCGACGGTGTGTACCTTGTGCGGGTTTGGGGCAGTGCCATTTTTGAACCCAGATTTCCAGACGGACGAAGATTCCTCCCTGGGAAAAGGTGGCAGGAAAGAAAGCAAGTGTTATTTTTCTAGTGTTAACGGTGCCCCATCATTGGCACCTGAGAGCCCAAGGCTGCCACCTTTTGCCTGGGCGCAAATGTCGACGGCGCGTGCCACTTGCGGGTCCGGGGAAGTGCCATTTTTCAGCCCAGAATTCCAGACGGACGAAGATTCCTCCCTGGGAAAAGGTGCCAGGTCAGAAATCGAATTGTCCTTTTCTAGGGTCAATGGTGCCCCATCATTGGCACCTCAGAGTTCAAGGCTGCCACCTTTTCCGTGGGCGCAAACATCAACGGCACATACCACTTTCTTGTCCGGGAAAGTGCCGTTTTTCAGCCCTGAATTCCAGACGGATGAAGACTCCTCACAGGGAAGAGGCTCCCAGGAAAGAAAGTGATTGTTCCATTTCTAGGGTTAATCGAGCTCCATCATTGGCACCTGAGAGCCCAAGGTTGCCTCCTATACCCTGGGCGCAAAGCTCGACCATGCGGGCTACGTGAGGGTCCGGGAAATTGCCGTTTTTCATCCCAGAATTCGAGGCCGATGAAGATTCCTCCCTGGGAAAAGGTGCCAGGGCAGAAAGCAATTGTGCCTTTTCTAGGGTTTGTGAAGCCCCAAAATTGACACCTGAGAGCCCAAGGCTGCCACCTTTTCCCTGGGCGCAAAGCTCGACGGAGCGTTCCACGTGTGGGTCCGAGAAAGTGCCATTTTTCAGCACAGAATTCCAGACCTATGAAGATTCCTCAGAGGGAAAAGGTACCAGGAGACAAAGCCATTGTGTATTTTGTAATGCTAATTGGACCCCATCATTGGTCCCTGTGAGCCCGAGGCTGGCACCTTTTCCCTGGGTGCAAAGCTCGACGGTGCATACCCTGTGCGGGTCCGGGAAAGGGCAGTTTTTCAGCCCAGAATTCCAGACGGAAGTCGATTCCTCTCTGGGAAAAGGTGTCAGGACAGAAAGCCATTGTGCCTTTTCTAGGGGTAATGGGACCTCATCTTTGGCTCCTGAGAGCCCAAGGCTGCCACCTTTTCCCTGGGCGCAAATGTCGACGGCGCGTGCCACTTGCAAGTCCGGGAATGTGCCGTTTCTCATCCCAGAATTCCAGGCCAGCGAAGATTTCTCCATGGGAAAAGGTGCCAGGACAGAAAGCCATTGTGCCTTTTCTAGGGTTAATGGGGCCTCAAAATTGGCACCTGAGAGCCCAGGGCTGCCACCTTTTCCCTGGGCGCAAAGCTCGACGGTGCGTGCCACATGCGGTTCCGGGAAAGTGCCATTTTTCAGCCCAGAATTCCGGACCTATGAAGATTCCTCAGAGGGAAAAGGTACCAGGAGACAAAGCCATTGTGTATTTTGTAATGCTAATTGGGCCCCATCATTGGCACCTGAGAGCCCAAGGCTGCCACCTTTTCCCTGGGTGCAAAGCTCAACGGTGCATACCCTGTGTGGGTCCGGTAAACGGCCATTTTTCAGCCCAGAATTCCAGACGGAAGTCGATTCCTCTCTGGGAAAAGGTGTCAGGACAGAAAGCCATTGTGCCTTTTCTAGGGGTAATGGGGCCCCAAAATTGGCAGCTGAGAGCCCAGGGCTGCCACCTTTTCCCTGGGCGCAAAGCTCGACGGTGCGTGCCACATGCGGGTAAGGGAAAGAGCCGTTTTCAGCCCAGAATTCCAGACCAATGAAGATTCCTCCCTGGGAAAAGGTGCCAGGACAGAAAGCCATTGTTCTTTTTCTAGGGTTAATGGGGCCCGTCATTGGCACCTGAGAGCCCAAGGCTGCCACCTTTTGCCTGGGCACAAAGCTCGACGGTGCGTTCCACTTGCAGGTCCGGGGAAGTGCCGTTTTTCAGCCCAGAATTCCAGACGGACGAAAATTCCTCCCAGGGAAAAGGTGCCAGGACAGAAAGCAATTATTATTTCTCTAGTGTTAACGGGGACCCATCGTTGGCACCTGAGAGCCCAAGGCTGTCACCTCTTCCCTGGGCGCAAAGCTAGATGGTGCCTAGCACGTGCAGGTCAGAGAGAATGATTTGTTCAGCCCAAGATTCCAGACGGATGACGACTCCTCCCAGGGAAAAGGCTCCCAGGACAGAAAGCAATTGTTCCATTTCTAGTGTTATTGGGGGCCCGTCATTGGCATCTGAGAGCCAGAGGTTGCCTCCTTTTCCCTGGGCGCAAAGCACGACAGTGCGTGCCACGTTCTGGTCCCAGAAAGTGCCATTTTACAGCCCAGAATTCCAGACCAATGAAGACTCCTCCCAGGGAAAAGGTGCCAGGACAGAAAGCCATTGTGCTTTCTCTCAGGGTAATGGGGCCCCATCATTGGCACCTGAGAGCCCAAGACTGCCACCTTTTCCCTGGGCGCAAATGTCGATGATGCGTTCCACTTGCGGGTCCAGGAAAGTGCCGATTCTCAGACCAGAATTCCTAACCGATGAAGATTCTTCCCTGGGAAAAGGTGCCAGGACAGAAAGCCATTGTGCCTTTTGTAGGGGTAATGGGCCACCATCATTGGCAGCTGAGAGCCCAAGGCTGCCCCCTTTTCCCTGGGCGCAAAGCTCGACGGTGTGTACCTTGTGCGGGTTTGGGGCAGTGCCATTTTTGAACCCAGATTTCCAGACGGACGAAGATTTCTCCCTGGGAAAAGGTGGCAGGACAGAAAGCAAGTGTTATTTTTCTAGTGTTAACGCGTCCCCATCATTGGCACCTGAGAGCCCAAGGCTGCCACCTTTTGCCTGGGCACAAATGTCGACGGTGCGTGCCACATGCGGGTAAGGGAAAGAGCCGTTTTCAGCCCAGAATTCCAGACCAATGAAGATTCCTCCCTGGGAAAAGATGCCAAGACAGAAAGCGATTGTTTTTCTCTAGGGGTACTGGGGTCCCATCATTGGCACCTGAGAGCCCAAGGCTGCCACCTTTTGCCTGGGCACAAAGCTCGACGGTGCGTTCCACTTGCAGGCCCAGAGAAGTGCCGTTTTTCAGTCCAGAATTCCAGACGGACGAAAATTCCTCCCAGGGAAAAGGTGCCAGGACAGAAAGCGATTGTTATTTATCTAGTGTTAACGAGGACCCATCTTTGGCACCTGAGAGCCCAAGGCTTTCACCTCTTCCCTGGGCGCAAAGCTAGATGGTGCCTGCCACGTGCAGGTCAGAGAAAGAGCTTTGTTTAGCCCAGGATTACAGACGGATGACGACTCCTCCCAGGGAAAGGGTTCCCAGGACAGAAAGCGATTGTTCCATTTCTAGTGTTAATGGGGGCCCGTCATTGGCATCTGAGAGCCAGAGGTTTCCTCCTTTTCCCTGGGCGCAAAGCACGACGGTGCGTGCCACGTGCTGGTCCCAGAAAGTGCCATTTTACAGCCCAGAATTCCAGACCAATGAAGACTCCTCCCAGGGAAAAGGTGCCAGGACAGAAAGCCATTGTGCTTTTTGTAAAGGTAATGGGGTCCCATCACTGGCACCTGAGAGCCCAAGACTGCCACCTTTTCCCTGGGTGCAGAGCTCGACGGTGCATACCCTGTGCGGGTCCGGGAAAGGGCCGTTTTTCAGCCCAGAATTCCAGACGGAAGTCGATTCCTCTCTGGGAAAAGGTATCAGGACAGAAAGACATTGTGCCTTTTGTAGGGGTAATGGGGCACCATCTTTGGCAGCTGAGAGCCCAAGGCTGCCCCCTTTTCCCTGGGCGCAAAGCTCGACGGTGTGTACCTTGTGCGGGTTTGGGGCAGTGCCATTTTTGAACCCAGATTTCCAGACGGACGAAGATTCCTCCCTGGGAAAAGGTGGCAAGACAGAAAGCAAGTGTTATTTTTCTAGTGTTAACGGGGCCCCATCATTGGCACCTGAGAGCCCAAGGCTGCCACCTTTTGCCTGGGCGCAAATGTCGACGGCGCGTGCCACTTGCGGGTCCACGGAAGTGCCATTTTTCAGCCCAGAATTCCAGACGGACGAAGACACCTCCCAGGGAAAAGGTGCCAGGTCAGAAATCGAATTGTCCTTTTCTAGGGTTAATGGTGCCCCATCATTGGCAACTGAGAGTTCAAGGCTGCCACCTTTTCCGTGGGCGCAAACATCAACGGCACGTACCACTTTCTTGTCCGGGAAATTGCCGTTTTTCAGCGGTCAATTCCAGACGGATGAAGACTCCTCACAGGGAAGAGGCTCCCAGGAAAGAAAGCGATTGTTCCATTTGTAGGGTTAATCGGGCTCCATCATTGGCACCTGAGAGCCCAAGGTTGCCTCCTATACCCTGGGCGCAAAGCTCGACCATGCGTGCTACGTGAGGGTCCGGGAAATTGCCGTTTCTCATTCCAGAATTAAAGACCGATGAAGATTTCTCCCAGGGAAAAGGTGCCAGGACAGAAAGCAATTGTGCCTTTTCTAGGGTTAATGGGGCCCCAAAATTGACACCTGAGAGCCCAAGGCTGCCACCTTTTCCCTGGGCGCAAAGCTCGACGGAGCGTTCCACGTGCGGGTCCGGGAACGGGCCGATTTTCAGCCCAGTATTCCAGACCTATGAAGATTCCTCAGAGGGAAAAGGTACCAGGAGACAAAGCCATTGTGTATTTTGTAATGCTAATTGGGCCCCATCATTGGCACCTGAGAGCCCAAGGCTGCCACCTTTTCCCTGGGTGCAAAGCTCGACGGTGCATACCCTGTGCGGGTCCGGGAAAGGGCCGTTTTTCAGCCCAGAATTCCAGACGGAAGTCGATTCCTCTCTGGGGAAAAGTGTCAGGACAGAAAGCCATTGTGCCTTTTCTAGGGGTAATGGGGCCCCATCCTTGGCACCTGAGAGCCCAAGGCTGCCACCTTTTCCCTGGGCGCAAATGTCGACGGCACGTGACACCTGCAAGTCCGGGAATGTGCTGTTTCTCATCCCAGAATTCCAGGCCAGCGAAGATTTCTCCCTGGGAAAAGGTTCCAGGACAGAAAGCGATTGTGCCTTTTCTAGGGTTAATGGGGCCTTAAAATTGGCAGCTGAGAGCCCAAGGCTGCCACCTTTTCCCTGGGCGCAAAGCTCGACGGTGCGTGCCACATGTGGGTAAGGGAAAGAACCGTGTTCAGCTCAGAATTCCAGACCAATGAAGATTCCTCCCAGGGAAAAGGTGCCAGGACAGAAAGCCATTGTTCTTTTTCTAGGGGTAATGGGGCCCCATCATTGGCACCTGAGAGCCCAAGGCTGCCACCTTTTGCCTGAGCACAAAGCTCGACGGTGCGTTCCACTTGCAGGTCCGGGGAAGTGCCGGTTTTCGGCCCAGAATTCCAGACGGACGAAAATTCCTCCCAGGGAAAAGGTGTCAGGACAGAAAGCGATTGTTATTTATCTAGTGTTAACGGGGACCCATCATTGGCACCTGAGAGCCCACGGATGCCACCTTTTGCCTGGGCGCAAAGCTAGATGGTGCCTGCCACGTGCAGGTCAGAGAAAGACCTTTGTTCAGCCCAGAATTCCAGATGGATGACGACTCTTCCAAGGGAAAAGGCTCCCAGGACAGAAAGCGATTGTTCCATTTCTAGTGTTAATGGGGGCCCGTCATTGGCATCTGAGAGCCAGAGGTTGCCTCCTTTTCCCTGGGCGCAAAGCACGACAGTGCGTGCCACGTGCTGGTCCCAGAAAGTGCCATTTTACAGCCCAGAATTCCAGACCAATGAAGACTCCTCCCAGGGAAAAGGTGCCAGGACAGAAAGCCATTGTGCTTTTTGTAAAGGTAATGGGGTCCCATCATTGGCACCTGAGAACCCAAGACTACCACCTTTTCCCTGGGCGCAAAACTCGATGGTGCGTTCCACTTGCGGGTCCAGGAAAGTGCCGATTCTCAGACCAGAATTCCAAACCGATGAAGATTCCTCCCTGGGAAAAGGTGCCAGGGCAGAAAGCAATTGTGCCTTTTCTAGGGTTTGTAAAGCCCCAAAATTGACACCTGAGAGCCCAAGGCTGCCACCTTTTCCCTGGGCGCAAAGCTCGACGGAGCGTTCCACGTGTGGGTCAGAGAAAGTTCCATTTTTCAGCACAGAATTCCAGACCTATGAAGATTCCTCAGAGGGAAAAGGTACCAGGAGACAAAGCCATTGTGTATTTTGTAATGCTAATTGGACCCCATCATTGGTCCCTGTGAGCCCGAGGCTGCCACCTTTTCCCTGGGTGCAAAGCTCGACGGTGCATACCCTGTGCGGGTCCGGGAAAGGGCAGTTTTTCAGCCCAGAATTCCAGACGGAAGTCGATTCCTCTCTGGGAAAAGGTGTCAGGACAGAAAGCCATTGTGCCTTTTCTAGGGGTAATGGGACCTCATCTTTGGCTCCTGAGAGCCCAAGGCTGCCACCTTTTCCCTGGGCGCAAATGTCGACGGCGCGTGCCACTTGCAAGTCCGGGAATGTGCCGTTTCTCATCCCAGAATTCCAGGCCAGCGAAGATTTCTCCATGGGAAAAGGTGCCAGGACAGAAAGCCATTGTGCCTTTTCTAGGGTTAATGGGGCCTCAAAATTGGCACCTGAGAGCCCAGGGCTGCCACCTTTTCCCTGGGCGCAAAGCTCGACGGTGCGTGCCACATGCGGTTCCGGGAAAGTGCCATTTTTCAGCCCAGAATTCCGGACCTATGAAGATTCCTCAGAGGGAAAAGGTACCAGGAGACAAAGCCATTGTGTATTTTGTAATGCTAATTGGGCCCCATCATTGGCACCTGAGAGCCCAAGGCTGCCACCTTTTCCCTGGGTGCAAAGCTCAACGGTGCATACCCTTTGTGGCTCCGGTAAACGGCCATTTTTCAGCCCAGAATTCCAGACGGAAGTCGATTCCTCTCTGGGAAAAGGTGTCAGGACAGAAAGCCATTGTGCCTTTTCTAGGGGTAATGGGGCCCCAAAATTGGCACCTGAGAGCCCAGGGCTGCCACCTTTTCCCTGGGCGCAAAGCTCGACGGTGCGTGCCACATGCGGTTCCGGGAAAGTGCCATTTTTCAGCCCAGAATTCCGGACCTATGAAGATTCCTCAGAGGGAAAAGGTACCAGGAGACAAAGCCATTGTGTATTTTGTAATGCTAATTGGGCCCCATCATTGGCACCTGAGAGCCCAAGGCTGCCACCTTTTCCCTGGGTGCAAAGCTCAACGGTGCATACCCTGTGTGGGTCCGGTAAACGGCCATTTTTCAGCCCAGAATTCCAGACGGAAGTCGATTCCTCTCTGGGAAAAGGTGTCAGGACAGAAAGCCATTGTGCCTTTTCTAGGGGTAATGGGGCCCCAAAATTGGCAGCTGAGAGCCCAGGGCTGCCACCTTTTCCCTGGGCGCAAAGCTCGACGGTGCGTGCCACATGCGGGTAAGGGAAAGAGCCGTTTTCAGCCCAGAATTCCAGACCAATGAAGATTCCTCCCTGGGAAAAGGTGCCAGGACAGAAAGCCATTGTTCTTTTTCTAGGGTTAATGGGGCCCGTCATTGGCACCTGAGAGCCCAAGGCTGCCACCTTTTGCCTGGGCACAAAGCTCGACGGTGCGTTCCACTTGCAGGTCCGGGGAAGTGCCGTTTTTCAGCCCAGAATTCCAGACGGACGAAAATTCCTCCCAGGGAAAAGGTGCCAGGACAGAAAGCAATTATTATTTCTCTAGTGTTAACGGGGACCCATCGTTGGCACCTGAGAGCCCAAGGCTGTCACCTCTTCCCTGGGCGCAAAGCTAGATGGTGCCTAGCACGTGCAGGTCAGAGAGAATGATTTGTTCAGCCCAAGATTCCAGACGGATGACGACTCCTCCCAGGGAAAAGGCTCCCAGGACAGAAAGCAATTGTTCCATTTCTAGTGTTATTGGGGGCCCGTCATTGGCATCTGAGAGCCAGAGGTTGCCTCCTTTTCCCTGGGCGCAAAGCACGACAGTGCGTGCCACGTTCTGGTCCCAGAAAGTGCCATTTTACAGCCCAGAATTCCAGACCAATGAAGACTCCTCCCAGGGAAAAGGTGCCAGGACAGAAAGCCATTGTGCTTTCTCTCAGGGTAATGGGGCCCCATCATTGGCACCTGAGAGCCCAAGACTGCCACCTTTTCCATGGGCGCAAATGTCGATGATGCGTTCCACTTGCGGGTCCAGGAAAGTGCCGATTCTCAGACCAGAATTCCAAACCGATGAAGATTCTTCCCTGGGAAAAGGTGCCAGGACAGAAAGCCATTGTGCCTTTTCTAGGGTTAATGGGGCCCCAAAATTGACACCTGAGAGCCCAAGGCTGCCACCTTTTCCCTGGGCGCAAAGCTCGACGGAGCGTTCCACATGCGGGTCCGGGAAAGTGCCTTTTTTCGGCCCAGAATTCCAGACCTATGAAGATTCCTCAGAGGGAAAAGGTACCAGGAGACAAAGCCATTATGTATTTTGTAATGCTAATTGGACCCCATCATTGGCACCTGAGAGCCCAAGGCTGCCACCTTTTCCCTGGGCGCAAAGCTCGACGTTGCATACCCTGTGCGGGTCCGGGAAAGGGCCGTTTTTCAGCCCAGAATTCCAGACGGAAGTCGATTCCTCTCTGGGAAAAGGTGTCTAAACAGAAAGCCATTGTGCCTTTTCTAGGGGTAATGGGACCTCATCTTTGGCACCTGAGAGCCCAAGGCTGCCACCTTTTCCCTGGGCGCAAATGTCGACGGCGCGTGCCACTTGCAAGTCTGGGAATGTGCCGTTTCTCATCCCAGACTTCCAGGCCAGCGAAGATTTCTCCCTGGGAAAAGGTGCCAGGACAGAAAGCGATTGTGCCTTTTCTAGGGTTAATGGGGCCCCAAAATTGGCAGCTGAGAGCCCAGGGCTGCCACCTTTTCCCTGGGCGCAAAGCTCGACGGTGCGTGCCACATGCGGATAAAGGAAAGAGCCGTTTTCAGCCCAGAATTCCAGACCAATGAAGATTCCTCCCAGGGAAAAGGTGCCAGGACAGAAAGCGATTGTTCTTTCTCTAGGGGTAATGGGGCCCCATCATTGGCACCGGAGAGCCCAAGGCTGCCACCTTTTCCCTGGGCACAAAGCTCGACGGTGCGTTCCACTTGCAGGTCCGGGGAAGTGCCGTTTTTCAGTCCAGAATTCCAGATGAACGAAAATTCCTCCCAGGGAAAAGGTGCCAGGACAGAAAGCGATTATTATTTATCTAGTGTTAACGGGGACCCATTGTTGGCACCTGAGAGCCCAAGGCTGCCCCCTTTACCCTGGGCGCAAAGCTAGATGGTGCCTGCCACGTGCAGGTCAGAGAAAGTGCTTTGTTCAGCCCAGGATTCCAGACGACTGACGACTCCTCCCAGGGAAAAGGCTCCCAGGACAGAAAGCCATTGTGCTTTTGGTAAAGGTAATGGGGCCCCGTCATTGGCACCTGAGAGCCCAAGACTGCCACCTTTTCCCTGGAGGCAAAGCTCGATGGTGCATTCCACTTGCGGGTCCAGGAAAGTGCCGATTCTCAGACCAGAATTCCAAACCGATGAAGATTCCTCCCTGGGAAAAGGTGCCAGGACAGAAAGCTATTGTGCCTTT
Organism: Pithys albifrons albifrons; assembly: GCF_047495875.1. Taxonomy (NCBI): domain Eukaryota; kingdom Metazoa; phylum Chordata; class Aves; order Passeriformes; family Thamnophilidae; genus Pithys; species Pithys albifrons. The sequence continues at coordinate 1,209,200 of NC_092479.1, forward strand.
TGTAGGGGTAATGGGGCACCATCATTGGCACCTGAGAGCCCAAGGCTGCCCCCTTTTCCCTGGGCGCAAAGCTCGACGGTGTGTACCTTGTGCGGGTTTGGGGCAGTGCCATTTTTGAACCCAGATTTCCAGACGGACGAAGATTCCTCCCTGGGGAAAGGTGCCAGGACAGAAAGCAAGTGTTATTTTTCTAGTGTTAACGGGGCCCCATCATTGGCACCTGAGAGCCCAAGGCTGCCACCTTTTGCCTGGGCGCAAATGTCGACGGCGCGTGCCACTTGCGGGTCCACGGAAGTGCCATTTTTCAGCCCAGAATTCCAGACGGACGAAGACACCTCCCAGGGGAAAGGTGCCAGGACAGAAATCGAATTGTCCTTTTCTAGGGTCAATGGTGCCCCATCATTGGCACCTCAGAGTTCAAGGCTGCCACCTTTTCCCTGGGCGCAAACATCAACAGCGCGTACCACTTTCTTGTCCGGGAAAGTGCCGTTTTTCAGCCCTGAATTCCAGACGGATGAAGACTCCTCACAGGGAAGAGGCTCCCAGGACAGAAAGTGATTGTTCCATTTCTACGGTTAATCGGGCCCCATCATTGGCACCTGAGAGCCCAAGGTTGCCTCCTATACCCTGGGCGCAAAGCTAGACCATGCGTGCTACGTGAGGGTCCGGGAAATTGCCGTTTCTCATTCCAGAATTCCAGACCGATGAAGATTCCTCCCTGGGAAAAGGTGTCAGGACAGAAAGCGATTGTTCCTTTTCTAGGGGTAATGGGGCTCCATCATTGACACCTGAGAGCCGAAGCCCGCCACCTTTTCCCTGGGCGCAAATGTCGACGGCGCGTGCCACATGCAAGTCTGGGAATGTGCTGTTTCTCATCCCAGAATTCCAGGCCAGCGAAGATTCCTCCCTGGGAAAAGGTGCCAGGACAGAAAGCCATTGTGCCTTTTCTAGGGTTAATGGGGCCCCAAAATTGGCAGCTGAGAGCCCAGGGCTGCCACCTTTTCCCTGGGCGCAAAGCTCAAGGGTGCGTGCCACATGCGGGTAAGGGAAAGAGGCGTTTTCAGCCCAGAATTCCAGACCAATGAAGATTCCTCCCAGGGAAAAGGTGCCAGGACAGAAAGCCATTGTTCTTTTTCTAGGGGTAATGGGGCCCCATCATTGGCACCTGAGAGCCCAAGGCTGCCACCTTTTCCCTGGGCGCAAAGCTAGATGGTGCCTGCCACGTGCAGGTCAGAGAAAGTGCTTTGTTCAGCCCAGGATTCCAGACGGATGACGACTCCTCCCAGGGAAAAGGCTCCCAGGACAGAAAGCGATTGTTCCATTTCTAGTGTTAATGGGGGCCCGTCATTGGCATCTGAGAGCCAGAGGTTGCCTCCTTTTCCCTGGGCGCAAAGCACGACAGTGCGTGCCACGTGCTGGTCCCAGAAAGTTCCATTTTACAGCCCAGAATTCCAGACCAATGAAGACTCCTCCCAGGGAAAAGGTGCCAGGACAGAAAGCCATTGTGCTTTTTGTAAAGGTAATGGGGCCCCATCATTGGCACCTGAGAGCCCAAGACTGCCACCTTTTCCCTGGACGCAAAGCTCGATGGTGCGTTCCACTTGCGGGTCCAGGGAAGTGCCGATTCTCAGACCAGAATTCCAAACCGATGAAGATTCCTCCCTGGGGAAAGGTGCCAGGACAGAAAGCCATTGCGCCTTTTGTAGGGGTAATGGGGCACCATCATTGGCACCTGAGAGCCCAAGGCTGCCCCCTTTTCTCTGGGCGCAAAGCTCGACGGTGTGTACCTTGTGCAGGTTCGTGGCACTGCCATTTCTGAACCCAGATTTCCAGACGGACGAAGATTCCTCCCTGGGAAAAGGTGCCAGGTCAGAAATCGAATTGTCCTTTTCTAGGGTCAATGGTGCCCCATCATTGGCACCTCAGAGTTCAAGGCTGCCACCTTTTCCGTGGGCGCAAACATCAACAGCGCGTACCACTTTCTTGTCCGGGAAAGTGCCGTTTTTCAGCCCTCAATTCCAGACGGATGAAGACTCCTCACAGGGAAGAGGCTCCCAACACAGAAAGCAATTGTTCCATTTCTACGGTTAATCGGGCCCCATCATTGGCACCTGAGAGCCCAAGGTTGCCTCCTATACCCTGGGCGCAAAGCTAGACCATACGTGCTATGTGAGGGTCCGGGAAATTGCCGTTTCTCATTCCAGAATTCCAGACCGATGAAGATTCCTCCCTGGGAAAAGGTGTCAGGACAGAAAGCGATTGTTCCTTTTCTAGGGGTAATGGGGCTCCATCATTGACACCTGAGAGCCGAAGCCCGCCACCTTTTCCCTGAGCGCAGAGCTCGACGGTGCGTGCCACTTGCGGGTCCAGGAATGTGCTGTTTCTCATCCCAGAATTCGAGGCCGATGAAGATTTCTCCCAGGGAAAAGGTGCCAGGGCAGAAAGCATTTGTGCCTTCTGTACGGGTAATGGGACCCCAAAATTGACACCTGAGAGCCCAAGGCTGCCACCTTTTCCCTGGGCGCAAAGCTCGACGGAGCGTTCCACGTGCGGGTCCGGGAACGGGCCGATTTTCAGCCCAGTATTCCAGACCTATGAAGATTCCTCAGAGGGAAAAGGTACCAGGAGACAAAGCCATTGTGTATTTTGTAATGCTAATTGGGCCCCATCATTGGCACCTGAGAGCCCAAGGCTGCCACCTTTTCCCTGGGTGCAAAGCTCGACGGTGCATACCCTGTGCGGGTCCGGGAAAGGGCCGTTTTTCAGCCCAGAATTCCAGACGGAAGTCGATTCCTCTCTGGGGAAAAGTGTCAGGACAGAAAGCCATTGTGCCTTTTCTAGGGGTAATGGGGCCCCATCCTTGGCACCTGAGAGCCCAAGGCTGCCACCTTTTCCCTGGGCGCAAATGTCGACGGCACGTGACACCTGCAAGTCCGGGAATGTGCTGTTTCTCATCCCAGAATTCCAGGCCAGCGAAGATTTCTCCCTGGGAAAAGGTTCCAGGACAGAAAGCGATTGTGCCTTTTCTAGGGTTAATGGGGCCTTAAAATTGGCAGCTGAGAGCCCAAGGCTGCCACCTTTTCCCTGGGCGCAAAGCTCGACGGTGCGTGCCACATGTGGGTAAGGGAAAGAACCGTGTTCAGCTCAGAATTCCAGACCAATGAAGATTCCTCCCAGGGAAAAGGTGCCAGGACAGAAAGCCATTGTTCTTTTTCTAGGGGTAATGGGGCCCCATCATTGGCACCTGAGAGCCCAAGGCTGCCACCTTTTGCCTGAGCACAAAGCTCGACGGTGCGTTCCACTTGCAGGTCCGGGGAAGTGCCGGTTTTTGGCCCAGAATTCCAGACGGACGAAAATTCCTCCCAGGGAAAAGGTGTCAGGACAGAAAGCGATTGTTATTTATCTAGTGTTAACGGGGACCCATCATTGGCACCTGAGAGCCCACGGCTGCCACCTTTTGCCTGGGCGCAAAGCTAGATGGTGCCTGCCACGTGCAGGTCAGAGAAAGACCTTTGTTCAGCCCAGAATTCCAGATGGATGACGACTCTTCCAAGGGAAAAGGCTCCCAGGACAGAAAGCGATTGTTCCATTTCTAGTGTTAATGGGGGCCCGTCATTGGCATCTGAGAGCCAGAGGTTGCCTCCTTTTCCCTGGGCGCAAAGCACGACAGTGCGTGCCACGTGCTGGTCCCAGAAAGTGCCATTTTACAGCCCAGAATTCCAGACCAATGAAGACTCCTCCCAGGGAAAAGGTGCCAGGACAGAAAGCCATTGTGCTTTTTGTAAAGGTAATGGGGTCCCATCATTGGCACCTGAGAACCCAAGACTACCACCTTTTCCCTGGGCGCAAAGCTCGATGGTGCGTTCCACTTGCGGGTCCAGGAAAGTGCTGATTCTCAGACCAGAATTCCAAACCGATGAAGATTCCTCCCTGGGAAAAGGTACCAGGACAGAAAGCCATTGTGCCTTTTGTAGGGGTAATGGGGCACCATCATTGGCACCTGAGAGCCCAAGGCTGCCCCCTTTTCCCTGGGCGCAAAGCTCGACGGTGTGTACCTTGTGCGGGTTTGGGGCAGTGCCATTTTTGAACCCAGATTTCCAGACGGACGAAGATTCCTCCCTGGGAAAAGGTGGCAGGAAAGAAAGCAAGTGTTATTTTTCTAGTGTTAACGGTGCCCCATCATTGGCACCTGAGAGCCCAAGGCTGCCACCTTTTGCCTGGGCGCAAATGTCGACGGCGCGTGCCACTTGCGGGTCCGGGGAAGTGCCATTTTTCAGCCCAGAATTCCAGACGGACGAAGACACCTCCCAGGGAAAAGGTGCCAGGTCAGAAATCGAATTGTCCTTTTCTAGGGTCAATGGTGCCCCATCATTGGCACCTCAGAGTTCAAGGCTGCCACCTTTTCCGTGGGCGCAAACATCAACGGCACATACCACTTTCTTGTCCGGGAAAGTGCCGTTTTTCAGCCCTGAATTCCAGACGGATGAAGACTCCTCACAGGGAAGAGGCTCCCAGGAAAGAAAGTGATTGTTCCATTTCTAGGGTTAATCGGGCTCCATCATTGGCACCTGAGAGCCCAAGGTTGCCTCCTATACCCTGGGCGCAAAGCTCGACCATGCGGGCTACGTGAGGGTCCGGGAAATTGCCGTTTTTCATCCCAGAATTCGAGGCCGATGAAGATTCCTCCCTGGGAAAAGGTGCCAGGGCAGAAAGCAATTGTGCCTTTTCTAGGGTTTGTGAAGCCCCAAAATTGACACCTGAGAGCCCAAGGCTGCCACCTTTTCCCTGGGCGCAAAGCTCGACGGAGCGTTCCACGTGTGGGTCCGAGAAAGTGCCATTTTTCAGCACAGAATTCCAGACCTATGAAGATTCCTCAGAGGGAAAAGGTACCAGAAGACAAAGCCATTGTGTATTTTGTAATGCTAATTGGACCCCATCATTGGTCCCTGTGAGCCCGAGGCTGCCACCTTTTCCCTGGGTGCAAAGCTCGACGGTGCATACCCTGTGCGGGTCCGGGAAAGGGCAGTTTTTCAGCCCAGAATTCCAGACGGAAGTCGATTCCTCTCTGGGAAAAGGTGTCAGGACAGAAAGCCATTGTGCCTTTTCTAGGGGTAATGGGACCTCATCTTTGGCTCCTGAGAGCCCAAGGCTGCCACCTTTTCCCTGGGCGCAAATGTCGACGGCGCGTGCCACTTGCAAGTCCGGGAATGTGCCGTTTCTCATCCCAGAATTCCAGGCCAGCGAAGATTTCTCCATGGGAAAAGGTGCCAGGACAGAAAGCCATTGTGCCTTTTCTAGGGTTAATGGGGCCTCAAAATTGGCACCTGAGAGCCCAGGGCTGCCACCTTTTCCCTGGGCGCAAAGCTCGACGGTGCGTGCCACATGCGGTTCCGGGAAAGGGCCATTTTTCAGCCCAGAATTCCGGACCTATGAAGATTCCTCAGAGGGAAAAGGTACCAGGAGACAAAGCCATTGTGTATTTTGTAATGCTAATTGGGCCCCATCATTGGCACCTGAGAGCCCAAGGCTGCCACCTTTTCCCTGGGTGCAAAGCTCAACGGTGCATACCCTTTGTGGGTCCGGTAAACGGCCATTTTTCAGCCCAGAATTCCAGACGGAAGTCGATTCCTCTCTGGGAAAAGGTGTCAGGACAGAAAGCCATTGTGCCTTTTCTAGGGGTAATGGGGCCCCAAAATTGGCAGCTGAGAGCCCAGGGCTGCCACCTTTTCCCTGGGCGCAAAGCTCGACGGTGCGTGCCACATGCGGGTAAGGGAAAGAGCCGTTTTCAGCCCAGAATTCCAGACCAATGAAGATTCCTCCCTGGGAAAAGGTGCCAGGACAGAAAGCCATTGTTCTTTTTCTAGGGTTAATGGGGCCCGTCATTGGCACCTGAGAGCCCAAGGCTGCCACCTTTTGCCTGGGCACAAAGCTCGACGGTGCGTTCCACTTGCAGGTCCGGGGAAGTGCCGTTTTTCAGCCCAGAATTCCAGACGGACGAAAATTCCTCCCAGGGAAAAGGTGCCAGGACAGAAAGCAATTATTATTTCTCTAGTGTTAACGGGGACCCATCGTTGGCACCTGAGAGCCCAAGGCTGTCACCTCTTCCCTGGGCGCAAAGCTAAATGGTGCCTACCACGTGCAGGTCAGAGAGAATGATTTGTTCAGCCCAAGATTCCAGACGGATGACGACTCCTCCCAGGGAAAAGGCTCCCAGGACAGAAAGCAATTGTTCCATTTCTAGTGTTATTGGGGGCCCGTCATTGGCATCTGAGAGCCAGAGGTTGCCTCCTTTTCCCTGGGCGCAAAGCACGACAGTGCGTGCCACGTTCTGGTCCCAGAAAGTGCCATTTTACAGCCCAGAATTCCAGACCAATGAAGACTCCTCCCAGGGAAAAGGTGCCAGGACAGAAAGCCATTGTGCTTTCTCTCAGGGTAATGGGGCCCCATCATTGGCACCTGAGAGCCCAAGACTGCCACCTTTTCCCTGGGCGCAAATGTCGATGATGCGTTCCACTTGCGGGTCCAGGAAAGTGCCGATTCTCAGACCAGAATTCCAAACCGATGAAGATTCTTCCCTGGGAAAAGGTGCCAGGACAGAAAGCCATTGTGCCTTTTCTAGGGTTAATGGGGCCCCAAAATTGACACCTGAGAGCCCAAGGCTGCCATCTTTTCCCTGGGCGCAAAGCTCGACGGAGCGTTCCACATGCGGGTCCGGGAAAGTGCCTTTTTTCGGCCCAGAATTCCAGACCTATGAAGATTCCTCAGAGGGAAAAGGTACCAGGAGACAAAGCCATTATGTATTTTGTAATGCTAATTGGACCCCATCATTGGCACCTGAGAGCCCAAGGCTGCCACCTTTTCCCTGGGCGCAAAGCTCGACGGTGCATACCCTGTGCGGGTCCGGGAAAGGGCCGTTTTTCAGCCCAGAATTCCAGACGGAAGTCGATTCCTCTCTGGGAAAAGGTGTCTAAACAGAAAGCCATTGTGCCTTTTCTAGGGGTAATGGGACCTCATCTTTGGCACCTGAGAGCCCAAGGCTGCCACCTTTTCCCTGGGCGCAAATGTCGACGGCGCGTGCCACTTGCAAGTCTGGGAATGTGCCGTTTCTCATCCCAGACTTCCAGGCCAGCGAAGATTTCTCCCTGGGAAAAGGTGCCAGGACAGAAAGCGATTGTGCCTTTTCTAGGGTTAATGGGGCCCCAAAATTGGCAGCTGAGAGCCCAGGGCTGCCACCTTTTCCCTGGGCGCAAAGCTCGACGGTGCGTGCCACATGCGGATAAAGGAAAGAGCCGTTTTCAGCCCAGAATTCCAGACCAATGAAGATTCCTCCCAGGGAAAAGGTGCCAGGACAGAAAGCGATTGTTCTTTCTCTAGGGGTAATGGGGCCCCATCATTGGCACCGGAGAGCCCAAGGCTGCCACCTTTTCCCTGGGCACAAAGCTCGACGGTGCGTTCCACTTGCAGGTCCGGGGAAGTGCCGTTTTTCAGTCCAGAATTCCAGATGAACGAAAATTCCTCCCAGGGAAAAGGTGCCAGGACAGAAAGCGATTATTATTTATCTAGTGTTAACGGGGACCCATTGTTGGCACCTGAGAGCCCAAGGCTGCCCCCTTTACCCTGGGCGCAAAGCTAGATGGTGCCTGCCACGTGCAGGTCAGAGAAAGTGCTTTGTTCAGCCCAGGATTCCAGACGACTGACGACTCCTCCCAGGGAAAAGGCTGCCAGGACAGAAAGCCATTGTGCTTTTGGTAAAGGTAATGGGGCCCCGTCATTGGCACCTGAGAGCCCAAGACTGCCACCTTTTCCCTGGAGGCAAAGCTCGATGGTGCATTCCACTTGCGGGTCCAGGAAAGTGCCGATTCTCAGACCAGAATTCCAAACCGATGAAGATTCCTCCCTGGGAAAAGGTGCCAGGACAGAAAGCTATTGTGCCTTTTGTAGGGGTAATGGGGCACCATCATTGGCAGCTGAGAGCCCAAGGCTGCCCCCTTTTCCCTGGGTGCAAAGCTCGACGGTGTGTACCTTGTGCGGGTTTGGGGCAGTGCCATTTTTGAACCCAGATTTCCAGACGGACGAAGATTCCTCCCTGGGGAAAGGTGCCAGGACAGAAAGCAAGTGTTATTTTTCTAGTGTTAACGGGGCCCCATCATTGGCACCTGAGAGCCCAAGGCTGCCACCTTTTGCCTGGGCGCAAATGTCGACGGCGCGTGCCACTTGCGGGTCCACGGAAGTGCCATTTTTCAGCCCAGAATTCCAGACGGACGAAGACACCTCCCAGGGAAAAGGTGCCAGGACAGAAATCGAATTGTCCTTTTCTAGGGTCAATGGTGCCCCATCATTGGCACCTCAGAGTTCAAGGCTGCCACCTTTTCCCTGGGCGCAAACATCAACAGCGCGTACCACTTTCTTGTCCGGGAAAGTGCCGTTTTTCAGCCCTGAATTCCAGACGGATGAAGACTCCTCACAGGGAAGAGGCTCCCAGGACAGAAAGTGATTGTTCCATTTCTACGGTTAATCGGGCCCCATCATTGGCACCTGAGAGCCCAAGGTTGCCTCCTATACCCTGGGCGCAAAGCTAGACCATGCGTGCTACGTGAGGGTCCGGGAAATTGCCGTTTCTCATTCCAGAATTCCAGACCGATGAAGATTCCTCCCTGGGAAAAGGTGTCAGGACAGAAAGCGATTGTTCCTTTTCTAGGGGTAATGGGGCTCCATCATTGACACCTGAGAGCCGAAGCCCGCCACCTTTTCCCTGGGCGCAAATGTCGACGGCGCGTGCCACATGCAAGTCTGGGAATGTGCTGTTTCTCATCCCAGAATTCCAGGCCAGCGAAGATTTCTCCCTGGGAAAAGGTGCCAGGACAGAAAGCCATTGTGCCTTTTCTAGGGTTAATGGGGCCCCAAAATTGGCAGCTGAGAGCCCAGGGCTGCCACCTTTTCCCTGGGCGCAAAGCTCAACGGTGCGTGCCACATGCGGGTAAGGGAAAGAGGCGTTTTCAGCCCAGAATTCCAGACCAATGAAGATTCCTCCCAGGGAAAAGGTGCCAGGACAGAAAGCCATTGTTCTTTTTCTAGGGGTAATGGGGCCCCATCATTGGCACCTGAGAGCCCAAGGCTGCCACCTTTTCCCTGGGCGCAAAGCTAGATGGTGCCTGCCACGTGCAGGTCAGAGAAAGTGCTTTGTTCAGCCCAGGATTCCAGACGGATGACGACTCCTCCCAGGGAAAAGGCTCCCAGGACAGAAAGCGATTGTTCCATTTCTAGTGTTAATGGGGGCCCGTCATTGGCATCTGAGAGCCAGAGGTTGCCTCCTTTTCCCTGGGCGCAAAGCACGACAGTGCGTGCCACGTGCTGGTCCCAGAAAGTGCCATTTTACAGCCCAGAATTCCAGACCAATGAAGACTCCTCCCAGGGAAAAGTTGCCAGGACAGAAAGCCATTGTGCTTTTTGTAAAGGTAATGGGGCCCCATCATTGGCACCTGAGAGCCCAAGACTGCCACCTTTTCCCTGGAAGCAAACTCGATGGTGCGTTCCACTTGCGGGTCCAGGAAAGTGCCGATTCTCAGACCAGAATTCCAAACCGATGAAGATTCCTCCCTGGGAAAAGGTGCCAGGACAGGAAGCAATTGTGCCTTTTGTAGGGGTAATGGGGCACCATCATTGGCAGCTGAGAGCCCAAGGCTGCCCCCTTTTCCCTGGGCGCAAAGCTCGATGGAGCGTTCCACTTGCGGGTCCGGGTAAGTGCCATTTTTCAGCCCAGAATTCCAGACCTATGAAGATTCCTCAGAGGGAAAAGGTACCAGGAGACAAAGCCATTGTGTATTTTGTAATGCTAATTGGGCCCCATCATTGGCACCTGAGAGCCCAAGGCTGCCACCTTTTCCCTGGGTGCAAAGCTCGACGGTGCATACCCTGTGCGGGTCCGGGAAAGGGCCGTTTTTCAGCCCAGAATTCCAGACGGAAGTCGATTCCTCTCTGGGAAAAGGTGTCTAAACAGAAAGCCGTTGTGCCTTTTCTAGGGGTAATGGGACCTCATCTTTGGCACCTGAGAGCCCAAGGCTGCCACCTTTTCCCTGGGCGCAAATGTCGACGGCGCGTGCCACTTGCAAGTCCAGGAATGTGCCGTTTCTCATCCCAGAATTCCAGGCCAGCGAAGATTTCTCCCTGGGAAAAGGTGCCAGGACAGAAAGCCATTGTGCCTTTTCTAGGGTTAATGGGGCCCCAAAATTGGCAGCTGAGAGCCCAGGGCTGCCACCTTTTGCCTGGGCGCAAATGTCGACGGCGCGTGCCACTTGCGGGTCCGGGGAAGTGCCATTTTTCAGCCCAGAATTCCAGACCTATGAAGACTCCTCCCAGGAAAAAGGTGCCAGGACAGAAAGCCATTGTGCTTTCTCTAAGGGTAATGGGGCCCCATCATTGGCACCTGAGAGCCCAAGACTACCACCTTTTCCCTAAACGCAAAGCTCGATGGTGTGTTCCACTTGCGGGTCTAGGAAACTGCCGATTCTCAGACCAGAATTCCAAACCGATATAGATTCCGCCCTGGGAAAAGGTGTCAGGACAGAAAGCCATTGCGCCTTTTGTAGGGGTAATGGGGCACCACCATTGACACCTGAGAGCCGAAGGCTGCAACCTTTTCCCTGAGCGCAGAGCTCGACGGTGCGTGCCACTTGCGGGTCCAGGAATGTGCTGTTTCTCATCCCAGAATTCGAGGCCGATGAAGATTTCTCCCAGGGAAAAGGTGCCAGGGCAGAAAGCATTTGTGCCTTTTGTACGGGTAATGGGACCCCAAAATTGACACCTGAGAGCCCAAGGCTGCCACCTTTTCCCTGGGCGCAAAGCTCGACGGAGCGTTCCACGTGCGGGTCCGGGAACGGGCCGATTTTCAGCCCAGTATTCCAGACCTATGAAGATTCCTCAGAGGGAAAAGGTACCAGGAGACAAAGCCATTGTGTATTTTGTAATGCTAATTGGGCCCCATCATTGGCACCTGAGAGCCCAAGGCTGCCACCTTTTCCCTGGGTGCAAAGCTCGACGGTGCATACCCTGTGCGGGTGCGGGAAAGGGCCGTTTTTCAGCCCAGAATTCCAGACGGAAGTCGATTCCTCTCTGGGGAAAAGTGTCAGGACAGAAAGCCATTGTGCCTTTTCTAGGGGTAATGGGGCCCCATCCTTGGCACCTGAGAGCCCAAGGCTGCCACCTTTTCCCTGGGCGCAAATGTCGACGGCACGTGACACCTGCAAGTCCGGGAATGTGCTGTTTCTCATCCCAGAATTCCAGGCCAGCGAAGATTTCTCCCTGGGAAAAGGTTCCAGGACAGAAAGCGATTGTGCCTTTTCTAGGGTTAATGGGGCCTTAAAATTGGCAGCTGAGAGCCCAAGGCTGCCACCTTTTCCCTGGGCGCAAAGCTCGACGGTGCGTGCCACATGTGGGTAAGGGAAAGAACCGTGTTCAGCTCAGAATTCCAGACCAATGAAGATTCCTCCCAGGGAAAAGGTGCCAGGACAGAAAGCCATTGTTCTTTTTCTAGGGGTAATGGGGCCCCATCATTGGCACCTGAGAGCCCAAGGCTGCCACCTTTTGCTTGAGCACAAAGCTCGACGGTGCGTTCCACTTGCAGGTCCGGGGAAGTGCCGGTTTTCGGCCCAGAATTCCAGACGGACGAAAATTCCTCCCAGGGAAAAGGTGTCAGGACAGAAAGCGATTGTTATTTATCTAGTGTTAACGGGGACCCATCATTGGCACCTGAGAGCCCACGGCTGCCACCTTTTGCCTGGGCGCAAAGCTAGATGGTGCCTGCCACGTGCAGGTCAGAGAAAGACCTTTGTTCAGCCCAGAATTCCAGATGGATGACGACTCTTCCAAGGGAAAAGGCTCCCAGGACAGAAAGCGATTGTTCCATTTCTAGTGTTAATGGGGGCCCGTCATTGGCATCTGAGAGCCAGAGGTTGCCTCCTTTTCCCTGGGCGCAAAGCACGACAGTGCGTGCCACGTGCTGGTCCCAGAAAGTGCCATTTTACAGCCCAGAATTCCAGACCAATGAAGACTCCTCCCAGGGAAAAGGTGCCAGGACAGAAAGCCATTGTGCTTTTTGTAAAGGTAATGGGGTCCCATCATTGGCACCTGAGAACCCAAGACTGCCACCTTTTCTCTGGGCGCAAAGCTCGATGGTGCGTTCCACTTGCGGGTCCAGGAAAGTGCCGATTCTCAGACCAGAATTCCAAACCGATGAAGATTCCTCCATGGGAAAAGGTGCCAGGACAGAAAGCCATTGTGCCTTTTGTAGGGGTAATGGGGCACCATCATTGGCACCTGAGAGCCCAAGGCTGCCCCCTTTTCCCTGGGCGCAAAGCTCGACGGTGTGTACCTTGTGCGGGTTTGGGGCAGTGCCATTTTTGAACCCAGATTTCCAGACGGACGAAGATTCCTCCCTGGGAAAAGGTGGCAGGAAAGAAAGCAAGTGTTATTTTTCTAGTGTTAACGGGGCCCCATCATTGGCACCTGAGAGCCCAAGGCTGCCACCTTTTGCCTGGGCGCAAATGTCGACGGCGCGTGCCACTTGCGGGTCCGGGGAAGTGCCATTTTTCAGCCCAGAATTCCAGACGGACGAAGACACCTCCCAGGGAAAAGGTGCCAGGTCAGAAATCGAATTGTCCTTTTCTAGGGTCAATGGTGCCCCATCATTGGCACCTCAGAGTTCAAGGCTGCCACCTTTTCCGTGGGCGCAAACATCAACGGCACATACCACTTTCTTGTCCGGGAAAGTGCCGTTTTTCAGCCCTGAATTCCAGACGGATGAAGACTCCTCACAGGGAAGAGGCTCCCAGGAAAGAAAGTGATTGTTCCATTTCTAGGGTTAATCGGGCTCCATCATTGGCACCTGAGAGCCCAAGGTTGCCTCCTATACCCTGGGCGCAAAGCTCGACCATGCGGGCTACGTGAGGGTCCGGGAAATTGCCGTTTTTCATCCCAGAATTCGAGGCCGATGAAGATTCCTCCCTGGGAAAAGGTGCCAGGGCAGAAAGCAATTGTGCCTTTTCTAGGGTTTATGAAGCCCCAAAATTGACACCTGAGAGCCCAAGGCTGCCACCTTTTCCCTGGGCGCAAAGCTCGACGGAGCGTTCCACGTGTGGGTCCGAGAAAGTGCCATTTTTCAGCACAGAATTCCAGACCTATGAAGATTCCTCAGAGGGAAAAGGTACCAGGAGACAAAGCCATTGTGTATTTTGTAATGCTAATTGGACCCCATCATTGGTCCCTGTGAGCCCGAGGCTGCCACCTTTTCCCTGGGTGCAAAGCTCGACGGTGCATACCCTGTGCGGGTCCGGGAAAGGGCAGTTTTTCAGCCCAGAATTCCAGATGGAAGTCGATTCCTCTCTGGGAAAAGGTGTCAGGACAGAAAGCCATTGTGCCTTTTCTAGGGGTAATGGGACCTCATCTTTGGCTCCTGAGAGCCCAAGGCTGCCACCTTTTCCCTGGGCGCAAATGTCGACGGCGCGTGCCACTTGCAAGTCCGGGAATGTGCCGTTTCTCATCCCAGAATTCCAGGCCAGCGAAGATTTCTCCATGGGAAAAGGTGCCAGGACAGAAAGCCATTGTGCCTTTTCTAGGGTTAATGGGGCCTCAAAATTGGCACCTGAGAGCCCAGGGCTGCCACCTTTTCCCTGGGCGCAAAGCTCGACGGTGCGTGCCACATGCGGTTCCGGGAAAGTGCCATTTTTCAGCCCAGAATTCCGGACCTATGAAGATTCCTCAGAGGGAAAAGGTACCAGGAGACAAAGCCATTGTGTATTTTGTAATGCTAATTGGGCCCCATCATTGGCACCTGAGAGCCCAAGGCTGCCACCTTTTCCCTGGGTGCAAAGCTCAACGGTGCATACCCTGTGTGGGTCCGGTAAACGGCCATTTTTCAGCCCAGAATTCCAGACGGAAGTCGATTCCTCTCTGGGAAAAGGTGTCAGGACAGAAAGCCATTGTGCCTTTTCTAGGGGTAATGGGGCCCCAAAATTGGCAGCTGAGAGCCCAGGGCTGCCACCTTTTCCCTGGGCGCAAAGCTCGATGGTGCGTGCCACATGCGGGTAAGGGAAAGAGCCGTTTTCAGCCCAGAATTCCAGACCAATGAAGATTCCTCCCTGGGAAAAGGTGCCAGGACAGAAAGCCATTGTTCTTTTTCTAGGGTTAATGGGGCCCGTCATTGGCACCTGAGAGCCCAAGGCTGCCACCTTTTGCCTGGGCACAAAGCTCGACGGTGCGTTCCACTTGCAGGTCCAGGGAAGTGCCGTTTTTCAGCCCAGAATTCCAGACGGACGAAAATTCCTCCCAGGGAAAAGGTGCCAGGACAGAAAGCAATTATTATTTCTCTAGTGTTAACGGGGACCCATCGTTGGCACCTGAGAGCCCAAGGCTGTCACCTCTTCCCTGGGCGCAAAGCTAGATGGTGCCTAGCACGTGCAGGTCAGAGAGAATGATTTGTTCAGCCCAAGATTCCAGACGGATGACGACTCCTCCCAGGGAAAAGGCTCCCAGGACAGAAAGCAATTGTTCCATTTCTAGTGTTATTGGGGGCCCGTCATTGGCATCTGAGAGCCAGAGGTTGCCTCCTTTTCCCTGGGCGCAAAGCACGACAGTGCGTGCCACGTTCTGGTCCCAGAAAGTGCCATTTTACAGCCCAGAATTCCAGACCAATGAAGACTCCTCCCAGGGAAAAGTTGCCAGGACAGAAAGCCATTGTGCTTTCTCTCAGGGTAATGGGGCCCCATCATTGGCACCTGAGAGCCCAAGACTGCCACCTTTTCCCTGGGCGCAAATGTCGATGATGCGTTCCACTTGCGGGTCCAGGAAAGTGCCGATTCTCAGACCAGAATTCCTAACCGATGAAGATTCTTCCCTGGGAAAAGGTGCCAGGACAGAAAGCCATTGTGCCTTTTGTAGGGGTAATGGGGCACCATCATTGGCAGCTGAGAGCCCAAGGCTGCCCCCTTTTCCCTGGGCGCAAAGCTCGACGGTGTGTACCTTGTGCGGGTTTGGGGCAGTGCCATTTTTGAACCCAGATTTCCAGACGGACGAAGTTTCCTCCCTGGGAAAAAGTGCCATGACAGAAAGCAAGTGTTATTTTTCTAGTGTTAACAGGACCACATCATTGGCACCTGAGAGCTCAAGGCTATCACCTCTTGCCTGGGCGCAAAGCTAGATGGTGCCTGCCACGTGCAGGTCAGAGAAAGTGCTTTGTTCAGCCCCGGATTCCAGACGGATGACGACTCCTCCCAGGGAAAGGGCTCCCAGGACAGAAAGCGATTGTTCCATTTCTAGTGTTAATGGGGGCCCGTCATTGGCATCTGAGAGCCAGAGGTTGCCTCCTTTTCCCTGGGCGCAAAGCACGACAGTGCGTGCCACGTGCTGGTCCCAGAAAGTGCCATTTTACAGCCCAGAATTCCAGACCAATGAAGACTCCTCCCAGGGAAAAGTTGCCAGGACAGAAAGCCATTGTGTTTTCTCTAAGGGTAATGGGGCCCCATCATTGGCACCTGAGAGCCCAAGACTGCCACCTTTTCCCTGGGCGCAAATGTCGATGATGCGTTCCACTTGCGAATCCAGGAAAGTGCCGATTCTCAGACCAGAATTCCAAACCGATGTAGATTCCTCCCTGGGAAAAGGTGCCAGGAAAGAAAGCCATTGCGCCTTTTGTAGGGGTAATGGGGCCCCATCATTGACACCTGAGAGCCCAAGGCTGCCACCTTTTCCCTGGGCGCAAAGCTCGACGGAGCGTTCCACGTGCGGGTCCGGGAACGGGCCGTTTTTCAGCCCAGAATTCCAGACCTATGAAGATTCCTCAGAGGGAAAAGGTACCAGGAGACAAAGCCATTATGTATTTTGTAATGCTAATTGGGCCCCATCATTGGCACCTGAGAGCCCAAGGCTGCCACCTTTTCCCTGGGTGCAAAGCTCGACGGTGCATACCCTGTGCGGGTGCGGGAAAGGGCCGTTTTTCAGCCCAGAATTCCAGACGGAAGTCGATTCCTCTGGGAAAAGTGTCAGGACAGAAAGCCATTGTGCCTTTTCTAGGGGTAATGGGGCCCCATCTTTGGCACCTGAGAGCCCAAGGCTGCCACCTTTTCCCTGGGCGCAAATGTCGACGGCGCGTGCCACTTGCAAGTCCGGGAATGTGCCGTTTCTCATCCCAGAATTCCAGGCCAGCGAAGATTTCTCCCTGGGAAAAGGTGCCAGGACAGAAAGCGATTGTGCCTTTTCTAGGGTTAATGGGGCCTTAAAATTGGCAGCTGAGAGCTCAAGGCTGCCACCTTTTCCCTGGACGCAAAGCTCGACGGTGCGTGCCACATGCGGGTAAGGGAAAGAACCGTGTTCAGCTCAGAATTCCAGACCAATGAAGATTCCTCCCAGGGAAAAGGTGCCAGGACAGAAAGCCATTGTTCTTTTTCTAGGGGTAATGGGGCCCCATCATTGGCACCTGAGAGCCCAAGGCTGCCACCTTTTCCCTGGGCACAAAGCTCGACGGTGCGTTCCACTTGCAGGTCCGGGGAAGTGCCGGTTTTCGGCCCAGAATTCCAGACGGACGAAAATTCCTCCCACGGAAAAGGTGCCAGGACAGAAAGCGATTGTTATTTATCTAGTTGTTAACAGGGACACATCATTGGCACCTGAGAGCCCAAGGCTGCCACCTTTTGCCTGGGCGCAAAGCTAGATGGTGCCTGCCACGTGCAGGTCAGAGAAAGACCTTTGTTCAGCCCAGAATTCCAGATGGATGATGACTATTCCAAGGGAAAAGGCTCCCAGGACAGAAAGCGATTGTTCCATTTCTAGTAATAATGGGGGCCCGTCATTGGCATCTGAGAGCAATAGGTTGCCTCCTTTTCCTTGGGCGCAAAGCACGACAGTGCGTGCCACGTGCTGGTCCCAGAAAGTGCCATTTTACAGCCCAGAATTCCAGACCAATGTAGACTCCTCCCAGGGAAAAGTTGCCAGGACAGAAAGCCATTGTGCTTTTTGTAAAGGTAATGGGGCCCCATCATTGGCACCTGAGAGCCCAAGACTACCACCTTTTCCCTGGACGCAAAGCTCGATGGTGCGTTCCACTTGCGGGTCCAGGAAAGTGCCGATTCTCAGACCAGAATTCCAAACCGATGAAGATTCCTCCATGGGAAAAGGTGCCAGGACAGAAAGCCATTGTGCCTTTTGTAGGGGTAATGGGGCACCATCATTGGCACCTGAGAGCCCAAGGCTGCCCCCTTTTCCCTGTACACAAAGCTCGACGGTGTGTACCTTGTGCGGGTTTGAGGCAGTGCCATTTTTTAACCCAGATTTCCAGACGGACGAAGATTCCTCCCTGGGAAAAGGTGCCAGGACAGAAAGCAAGTGTTATTTTTCTAGTGTTAACGGGGCCCCATCATTGGCACCTGAGAGCCCAAGGCTGCCACCTTTTGCCTGGGCGCAAATGTCGACGGCGGGTGCCACATGCGGGTAAGGGAAAGAGCCGTTTTCAGCCCAGAATTCCAAACCGATGAAGATTCCTCCCAGGGAAAAGGTGCCAGGACAGAAAGCCATTTTGCCTTTTTTATGGGTAATGGGGCACCATCATTGGCACCTGAGAGCCCAAGGCTGCCCCCTTTTCCCTGGACGCAAAGCTAGATGGTGCCTGCCACGTGCAGGTCAGAGAAAGTGCTTTGATCAGCCCAGAATTCCAGACGGATGACGACTCCTCCCAGGGAAAAGGCTCCCAGGACAGAAAGCGATTGTTCCATTTTTAGTATTAATGGTGTCCCGTCATTGGCATCTGAGAGCAATAGGTTGCCTCCTTTTCCCTGGGCGCTAAGCTCGACAGTGCGTGCCACGTGCTGATCCCAGAAAGTTCCATTTTACAGCCCAGAATTCCAGACCAATGAAGACTCCTCCCATGGAAAAGGTGCCAGGACAGAAAGCCATTGTGCTTTTTGTAAAGGTAATGGGGCCCCATCATTGGCACCTGAGAACCCAAGACTGCCACCTTTTCCCTGGACGCAAAGCTCGATGGTGCATTCCACTTGCGCGTCCACGAAAGTGCCGATTCTCAGACCAGAATTCCAAACCGATGTAGATTCCTCCCTCGGAAAAGGTGCCAGGACAGAAAGCCATTGTGCCTTTTGTAGGGGTAATGGGGCACCATCATTGGCACTTGAGAGCCCAAGGCTGCCCCCTTTTCCCTGGGCGCAAAGCTCGACGGTGTGTACCTTGTGCGTGTTTGGGGCAGTGCCATTATTGAACCCAGATTTCCAGACGGACGAAGATTTCTCCCTGGGACAAGGTGTCAGGACAGAAAGCGATTGTGCCTTTTCTTGGGTTAATGGGGCCCCAAAATTGACACCTGAGAGCCTAAGACTGCCATCTTTTCCCTGGGCGCAAATGTCGACGTCGCGTGCCACTTGCAAGTCCGGGAATGTGCCGTTTCGCATCCCAGAATTCCAGGCCAGCGAAGATTTCTCCCTGGGATAAGGTGCCAGGACAGAAAGCGATTGCGCCTTCTCTAGGGTTAATGGGGCCCTAAAATTGGCAGCTGAGAGCCCAAGGCTGCCACCGTTTCCCTGGGCGCAAATGTCAACGGCGCGTGCCACTTGCGGGTCCAGGGAAGTGCCATTTTTCAGCCCAGAATTCCAGACGGACGAAGATACCTCCCATGGAAAAGGTACCAGGTCAGAAATCGAATTATCCTTTTCTAGCGTCAATGGTGCCCCATCATTGGCACCTCAGAGTTCAAGGCTGCCACCTTTCCGTGGCGCAAACATCAACGGCGCGTACCACTTTCTTGTCCGGGAAAGTGCCGCTTTTCAGCCCTGAATTCCAGACGGATGAAGACTCCTCACAGGGAAGAGGCTCCCAGGACAGAAAGCGATTGTTCCATTTCTAGGCTTAATCGGGCCCCATCATTGGCACCTGAGAGCCCAAGGTTGCCTCCTATACCCTGGGCGCAAAGATCGACCATGCGTGCTATGTGAGGGTCCGGGAAATTGACGTTTCTCATTCCAGAATTCAAGACCGATGAAGATTCCTCCCTGGGAAAAGGTGTCAGGACAGAAAGCGATTGTTCCTTTTCTAGGGTTAATGGGGCTCCATCATTGACACCTGAGAGCCGAAGGCTGCAACATTTTCCCTGAGCGCAAAGCTGGATGGTGCATGCCACTTGTGGGTCCAGGAATGTGCTGTTTCTCATCCCAGAATTCGAGGCCGATGAAGATTTCTCCCAGGGAAAAGGTGCCAGGACAGAAAGCAATTGTGCCTTTTCTAGGGTTAATGGGGTCCCAAAACTGACACCTGAGAGCCCAAGGCTGCCCCCTTTTCCCTGGGCGCAAAGCTCGACGGAGCGTTCCACGTGCGGGTCCGGGAAAGTGCCATTTTTCAGCCCAGAATTCCAGACCTATGAAGACTCCTCCCAGGAAAAAGGTGCCAGGACAGAAAGCCATTGTGCTTTCTCTAAGGGTAATGGGGCCCCATCATTGGCACCTGAGAGCCCAAGACTACCACCGTTTCCCTAAACGCAAAGCTCGATGGTGTGTTCCACTTGCGGGTCTAGGAAACTGCCGATTCTCAGACCAGAATTCCAAACCGATATAGATTCCGCCCTGGGAAAAGGTGTCAGGACAGAAAGCCATTGCGCCTTTTGTAGGGGTAATGGGGCACCACCATTGACACCTGAGAGCCGAAGGCTGCAACCTTTTCCCTGAGCGCAGAGCTCGACGGTGCGTGCCACTTGCGGGTCCAGGAATGTGCTGTTTCTCATCCCAGAATTCGAGGCCGATGAAGATTTCTCCCAGGGAAAAGGTGCCAGGGCAGAAAGCATTTGTGCCTTTTGTACGGGTAATGGGACCCCAAAATTGACACCTGAGAGCCCAAGGCTGCCACCTTTTCCCTGGGCGCAAAGCTCGACGGAGCGTTCCACGTGCGGGTCCGGGAACGGGCCGATTTTCAGCCCAGTATTCCAGACCTATGAAGATTCCTCAGAGGGAAAAGGTACCAGGAGACAAAGCCATTGTGTATTTTGTAATGCTAATTGGGCCCCATCATTGGCACCTGAGAGCCCAAGGCTGCCACCTTTTCCCTGGGTGCAAAGCTCGACGGTGCATACCCTGTGCGGGTGCGGGAAAGGGCCGTTTTTCAGCCCAGAATTCCAGACGGAAGTCGATTCCTCTCTGGGGAAAAGTGTCAGGACAGAAAGCCATTGTGCCTTTCCTAGGGGTAATGGGGCCCCATCCTTGGCACCTGAGAGCCCAAGGCTGCCACCTTTTCCCTGGGCGCAAATGTCGACGGCACGTGACACCTGCAAGTCCGGGAATGTGCTGTTTCTCGTCCCAGAATTCCAGGCCAGCGAAGATTTCTCCCTGGGAAAAGGTTCCAGGACAGAAAGCGATTGTGCCTTTTCTAGGGTTAATGGGGCCTTAAAATTGGCAGCTGAGAGCCCAAGGCTGCCACCTTTTCCCTGTACACAAAGCTCGACGGTGCGTGCCACATGTGGGTAAGGGAAAGAACCGTGTTCAGCTCAGAATTCCAGACCAATGAAGATTCCTCCCAGGGAAAAGGTGCCAGGACAGAAAGCCATTGTTCTTTTTCTAGGGGTAATGGGGCCCCATCATTGGCACCTGAGAGCCCAAGGCTGCCACCTTTTGCCTGGGCACAAAGCTCGACGGTGCGTTCCACTTGCAGGTCCGGGGAAGTGCCGGTTTTCGGCCCAGAATTCCAGACGGACGAAAATTCCTCCCAGGGAAAAGGTGTCAGGACAGAAAGCGATTGTTATTTATCTAGTGTTAACGGGGACCCATCATTGGCACCTGAGAGCCCAAGGCTGCCACCTTTTCCCTGGGCGCAAAGCTAGATGGTGCCTGCCACGTGCAGGTCAGAGAAAGACCTTTGTTCAGCCCAGAATTCCAGATGGATGACGACTCTTCCAAGGGAAAAGGCTCCCAGGACAGAAAGCGATTGTTCCATTTCTAGTGTTAATGGGGGCCCGTCATTGGCATCTGAGAGCCAGAGGTTGCCTCCTTTTCCCTGGGCGCAAAGCACGACAGTGTGTGCCACGTGCTGGTCCCAGAAAGTGCCATTTTACAGCCCAGAATTCCAGACCAATGAAGACTCCTCCCAGGGAAAAGGTGCCAGGACAGAAAGCCATTGTGCTTTTTGTAAAGGTAATGGGGTCCCATCATTGGCACCTGAGAACCCAAGACTACCACCTTTTCCCTGGACGCAAAGCTCGATGATGCATTCCACTTGCGGGTCCAGGAAAGTGCCGATTCTCAGACCAGAATTCCAAACCGATGAAGATTCCTCCCTGGGAAAAGGTGCCAGGACAGAAAGCCATTGTGACTTTTGTAGGGGTAATGGGGCACCATCATTGGCACCTGAGAGCCCAAGGCTGCCCCCTTTTCCCTGGGCGCAAAGCTCGACGGTGTGTACCTTGTGCGGGTTTGGGGCAGTGCCATTTTTGAACCCAGATTTCCAGACGGACGAAGATTCCTCCCTGGGAAAAGGTGGCAGAAAGAAAGCAAGTGTTATTTTTCTAGTGTTAACGGTGCCCCATCATTGGCACCTGAGAGCCCAAGGCTGCCACCTTTTGCCTGGGCGCAAATGTCGACGGCGCGTGCCACTTGCGGGTCCGGGGAAGTGCCATTTTTCAGCCCAGAATTCCAGACGGACGAAGACACCTCCCAGGGAAAAGGTGCCAGGTCAGAAATCGAATTGTCCTTTTCTAGGGTCAATGGTGCCCCATCATTGGCACCTCAGAGTTCAAGGCTGCCACCTTTTCCGTGGGCGCAAACATCAACGGCACATACCACTTTCTTGTCCGGGAAAGTGCCGTTTTTCAGCCCTGAATTCCAGACGGATGAAGACTCCTCACAGGGAAGAGGCTCCCAGGACAGAAAGCGATTGTTCCATTTCTAGGGTTAATCGGGCTCCATCATTGGCACCTGAGAGCCCAAGGTTGCCTCCTATACCCTGGGCGCAAAGCTCGACCATGCGGGCTACGTGAGGGTCCGGGAAATTGCCGTTTTTCATCCCAGAATTCGAGGCCGATGAAGATTCCTCTCTGGGAAAAGGTGCCAGGGCAGAAAGCAATTGTGCCTTTTCTAGGGTTTATGAAGCCCCAAAATTGACACCTGAGAGCCCAAGGCTGCCACCTTTTCCCTGGGCGCAAAGCTCGACGGAGCGTTCCACGTGTGGGTCCGAGAAAGTGCCATTTTTCAGCACAGAATTCCAGACCTATGAAGATTCCTCAGAGGGAAAAGGTACCAGGAGACAAAGCCATTGTGTATTTTGTAATGCTAATTGGACCCCATCATTGGCACCTGTGAGCCCGAGGCTGCCACCTTTTCCCTGGGTGCAAAGCTCGACGGTGCATACCCTGTGCGGGTCCGGGAAAGGGCAGTTTTTCAGCCCAGAATTCCAGACGGAAGTCGATTCCTCTCTGGGAAAAGGTGTCAGGACAGAAAGCCATTGTGCCTTTTCTAGGGGTAATGGGACCTCATCTTTGGCTCCTGAGAGCCCAAGGCTGCCACCTTTTCCCTGGGCGCAAATGTCGACGGCGCGTGCCACTTGCAAGTCCGGGAAATGCCGTTTCTCATCCCAGAATTCCAGGCCAGCGAAGATTTCTCCCTGGGAAAAGGTGCCAGGACAGAAAGCCATTGTGCCTTTTCTAGGGTTAATGGGGCCTCAAAATTGGCACCTGAGAGCCCAGGGCTGCCACCTTTTCCCTGGGCGCAAAGCTCGACGGTGCGTGCCACATGCGTGTAAGGGAAAGAGCTGTTTTCAGCCCAGAATTCTAGACCAATGAAGATTCCTCCCAGGGAAAAGGTGCCAGGACAGAAAGCCATTGTTCGTTTTCTAGGAGTAATGGGGCCCCATCATTGGCACCTGAGAGCCCAAGGCTGCCACCTTTTGCCTGGGCGCAAATGTCGACGGCGCGTGCCACTTGCGGGTCCGGGGAAGTGCCATTTTTCAGCCCAGAATTCCAGACGGACGAAGACACCTCCCAGGGAAAATGTGCCAGGTCAGAAATCGAATTGTCCTTTTCTAGGGTCAATGGTGCCCCATCATTGGCACCTGAGAGCCCAAGGCTGCCACCTTTACGCTGGACGCAAAGCTCGATGGTGCGTTTCACTTGCGAGTCCAGGAAAGTGCCGATTCTCAGACCAGCATTCCAAACCGATGAAGATTCTTCCCTGGGAAAAGGTGCCAGGACAGAAAGCCATTGTGCCTTTTGAAGGGGTAATGGGGCACCATCATTGGCACCTGAGAACCCAAGGCTGCCCCCTTTTCCCTGAGCGCAAAGCTCGACGGTGTGTACCTTGTGCGGGTTTGGGGCAGTGCCATTTCTGAACCCAGATTTCCAGACGGACGAAGATTCCTCCCTGGGAAAAGGTGCCAGGACAGAAAGCAAGTGTTATTTTTCTAGTGTTAACGGTGCCCCATCATTGGCACCTGAGAGCTCAAGGCTGCCGCCTTTTGCCTGGGCGCAAATGTCGACAGCGCGTGCCACTTGCGGGTCCGGGGAAGTGCCATTTTTCAGCCCAGAATTCCAGACGGACGAAGACACCTCCCAGGGAAAAGGTGCCAGGTCAGAAATCGAATTGTCCTTTTCTAGGGTCAATGGTGCCCCATCATTGGCACCTCAGAGTTCAAGGCTGCCACCTTTTCCGTGGGCGCAAACATCAACGGCACGTACCACTTTCTTGTCCGGGAAAGTGCCGTTTTTCAGCCCTCAATTCCAGACGGATGAAGACTCCTCACAGGGAAGAGGCTCCCAGGAAAGAAAGCGATTGTTCCATTTCTAGGGTTAATCGGGCCCCATCATTGGCACCTGAGAGCCCAAGGTTGCCTCCTATACCCTGGGCGCAAAGCTCGACCATGCGTGCTACGTGAGGGTCCGGGAAATTGCCGTTTCTCATTCCAGAATTCCAGACCGATGAAGGTTCCTCCCTGGAAAAAGGTGTCAGGACAGAAAGCGATTGTTCTTTTCCTAGGGTTAATGGGGCTCCATCATTGACACCTGAGAGCCGAAGGCTGCAACCTTTTCCCTGAGCGCAAAGCTCGACGGTGCGTGCCACTTGCGGGTCCAGGAATGTGCTGTTTCTCATCCCAGAATTCGAGGCCGATGAAGATTTCTCCCAGGGAAAAGGTGCCAGGGCAGAAAGCAATTGTGCCTTTTCTAGGGTTAATGGGGTCCCAAAATTGACACCTGAGAGCCCAAGGCTGCCACCTTTTCCCTGGGCGCAAAGCTCGACGGAGCGTTCCACGTGCGGGTCCGGGAAAGTGCCATTTTTCAGCCCAGAATTCCAGACCTATGAAGATTCCTCAGAGGGAAAAGGTACCAGGAGACAAAGCCATTGTGTATTTTGTAATGCTAATTGGGCCCCATCATTGGCACCTGAGAGCCCAAGGCTGCCACCTTTTCCCTGGGTGCAAAGCTCGACGGTGCATACCCTGTGCGGGTCCGGGAAAGGGCCGTTTTTCAGCCCAGAATTCCAGACGGAAGTCGATTCCTCTCTGGGAAAAGGTGTCAGGACAAAAGGCCATTGTGCCTTTTCTAGGGGTAATGGGACCTCATCTTTGGCTCCTGAGAGCCCAAGGCTGCCACCTTTTCCCTGGGCGCAAATGTCGATGGCGCGTGCCACTTGCAAGTCCGGGAATGTGCCGTTTCTCATCCCAGAATTCCAGGCCAGCGAAGATTTCTCCCTGGGAAAAGGTGCCAGGACAGAAAGCCATTGTGCCTTTTCTAGGGTTAATGGGGCCCCAAAATTGGCAGCTCAGAGCCCAGGGCTGCCACCTTTTCCCTGGACGCAAAGCTTGACGGTGCGTGCCACATGCGGTTCCGGGAATGTGCCATTTTTCAGCCCAGAAATCCAGACCAATGAAGATTCCTCCCTGGGAAAAGGTGCCAGGACAGAAAGCCATTGTTATTTTTCTAGGGGTAATGGGGCTCCATCATTGGCACCTGAGAGCCCAAGGCTGCCCCCTTTTCCCTGGGCACAAAGCTCGACGGTGCGTTCCACTTGCAGGTCCGGGGAAGTGCCGTTTTTCAGCCCAGAATTCCAGACGGACAAAAATTCCTCCCTGGGAAAAGGTGCCACGACAGAAAGCGATTGTTATTTATCTAGTGTTAACGGGGACCCATCGTTGGCACCTGAGAGGCCAAGGCTGCCACCTTTTCCCTGGGCGCAAGGCTAGATGGTGCCTGCCACGTGCAGGTCAGAGAAAGTGCTTTGTTCAGCCCAGGATTCCAGACGGATGACGACTCCTCCCAGGGAAAAGGCTCCCAGGACAGAAAGCGATTGTTCCATTTCTAGTGTTATTGGGGGCCCGTCATTGGCATCTGAGAGCCAGAGGTTGCCTCCTTTTGCCTGGGGGCAAATGTCGACGGCGCGTGCCACTTGCGGGTCCAGGGAAGTGCCATTTTTCAGCCCAGAATTCCAGGCGGACGAAGACACCTCCCAGGGAAAAGGTGCCAGGTCAGAAATCGAATTGTCCTTTTCTAGGGTTAATGGTGCCCCATCATTGGCACCTTAGAGTTCAAGGCTGCCACCTTTTCCGTGGGCGCAAACATCAACGGCACGTACCACTTTCTTGTCCGGGAAAGTGTTGTTTTTCAGCCCTCAATTCCAGACGGATGAAGACTCCTCACAGGGAAGAGGCTCCCAGGAAAGAAAGCGATTGTTCCATTTCTAGGGTTAATCAGGCTCCATCATTGGCACCTGAGAGCCCAAGGTTGCCTCCTATACCCTGGGCGCAAAGCTCGACCATGCGTGCTACGTGAGGGTCCGGGAAATTGCCGTTTCTCATTCCAGAATTCCAGACCGATGAAGATTCCTCCCTGGAAAAAGGTGTCAGGACAGAAAGCGATTGTTCCTTTTCTAGGGTTAGTGGGGCTCCATCATTCACACCTGAGAGCCGAAGGCTGCAACCTTTTCCCTGAGCGCAAAGCTCAATGGTGCATGCCACTTTCGGGTCCAGGAATGTGCTGTTTCTCATCCCAGAATTCCAGGTCGATGAAGATTTCTCCCAGGGAAAAGGTGCCAGGGCAGA
This sequence comes from Pithys albifrons albifrons, assembly GCF_047495875.1. Classification (NCBI taxonomy): domain Eukaryota; kingdom Metazoa; phylum Chordata; class Aves; order Passeriformes; family Thamnophilidae; genus Pithys; species Pithys albifrons. Next base: position 1,235,255 of record NC_092479.1, read on the forward strand.
AAGCAATTGCGCATTTTCTAGGGTTAATGGGGACCCATCATTCGCATCTGAGAGCCAGAGGTTGCCTCCTTTTCCCTGGGCGCAAAGCACGACAGTGCGTGCCACATGCTGGTCCCAGAAAGTGCCATTTTACAGCCCAGAATTCCAGACCAATGAAGACTCCTCCCAGGGAAAAGGTGCCAGGACAGAAAGCCATTGTGCTTTTTGTAAAGGTAATGGGGCCCCATCATTGGCACCTGAGAGCCCAAGACTGCCACCTTTTCCCTGGACGCAAAGCTCGATGGTGCGTTCCACTTGCGGGTCCAGGAAAGTGCCGATTCTCAGACCAGAATTCCAAACCGATGAAGATTCCTCCCTGGGGAAAGGTGCCAGGACAGAAAGCCATTGTGCCTTTTGTAGGGGTAATGGGGCACCATCATTGGCAGCTGAGAGCCCAAGGCTGCCCCCTTTTCCCTGGGCGCAAAGCTCGACGGTGGGTACCTTGTGCGGGTTCGGGGCACTGCCATTTCTGAACCCTGATTTCCACACGGACGAAGATTCCTCCCTGGGAAAAGGTGCCAGGTCAGAAATCGAATTATCCTTTTCTAGGGTCAATGGTGCCCCATCACTGCCACCTCAGAGTTCAAGGCTGCCACCTTTTCCGTGGGCGCAAACATCAACGGCGCGTACCACTTTCTTGTCCGGGAAAGTGCCGTTTTTCAGCCCTCAATTCCAGACGGATGAAGACTCCTCACAGGGAAGAGGCTCCCAGGACAGAAAGCGATTGTTCCATTTCTACGGTTAATCGGGCTCCATCATTGGCACCTGAGAGCCCAAGGTTGCCTCCTATACCCTGGGCGCAAAGCTCGACCATGCGTGCTACGTGAGGGTCCGGGAAATTGCCGTTTCTCATTCCAGAATTCCAGACCGATGAAGATTCCTCCCTGGGAAAAGGTGTCAGGACAGAAAGCCATTGTGCCTTTTCTAGGGTTAATGGGGCTCCATCATTGACACCTGAGAGCCCAAGGCTGCCACCTTTTCCCTGGGCGCAAATGTCGACGGCGCGTGCACTTGCAAGTCCGGGAATGTGCTGTTTCTCATCCCAGAATTCCAGGCCAGCGAAGATTTCTCCCTGGGAAAAGGTGCCAGGACAGAAAGCGATTGTGCCTTTTCTAGGGTTAATGGCGCCCCAAAATTGGCAGCTGAGAGCCCAGGGCTGCCACCTTTTCCCTGGGCGCAAAGCTCAACGGTGCGTGCCACATGCGAGTAAGGGAAAGAGCCGTTTTCAGCCCAGAATTCCAGACGGACGAAGACACCTCCCAGGGAAAAGGTGCCAGGTCAGAAATCGAATTGTCCTTTTCTAGGGTCAATGGTGCCCCATCACTGGCACCTGAGAGCCTAAGGCTGCCAGCTTTACCCTGGACGCAAAGCTCGATGGTGCGTTCCACTTGCGGGTCCAGGAAAGTGCCGATTCTCAGACCAGCATTACAAACCGATGAAGATTCTTCCCTGGGAAAAGGTGCCAGGACAGAAAGCCATTGTGCCTTTTGTAGGGGTAATGGGGCAACATCATTGGCACCTGAGAGCCCAAGGCTGCCCCCTTTTCCCTGGGCGCAAAGCTCGACGGTGTGTACCTTGTGCGGATTTGGGGGAGTGCCATTTTTGAACCCAGATTTCCAGACGGAAGAAGTTTCCTCCCTGGGAAAAAGTGCCATGACAGAAAGCAAGTGTTATTTTTCTAGTGTTAACAGGACCACATCATTGGCACCTGAGAGCTCAAGGCTATCACCTCTTGCCTGGGCGCAAAGCTAGATGGTGCCTGCCACGTGCAGGTCAGAGAAAGTGCTTTGTTCAGCCCAGGATTCCAGACGGATGACGACTCCTCCCAGGGAAAGGGCTCCCAGGACAGAAAGCGATTGTTCCATTTCTAGTGTTAATGGGGGCCCGTCATTGGCATCTGAGAGCCAGAGGTTGCCTCCTTTTCCCTGGGCGCAAAGCACGACAGTGCGTGCCACGTGCTGGTCCCAGAAAGTGCCATTTTACAGCCCAGAATTCCAGACCAATGAAGACTCCTCCCAGGGAAAAGTTGCCAGGACAGAAAGCCATTGTGTTTTCTCTAAGGGTAATGGGGCCCCATCATTGGCACCTGAGAACCCAAGACTGCCACCTTTTCCCTGGACGCAAAGCTTGATGGTGCGTTCCACTTGCGGGTCCAGGAAAGTGCCGATTCTCAGACCAGAATTCCTAACCGATGTAGATTCCTCCCTGGGAAAAGGTGCCAGGACAGAAAGCCATTGCGCCTTTTGTAGGGGTAATGGGGCACCATCATTGACACCTGAGAGCCAAAGGCTGCAACCTTTTCCCTGAGCGCAAAGCTCGACGGTGCGTGCCACTTGCGGGTCCAGGAATGTGCTGTTTCTCATCCCAGAATTCGAGGCCGATGAAGATTTCTCCCAGTAAAAAGGTGCCAGGTCAGAAAGCAATTGTGCCTTTTGTATGGGTAATGGGGCCCCAAAATTGACACCTGAGAGCCCAAGGCTGCCACCTTTTCCCTGGGCGCAAAGCTCGACGGAGCGTTCCACGTGCGGGTCCGGGAACGGGCCGTTTTTCAGCCCAGAATTCCAGACCTATGAAGATTCCTCAGAGGGAAAAGGTACCAGGAGACAAAGCCATTGTGTATTTTGTAATGCTAATTGGGCCCCATCATTGGCACCTGAGAGCCCAAGGCTGCCACCTTTTCCCTGGGTGCAAAGCTCGACGGTGCATACCCTGTGCGGGTGCGGGAAAGGGCCGTTTTTCAGCCCAGAATTCCAGACGGAAGTCAATTCCTCTGGGGAAAAGTGTCAGGACAGAAAGCCATTGTGCCTTTTCTAGGGGTAATGGGGCCCCATCTTTGGCACCTGAGAGCCCAAGGCTGCCACCTTTTCCCTGGGCGCAAATGTCGACGGCGCGTGCCACTTGCAAGTCCGGGAATATGCCGTTTCTCGTCCCAGAATTCCAGGCCAGCAAAGATTTCTCCCTGGGAAAAGGTGCCAGGACAGAAAGCGATTGTGCCTTTTCTAGGGTTAATGGGGCCTTAAAATTGGCAGCTGAGAGCTCAAGGCTGCCACCTTTTCCCTGGACGCAAAGCTCGACGGTGCGTGCCACATGCGGTTCCGGGAATGTGCCATTTTTCAGCCCAGAAATCCAGACCAATGAAGATTCCTCCCAGGGAAAAGGTGCCAGGACAGAAAGCGATTGTTCTTTTTCTAGGAGTAATGGGGCCCCATCATTGGCACCTGAGAGCCCAAGGCTGCCACCTTTTGCCTGGGCACAAAGCTCGACGGTGCGTTCCACTTGCAGGTCCGGGGAAGTGCCGTTTTTCGGCCCAGAATTCCAGACGGACGAAAATTCCTCCCAGGGAAAAGGTGCCAGGACAGAAAGCGATTGTTATTTATCTAGTTGTTAACAGGGACACATCATTGGCACCTGAGAGCCCAAGGCTGCCACCTTTTGCCTGGGCGCAAAGCTAGATGGTGCCTGCCACGTGCAGGTCAGAGAAAGACCTTTGTTCAGCCCAGGATTCCAGACGGATGACGACTCCTCACATGGAAAAGGCTCCCAGGACAGAAAGCGATTGTTCCATTTCTAGTAATAATGGGGGCCCGTCATTGGCATCTGAGAGCCAGAGGTTGCGTCCTTTTCCCTGGGCGCAAAGCACGACAGTGCGTGCCACGTGCTGGTCCCAGAAAGTGCCATTTTACAGCCCAGAATTCCAGACCAATGTAGACTCCACCCAGGGAAAAGTTGCCAGGACAGAAAGCCATTGTGCTTTTTGTAAAGATAATGGGGCCCCATCATTGGCACCTGAGAGCCCAAGACTGCCACCTTTTCCCTGGACGCAAAGCTCGATGGTGCGTTCCACTTGCGGGTCCAGGAAAGTGCCGATTCTCAGACCAGAATTCCAAACCGATGAAGATTCCTCTCTGGGAAAAGGTGCCAGGACAGAAAGCCATTGTGCCTTTTGTAGGGGTAATGGGGCACCATCATTGGCACCTGAGAGCCCAAGGCTGCCCCCTTTTCCCTGGGCGCAAAGCTCAACGGTGTGTACCTTGTGCGGGTTTGAGGCAGTGCCATTTTTTAACCCAGATTTCCAGACGGACGAAGATTCCTCCCTGGGAAAAGGTGCCAGGACAGAAAGCAAGTGTTATTTTTCTAGTGTTAACGGGGCCCCATCATTGGCACCTGAGAGCCCAAGGCTGCCACCTTTTGCCTGGGCGCAAATGTCGACGGCGGGTGCCACATGCGGGTAAGGGAAAGAGCCGTTTTCAGCCCAGAATTCCAGACCGATGAAGATTCCTCCCAGGGAAAAGGTGCCAGGACAGAAAGCGATTGTTCTTTTTCTCGGGGTAATGGGGCCCCATCATTGGCACCTGAGAGCCCAAGGTAGCCACCTTTTGCCTGGGCACAAAGCTCGACGGTGCGTTCCACTGGCGGGTCCGGGGAAGTGTCGTTTTTCAGCCCAGAATTCCAGACGGACGAAAATTCCTCTCACGGAAAAGGTGCCAGGACAGAAAGCGATTGTGCTTTTTGTAGGGTTAATGGGGCCCCAAAAATGTCACCTGAGAGCCCAAGGCTGCCACCTTTTCCCTGGGCGAAAAGCTCGACTTTGCGTACCTTGTGTGAGTCTGGGGAAGTACCGATTTTCAGCCCAAAATTCCAGACGAACAAAGATTCCTCCCAGGGAAAAGCTGCCAGGAAACAGAGCCATTGTGCAATTTGTAAAGGTAATGGGGCCCCATCATTGGCACCTGAGAGTTCATGGCTGCCACCTTTTCTCTGGGCGCAAAGCTCGACGGTGCTTTCCGCGTCCATTCAGGGAAAGTGCCGTTTTTCATCCCAGAATTCCAGAGAAACGAAGATTCCTCTCACGGAAAAGATGCCAGGACAGAAAGCGATTGTTCCTTTTCTAGGGTTAATGGGGCTCCATCATTGACACCTGAGAGCCCAAGGCTGTCCCCTTTTCCCTGGGCGCAAAGCTTGACGGTGTTTGCCACGTGCAGGTCCGGGAAAGTGCCGTTTTTTAGCCCAGAATTCCAGACAGATGAAGATATCTCCCAGGGAAAAAGTGCAAGGACTGAAAGCAATTGTTCCTATTCTAGGGTTAATGGCACCACACCATTGGCATGTGAGATCCCAAGGCCGCCAACTTTTCTCTGGGCACAAAGCTCGACCCTGCGTGCCACGTGTGGGTCAGGGAAACTGTGGTTTCACAGCCCACAATTCCAGACAGTTGAAGATACCTCCCTGGGAAAAGGTACCAGGACAGTAAGCAATTGGACCTTTTCTAGGGTGAATGGGGCCCCATCATTGGCACCTGAGAGCCCAAGGCTGCCACCTTTTGCCTGGGCAATAAGCTCGATCGTGCGTGCCACCTGCGAATCCAGGAAAGTGCTGTTTTTCAGCCCAGAATTCCAGACGGACGAAGATCCCTCCCATGGAGAAGGTGCCAGGGAAGAAAGCCATTGTTCCTTTTCTAGGGTTAATGGGGCCCCATCATTGGCACCTGAGAGCCCAAGTCTGCCACCTTTTCCCTGGGCGCAAAGCTCGACTGTGCGTTATACTTGCGGGTCCAGCAAATTGCGTTTTTCATCCCAGAATTCCAAACGAATGATGATTACTCCCTGGGATAACCTGCCAGGAAAGAACGTGAATGTTACTTTTCTAGGGTTCAAGGGGCCCCATCATTGGCACCTGAGAGCCCAAGTCTGCCACCTTTTCCCTGGGCGCAAAGCTCGACTGTGCGTACCTTGTGCGAGTAAGGGAAAGTTCCATTTCTCATCCCAGAATTCCAGACCAATGAAGATTCCTCCTTGGGAAAAGGTGCCAGGACAGAAAGCAATTGTGCCTTTTCTAGGGTTAATTTGGACCCATCATTGGCACCTGAGAGCCCAAGGCTACCACAATTTACCTGGGCGCAAGATCGATGGTGCGTGCCACGTGCGGGTCGGAGAAAGTTCCATTTTTCAGCCCAGAATTCCAGACGGACCAAGATTCCTCCCAGGGAAAAGTTCCAGGAGAGAAAGAGATTGTTCCTTTTCTAAGGTTAATGGGGCCCCATCATTGGTACCTGAGAGCCCAAGGCTGCCACCTTTTCCCTGGGAAATAAGCTCGACGGCGCGTATTTTTGCGGCTCCAGGAAAGTGCCGATTGTCAGCCCAGAATTCCAGACGGACGAAGATTCCTCCCAGGGAAGAGCTGTCGGGACGGAAAGCGATTGTTCCTTTTCTAAGGTTAATGGGGCCCCATCATTGGAACCCGAGAGCCCAAGGCTGCCACCTTTTCCCTGGGCGCATAGCTAGACGGTGCATACAACTTGAGGGTCCGGAAAAGTGCTGTTTTTCAGACGAGAATTACAGACGGACGAAGATTCCTCCCAGGGAAAATGTGCCAGCACGGAAAGCGATTGTGCCTTTTCTAGGGGAAATGGGGCCCCATCATTGACACCTGAGAGCCCATAGCTGCCACCTTTTCCCTGGGCGCAAATCTCGACAGTGCGTTCCTTCTGCGGGTCCGAGAAAGTTCCGTAACTCATCCCAGAATTCCAGACCGATGAAGATTCCTCAGAGGGAAAAGGTGCCAGGACACAAAGTCATTGTGTATTTTGTAAAGGTAATGGGACCCCATCATTGGCAGCTGAGAGCCCAAGGCTGCCACCTATTCCCTGGTCGCAAAGCTCGATGGTGCGTATTTGTGCGGGTCCAGGAAAGTGCCGATTTTCAGCCCAGAATTCCAGACCGATGAAGATTCCTCCCAGGGAAAGGCAGTCAGGATAGAAAGGGATTATGCCTTTTCTAGGGTTAATGGGGCCCCATAATTGGCACCTGAGAGCTCAAGGCTGCCACCTTATCCCTGGGCGCAAATCTCAACCGTGCGTGCCAGGTGCGGGTCAGGGAAAGTGCCATTTTTCATCCCAGAATTCCACACGACCGGTTATTCCTCCCTTGAAAAAAGTGCCAGGACAAAGCAATTGTACCTTTTCTAGGGTTAATGGGGCCCCATCATTGGAACCCGAGAGCCCAAGGCTGCCACCTTTTCCCTGGGCACAAAACTCGAAGGTGCATGCCACTTGCGGGTCCGGGAAAATGCCGTTTTTCCGCCCAGAATACCATATGGATGAAGATGCCTCCCTGAGAAAAGCTGCAGGGACAGAAAGCGATTGGACCTTTTCTAGGGTTAATGGGGTCAAATCATTGGCACCTGAGAGCCCAAGGCTGCCACCTTTTCCCTGGGCGCAAAGCTCGACGGTGCGTGCCACGTGCGGATCCAAAAAAGTGCCGTTTTTCAGCCCAGAATTCCAGACGGACAAAGATTCCTTCCATGAAAAAGGTGTAAGGACAGTAATCCATTCTGCCTTTTCTAGGGTGAATGGGGCCCCATCATTGGCACCTGAGAGCCCAAGGCTGCCACCTTTTGCCTGGGCGCAAAGCTCGATCGTGTGTTCCACGTCTGGGTCCTGGAAAATGCTGTTTTTCAGCTCAGAATTCCAGAAGGACGAAGATTCCTCCCAGGGAAAACGTACCAGGAACAAAGGGATTGTTCCTTTTCTAGAGTTAATGGGGCGCCATCATTAGCACCTGAGACCCCAAGGCTGCTACTTTTTCCCTTAGTTCAAAGTTGGACAGTTCGTATCACTTGCGGGTTCAGGAAAGTGCCGTTTTTCAGCCCAGAATTCCAGACGGACGAAGGTTCCTCCCAGGGAAAAGGCTCCCAGGACAGAAAGCCATTGTGTATTTTCTAGTGGTAATGAGGCCCCATCATTGGCACCTGAGAGCTGAAAGCAGCCTCCTTTACCCTGGGCGCGACGCTCGACGGTGCGTGCTACATGAGGACCCAGGAAAGTGCCATTTTTTAGTCCAGAATTCCAGACCAATGAAGATTCCTCCCAGGGAAAAGTTGCCAGGACACAAAGCCACTGTGCATTCTGTATAGGTAATGGGGCCCCATTATTGGCACCTGAGAGCCCAAGACTGCCACCTTTCCCTGGACGCAAAGCTCGAAGGTGCGTTCCACCTGCGTGTCCAGGAAAGTGCCAATTCTCAGCCCAGAATTCCAAACTGATGAACATTCCTCCCTGGGAAGAGGTGCCAGCTCAGAAAGCGATTGTGCCTTTTGTAGGGTTAATGGGGCCCTAAAATTGGCACCTAAGAGCTGAAGGCTGCCACCTTTTCCCTGGGCGCAAAGCTCAACGGTGCGTATCTTGTGCGGGTCTGAGGAAGTACCGATTTTCAGCCCAAAATTCCAGACGGACGAAGATTCCTCCCAGGGAAAAGCTGCCAAGACACAGAGCCATTGTGCATTTTGTAAAGGTAATGGGGCCCCATCATTGGCACCTGAGAGTTCATGGCTGCCACCTTTTCCCTGGGCGCAAAGCTTGACGGTGCTTTCCGCGTCCAGTCAGGGAAAGTGCCACTTTTAAGACCAGAATTCCAGAGAAATGAAGATTCCTCTCACGGAAAAGGTGCAAGGACAGAAAGCCATTGTTCCTTTTCCAGGGTTAATGGGGCCCCATCATTGCCACCTGAGAGCCCAAGGATGCCACCTTTTCCCTGGGCGCAAATCTCAACCGTGTGTGTCAGGTGCAGGTCCGGGAAAGAGCCGTTTACAGCCCAGAATTCCAGACCGATGAAGATTTCTCCCTGGGAAAAGGTACTAGGAAAGAAAGCTATTTCTCCTTTTCTAGGCTTTATGGGGCCCCATCATTGGCACCTGAGAGCCCGAGGCTGCCAGTTTTTCCTTGAGCGCAAAGCTGGACTGTACGTGCCAGGTGCAAGTCCAAGAATGAGCGGTTTTCATCCCAGAATTCAAGACCGATGAAGATTCTTCCCTGGGAAAATGTTCCAAGAAAGAAATCGATTTCTCCTTTTCTAGGGTTAATGGGGTGCCATCATTGGCACCTGAGAGCCCAAGGCTGCTACCTTTTCCCTGAGCGCAAAGCTAGACTGTGCGTATCACGTGCGGGTTGGGGAAAGTGCCGTTTTTCAGCCCAGAATTCCAGACGAACAAAGATTCCTCCCAGAGAGAAGGTGTCAGACCAGAAAGCAATTGTTCCTTTTCTAGGAGTAATGGGGCCTCATCATTGGCACCTGAGAGCCCAAGGCTGCCACAATTTTCCTGGGCGCAAGATCGATGGTGCGTGACACGTGCGGGTCCAAAAAAATGCCGTTATTCAGCCCAGAATTCCAGACCAATGAAGATTCCTCCCTGGGAAAAGTTCCAGGACAGAAAGTGATTGTTCCTTTTCTAGGGTTATTGGGACCCCATAATTGTCACCTGAGAGCCCAAGGCTGCCACCTTTTCCCTGGTCGCAAAGATCGACGGTGCGTATTTGTGCGGGTCCTGGAAAGTGCAGATTTTCATCCCAGAATTCCTGAAGGATGAAGATTCCACCCAGAGAAGAGCTGTCAGGACGGAAAACGATTGTTCCTTTTCTAGGGTTAATGGGGCCCCATCATTGGCAACTGAGAGCCCAAGGCTGCCACCTTTTCCCTGGGCGCAAAGCTCGACCGTGCGTGCCACATGCGGATCCGGGAAAGTGCCGATTTTCATCACAGAATTCCAGACAGACGAAGATTCCTAACACGGAAAATGTGTCAGGACAAAAAGGCATTCTGCGTTTTCTAGGGTTAATGGGGCCCCATCATTGCCACGTGAGAGCCCAAGGCTGCCACGTTTTCCCTGGGCGCAAAGCTCCACGGTGCGTTCCGCTTCCGGGTCCTGGAAAATTCCGTTTTTCGGCCCAGACTTCCAGACAGACGAAGATTCCGCCCACGGAAAAGGTGCCTGTACAGAAAGCGATTGTCCCTTATCTACGGTTTATGTGGCCCCATCATTGGTACCTGAGAGCCCAAGGCTGCCACTTATTCCATGGGCGCAAAGCTAGATGGTGCGTGCCATGTGCGGGTTTGGGAAGATGCGGTTTTTCAGCTCAGAATTCCAGATGGACGAAGATTCCTCCAGAGGAAAAGATGTCACGATAGAAAGGCATTGATACTTTTCTAAGGTTAATGGGGCCCCATCATTTGAAGGTGTCGGGACAGAAAGGGATTGTTCCTTTTCCAGGGTTAATGGGGCCCCATCATTGACACCTGAGTGCCCAACGCTGCCACCTTTTCCCTGGGCGCAAATCTGGACATTGCCTACCACTTTTGAGTCCGGGAATGTGCCGTTTTTCAGCCTAGAATTCCAGACACACAAAGATTCCTAACACGGAAAAGGTGTCAGGACAAAAAGGCATTTTGGGTTTTCTAGGGTTAATGGAGCCCCATAATTGGCACCTGAGAGCCCAAGGCTGCCACCATTTCCCTGGGCACAAAGCTCGACCCTGCCTGCCATGTGTGGGTCAGGGAAACTGCCGTTTCACAGCCCACAATTCCAGACAGTTGAAGATACCTCCCTGGGAAAAGGTACCAGGACAGTAAGCAATTGGACTTTTTCTAGGGTGAATGGGACCCCATCATTGGCAGCTGAGAGCCCAAGGCTGCCACCTTTTCCCCGGGAAATAAGCTCGATGGTGCGTATTTGTGCGGCTCCAGGAAAGTGCCGATTTTCAGCCCAGAATTCCAGACCAATGAAGATTCCTCCCAGGGAAGAGCTGTCAGGATGGAAAGCGATTGTTCCTTTTCTAGGGTTAATGGGGCCCCATCATTGACACACGAGAGCCCAAGGCTGCCTCCTTTACCCTGGGCGCAAAGCTCGACGGTGCATACCACTTGAGGGTCCGGAAAAGTGCTGTTTTTCAGACGAGAATTCCAGACGGAAGAAGATTCCTCCCAGGGAAAATGTGCCAGCACGGAAAGCGATTGTACCTTTTCTAGGGGAAATGGGGCCCCATCATTGTCAGCTGAGAAGCCCAAGGCTGCCACCTTTTCCCTGGGCGCAAATCTCAACCGTGCGTGCCAGGTGCGGGTCAGGGAAAGTGCCCAGAATTCCAGACGACCGATTATTCCTCCCTGGGAAAAAGTGCCAGGACAAAGCAATTGTATCTTTTCTAGGGTTAATGGGGCCCCATCATTGGAACCCGAGAGCCCAAGGGTTCCACCATTGTCCTGGGCGCAAAGCTCGACCGTGCATGCCACGTGCGGGTCAGGGAATGTGCCGTTTCTCAGTGCAGAATTCCAGACCGATAACGATTCCTTCCTGGGAAAACGAGCCAGGACAGAAAGGGATTGGACCTTTTCTAGGGTTAATGGGGCCCCATCATTGGAACCCGAGACCCTAAGGCTTCCAATTTTTCCCTGGGCGCAAACTTGACCGTGCGTATCTTCTGCAGGTCAGGGAAAGTTCAGTTTCTCATCCCAGAATTCCAGACTGATGAAGATTTCTCACTGGGAAAAGATGCCAGGACAGGAAACGATTGTGCCTTTTCTAGGGTTATTTGTGCCCCATCATTGGCACCTGAGAGCCCAAGACTGCCACCTTTTCCCTGGGCGCAAGCTCGAAGGTGCGTGCCACTTGCGGGTCCGGGAAAATGCCGTTTTTCCGCCCAGAATACCATATGGATGAAGATGCCTCCCTGAGAAAAGCTGCAGGGACAGAAAGCGATTGGACCTTTTCTAGGGTTAATGGGGTCAAATCATTGGCACCTGAGAGCCCAAGGCTGCCACCTTTTCCCTGGGCGCAACGCTCGACGGTGCGTGCCACGTGCGGATCCAAAAAAGTGCCGTTTTTCAGCCCAGAATTCCAGACGGACAAAGATTCCTTCCATGAAAAAGGTGTAAGGACAGAAATGCAGTGTACCTTTTCTAGGGGTAATGGGGCTCCATCATTGGCACCTCAGAGCCCAAGGCTGCCACCTTTTGCCTGGGCGCAAAGCTCGACCGTGTGTTCCACGTCTGGGTCCTGGAAAATGCCGTTTTTCAGCTCAGAATTCCAGAAGGACGAATATTCCTCCCAGGGAAAACGTACCAGGAACAAAGGGATTGTTCCTTTTCTAGAGTTAATGGGGCGCCATCATTGGCACATGAGAGCCCAAGGCTGCCACCTTTTCCCTGAGTGCAAAGTTAGACAGTGCGTATCACTTGCGGGTTCAGGAAAGTGCCGTTTTTCAGCCCAGAATTCCAGACGGACGAAGATTCCTCCCAGGGAAAAGCTGCCAGGACTGAAAGCCATTGTCTCTTTTCTAGTCTTAATGGGGCCCCATCATTGGCACCTGAGAGCCCAAGGCAGCCTCCTTTACCCTTGGCGTGACGCTCGACGGTGCATGCTACGTCCGGGAATGTGGCATTTTTCAGTCCAGAATTCCAGACCAATGAAGATTCCTCCCAGGGAAATGTTGCCACGACACAAAGCCATTGACCATTCTGTATAGGTAATGGGGCCCCATCATTGGCACCTGCGAGCCCAAGGCTGTCAGCTTTACCCTGGTCGCAAAGCTCGAGTGAGCGTGCTGCGTGCGGGTCTGGGATAGTGACATTTCTCAGCCCAGAATTACAGACCGATGAAGATTCCTCCCAGGGAAAAGGTGCCAGGACAGAAAGCGATTGTTCTTTTTCTAGGGGTAATGCGGCTCCATCATTGGCACGTGAGAGCCCAAAGCTGCCACCTTTACCCAGGTTGCAATACTCGACGGTGCATAGTTGTGCGGGTCAGGGATAGTGCCGTTTTTTCAGCCCAGAATTCCAGACCGATGAAGATTCCTCAGAGGGAAAAGGTGCCAGGACACAAAGCCATTGTGTATTTTGTAAAGGTAATGGGGCCCCATCATTGGCACCTGAGAGCCCAAGACTGCCACCTATTCCCTGGTCACAAAGCTTGATGGTCCAGGAAAGTGCCGATTATCATCCCAGAATTCCAGACGGATGAAGATTACTCCCATGGAAAAGGTGCCAGGACAGAAAGCGATTTTTGCATTTCTTGGGTTAATGGGGCCCCATCATTGGCACCTGAGAGTCCAAGGCCCCTATTTTTTCCCTGGGCGTAAAGCTGGACGGTGCATGCCACATGCTCTTTTTTAAGCCCAGAATTTCAGACAGACGATGATTCCTCCCTGGGAAAAGGTGCCAGGAGAGAAAGGGATTGTTCCATTTCTTGTGTTAATACGGCCCCTTCGTTGACTCCTGATAGCCCAAGGCTGCCACCTTTTCCCTGGGCTCAATGCTCGACGGAGTGTGCCAGCGGCGGGTAAGGGTAGATGCTGTTTTTCAGCCCAGATTTCCAGAATGACGAAGATTCCTCATATGGAAAACGTTCTGGGACAGAAAGCGATTGTTCCAGTTCTAGGGTAAATGCGGCCCTCTCATTGTCACATGACAGCCCAAGGCTGTCACCTTTTCCCTGGGCTCAAAGGTCGACGGAGTGTGCCAGGTGGGGGTCCGGGAAAGTGCCGTTTCTCAGCCCAGAATTCCAGATGGACGAGGATTACTGCTAGGGAAAAAAGTGCCAGGACAGAAAGTGATTGTTCCTTTTCTAGGGTTTATGGGGCCCCATCATTGGCACTTGAGAGCCTATGCTGCCACCTTTTCCCTCGGTGAGCACCCCAACGGTCCCTGTCACATGCGGGTTTTTAAAGCCAGAATTTCAGAAAAATGAACATTCTTCCCTTGGAAATCGTGCCAGGACAGAAAGCGATTCTTTTTTTTCTAGGGTTAATGCGGACCCATCTTAGGCACCTGAGAACCCAAGGCTGCCACCTTTACCCTGGGCTCAAAGCTCGACAGTGCGGGCGAGGTGCGGGTCTGGGAAAGTTCCAGTTTTCAGCCCAGAATTGCAGAGGGCCCAAGATTCCTCCCAGGGAAAAGGTGCCAGGACAGAAAGGGATTGTGCCTTTTCTGAGAGTAATGGGGCCCCATCATTGCCACCTCAGAGCCTAAGGCTGCCACCTTTTCCCTGGGCCCAAAGCTTGACGGAGCGTGCCAAGTGCGGGTACGGGAATGTGCCATTTTTCAGCCCAGAATTCCAGAAGGATGAAGATTCCTCCCAGGGAAAATGTGCCAGGACATAAAGCAATTGTTCCTTTTCTAGGTTAATGGAGCCCCATCATTCGCTCCTGAGAGCCCAAGGCTGCCACCTTTTCCCTGGGCTCGAAGCTCGACGGAGTGTTCCACGTGCGGGTCCGGGAAAGTGCCGATTTTCTGCCCAGAATTCCAGATGGCCCAAGACTCCTCCCTGGGAAAAGGTGCTGGGACAGAAAACGATTCTGCCTTTTCTATGAGTAATTGGGCCCATCATTGGCACCTGAGAGCCCAAGGCTGCCACCTTTTCCCTGGGCTCAAAGCTCAACGGAGCGTGCCAAGTGCGGGTGAGGGAAAGTGCCGTGTTTCAGCCCAGAATTCCTTACGGACGAAGATTCCTCCCAGGGAAAAGGTGCCAGGACACAAAGCAATTGTGCCTTTTCTAATGTTAATGCAGCCCCACCTTTGGCACCAGAGAGTCACAGGCTGCCACCTCTTCCATGGGCTCAAAGCTCGACGGAGCGTGTCAGTTGCGGGTCAGGGAAAGTGCCGTTTATCAGCCCAGAATTCCAGGAGGTTTAAGATTCTACCCTGGGATAAAGTTCCAAGACAGAAAGCAATTTTTCCATTTCTGGGTTTAAGGCGCCCAATCATTGGCGCCTGAGAGCCCAAGGCTGCCACCTTTTCCCTGGCCTCAAAGCTCGACGGAGTGTGCCAGGTGCGGTTCTGAGAAAGCGTAATTTTTCAGCCCAGATTTCCAGAAAAACCAAGATTGCTCCCTAGGAAAAGGTGCCAGGACAGAAAGCGTTTGTTCCTTTTCTAGGGCTAATGGGGACTCATCATTTGACACCCGACAACCAAAGGTTGCCACCTTTTCCCTGGGCGCAGAGCCCGACGGTGGGTGTCACATGCGTTTTTTTCAGCCCAGAATTCCAGATGGACGATGATTCCTCCCTGGGAAAAGGTGCCAGGACAGAAAGCACTTTCCCAGACCCACACGTGGCAAGCTCCGTCGAGCTTTGTTCCCAGTGAAAAGGTGGCAGGCTTGGGCTGTCAGGTGCCAATGAAGGGGCCCCATTAATCCTTAGAAAAGGAACAATCGCTTTCTGTCCTGGCACATTTTCCCTTGGTGGAATGTTGGTTCGTCTGGAATTCTGGGCTGAAAAACCTGCACCTGGCATGCTCCGTCAGGCTTTGCACCCAGGGAAAATGTTGAGGCCTTGGACTCTCAGGTGCCAATGATGGGGACCCATTAACCCAAGAAATGTAAAAATTGCTTTCTATCCTGTCACCTTTTCCCTGGGAGGAATCTTCGTTGGTCTGGAAATCTGGGCTGAAAAACTGCACTTTCCCTGACTCGCACTTGCCACGCTCCGTCGAGCTTTGCGCCCAGTGAAAAGGTGACAGTCTTGGGCTCTTAGATGCCAATGATGGGGCCCCATTAACCCTAGAAAAGGAACAATCGCTTTCTGTCCTGGCACCTTTTCGCTGGGAGGAATCTTCGTCCGTCTGGAATTCTGGGCTGAAAAACGGCACTGTCCCGGACCCGCACTTGGCACGCTCCGTCGAGCTTTGAGGCTAGGGAAAAGGTGGCAGCCTTGGGCTCTCAGCTGTCTTCATCCGTCTGGAAATCTGGTCTGAAAAACCCGCAAATGGCACGCACCTTCGGGCTTTGCGTCCAGGAAAAGGTGACAGCCTTGGCCTCTCAGGTGCCAATGAGGGGCCCCATTAACCCTAGACCTGGAGCAATCGCTTTCTGTCCTGGCACCTTTTTCCTGGGAGGAATCTTCATCCATCTGGAATTCGGGGATGAAAAACTGCATTTGCCGGACCCGCGCATGGCATGCATCGTCGAGGCTTGAGCCCAGGGAAAAGGTGGCAGCCTTGGGCTCTCAGCTGCCAGTGATGGGGCCCCATTATTCTCAGAAAAGGCACAATGGCTTTCTGCCCTGGCACCTTTTCCCAGGGAGGAATCATCGTCCGTCTGGAATTCTGGGCTGAAAAAACCGCATGTGGCATGCACCGTCGGGCTTTGCGCCCAGGGAAAAGGTGGCAGCCTTCGGCTCTCAGGTGCCAATGATGGGGCCCCATTAACCCTAGAAAAGAAACAATCGCTTTCTGTCCCAGCACCTCTTCCCTGGGAGCAATCTTGGGCCGTCTGGAAATCTGTGTTGAAAAATTACGCTTTCCAGAACCGCACCTGGCACACTCCGTCGAGCTTTGAGGCCAGGGGAAAGGCGGCAGCCTTGGGCTGCCATGTGCCAATGATGTGGCCCCTTAAACCTAGAAATGGAACAATAACTTTCTGTCTTGGCACTTTATCCCAGGGTAGAATCTTAAACCGCCTGGAATTCCAGGTTGATAAATGGCTCGTTACCTGACCCGCACCTGGCACGCTCCGTCGTGCTTTGAGACCAGGGAAAAGGTGGCAGCCTTGGGCTCTCAGGTGCCAATGATGGGGCCCCATTACCCCTAAAAAAGGCACAATCGCTTTCTGTCCTGGCACCTTTTCCCTGGGAGGAATTTTCGTCCGTCTGGAATTCTGGGCTGAAAAACGGCACTTCCCCGGACCTGCAAGTGGAACGCACCGTCGAGCTTTATGCCCAGGCAAAAGGTGGCAGCCTTGGGTTCTCAGGTGCCAAAAGTGTGACCGCATTAACACTAGACAAGTAACAATCACTTTCTGTCCTGGCACATTTTCCCTGGCAGGAATCTTCATCCGTCTGGAATGCTGTGCTAAAAAACATGCACTTGGCACGTTCCGTCGAGCTTTGCGCTCAGGGAAAAGGTGGCAGCCTTGGGCTCTCAGGTGCCAATGATGTGGCCCCTTAAACCTAGAAATGGAACAATCCCTTTCTGTCCTGGCACCTTTTCCCAGGGAGGAATCATCGTCCCTCTGGAATTCTGGACTTAAAAAACAGCATGTGGTAGGCACCGTCGGGCTTTCCGCCCAGGGAAAAGGTGGCAGCCTTGGACTCTCAGGTGCCAATGATGGGGCCCCATGAACCCAGGAAATGTAAAATCGCTTTCTGTCCTGGCAGCTTTTCCCAGGGTGGAATCTTCGTCTGTCCGGAAATCTGGGCTGAAAAACTACACTTTCCCTGGCACGAATGTGGCACGATCCGTCGAGGTTTGCCCCCAGGGAAAAGGTGGCAGTCTTGGGCTCTCAGGTGTCAATGATGGGGCCCCATTAACCCTAGAAAAGGAACAATCCCCTTCTGTCCTGACACCTTTTCCCTGGGAGGAATCTTCAACAGTCTGGAATTCTGGGATGAAAAAAGGCATTTCCCGGATCTGCACCTGGCGTGCACCGTCGAGCTTTGAGCCCATGGTAAAGGTGGCAGCCATGGGCTCTCAGCTGCCAAAGATGGGGCCGCATTAACCTTAGAAAAGGAACAATCGCTTTCTGTCCTGGTGAGTTTCTACCAGGGAGAAATCATCGTCTGTCTGGAATTCTGGGCTGAATAAAGGTACGTGGCACGCACCGTCAGGCTTTGAGCCCAGGGAAAAGGTGACAGCCTTGGGCTCTCAGGTGCCAAAAGTGCGACCGCATTAACACTAGAAAAGTAACAATCGCTTTCTGTCCTGGCACATTTTCCCTGGCAGGAATCTTCATCCGTCTGGAATTCTGGGCTAAAAAACCTGCACTTGGCACGCTCCATCGAGCTTTGCGCCCAGGGAAAAGGTGGCAGCCTTGGGCTCTCAGGTGCCAATGATGGGGCCCCATTAACCCAAGAAGTGGAACAATCCCTTTCTGTCCTGGCACCTTTTCCCAGGGAGGAATCATCGTCCCTCTGGAATTCTGGGCTTTAAAAACTACACTTTCCGTGGCCTGAATGTGGCATGCTCCGTCGAGGTTTGAGCCCAGGGAAAAGGTGGCAGTCTTGGGCTCTCAGGTGTCAATGATGGGTCCGCATTAACCCTAGAAATTGAACAATCGCTTTTTCCCCTGGCGCTTTATCCCAGGGTAGAATCTAAAACCGCCTGGTATTCCGGGCTGATAAACGGCACTTTCCCTAAACCGCACGTGGCACACTCCGTCGTGCTTTGAGCCCAGGGAAAAGGTGGCAGCCTTGGGCTCTCAGGTGTCAAAAGTGGGCTCGCATTAACACTAGAAAAAGAACAATCGCATTCTGTCCAGGCACTTTTTCCCTGGCAGGAATCTTCATCCGCCTGGAATTCTGGGTTGAACAACCCGCAAGTGGCACGCTTCGTCGGGCTTTGAGCCCAGGGAAAAGGTGACAGACTTGGGCTGTCAGGTGCCAATGAGAGGGCCGCATCTACCCTAGAACTTGAACAATCGCTTCCTGTCCTGGCACTTTGTCCCTGGGAGGAATCTCCTTCCGTCTGGAAATCTGGGCTGAAAAACGGCACGTACCCTGACCCGCAACCGGCACACTCCATCGAGTTTTGAGCCGAGGGAAAAGGTGGCAGCCTTGGGCTCTCAAGTGCCAGTGATGGGGCCCAATTACCCCTAGGAAAGGCACAATCCCTTTCTGTCTTGGCACCTTTTCCCTGGGAAGAATCTTCGTCTGTCTGGAATTCTGGGCTGAAAAATGGCACTTTCCCGAACCCGCACTTGGTACGCTCCATCGAGCTTTGAGCCCAGGCAAAAGGTGGCAGCCTTGGACTCTCAGGCGCCAATGATGGGACACCATTACTCTTAGAAAAGGAACAATCGCTGTCTGTCCCAGCACCTTATCCCTGGGAGGAATCTTGGGCCGTCTGGAATTCTGGGCTGAAAAACGGCATTTTCCCGGAGACGCACGTGCCACGTTCCGTCGAGGTTTGAGTCCAGGGGAAAGGTAGCTACCTTGGGCTCTCAGGTGCCAATGATGGGGCCCCATTAACCTAGAAAAGGAACAAACGCTTTTTGTCCTGGCACATTTTCCCTGGGAGGAATCTTGGGCCGTCTGAAATTCTGGGCTGAAAACCGGCATTTTCCCAGACTCTGACCTCGCCGGCACTGTCGAGCTTTGAGGCCCGGGAAAAGGTGGCAGCCTTGGGCTCTCAGGTGTCAGTGATGGAGCACCATTAACCCTAGAAAAGGAACAATCGCTTTCTGTCCTGGCACCTTTTCCCTGGGAGGAATCTTCATCCGTCTAGAATTCTGGGATGAAAAACCCGCATGTGACATGGACCTTTGGGGTGTGCGCCCAGGGAAAAGGTGGCAGCCTTGGGCTGTCAGTTGTCAATGATGGGGCCCCATTTACCCTAGAAAAGGAACAATCCCTTTCTGTCCTGGCACTTTTTCCCTGGGAGGAATCTTGGTCCGTCTGGAATTCTGGGCTGAAAAAGGCACATTCCCTGACCCGCAGGTGGCACGCTCCGTCGATCTTTGAGTCCAGGGAAAAGGTGGCAGCCTTGGGCTCTCAGGTGCCAGTGATGGGGCCCCAATATTCTTAGAAAAGGCACAATGGCTTTCTGCCCTGGCACCTTTTCCTGGGAGGAATCTTCATCCATCTTGAATTCTGGGATGAAATACGGCATTTCCCCGACCCGCACATGGCATGCACCGTCGAGGTTTGAGCCCAGGGAAAAGGTGGCAGCCTTGGGCTCTCAGCTGCCAAAGATGGGGCTGCATTAACCCTGGAAAAGGAGCAATTGCTCTCTGTCCCAGCTCCTTTTTCCTGGGAGGAATCTTCGTTAGTCTGGAATTCTGGGCTGAAAAATCCCCATGTGGCATGCACTGTCGGGCTTTGTGCCCAGGGAAAAGGTGGCAGCCTTCGGCTATCAGGTGTAATGATGGGGCCCCATTAACCCTAGAAAAGGAACAAACACTTTCTGTCCTGGCACTTTTTAGTTGGCAGGAATCTTCATCCGTCTGGAAATCTGGGCTGAAAAATTACGCTTTCCCAGAACCGCACCTGGCACACTCCGTCAAGCTTTGAGGCCAGGGAAAAGGTGGCAGCCTTGGGCTCTCAGGTGCCAATGACGGGGCCCCATTAAAACTAGAAATGGAACAATCGTTTTCTGTCCAGGAACTTTATCCCAGGGTAGAATCTAAAAACTTCTGGAATTCTGGGCTGATAAACGGCACGTTCCCTGACCTGCACCTGGTACCCTCCGTCATGCTTTGAGGCCAGGCAAAAGGTGGCAGCCTTGGGCTCTCAGGTGCCAATGATGGTGCCCCGTTACCCCAAGAAAAGGAACAATCCCTTTCTGTCCTAGCACCTTTTCCCTGGGAGGAATCTTGATCCATCTGGAATTCTGGGCTGAAAAAAGGCTCTTTACCTGACCCGCAGGTGGCACGCACCGTCGATCTTTGAGCCCAGGAAAAAGGTGGCAGTCTTGGCCTCTCAGCTGGCAATGATGGGGCCCCATTAACCCAAGAAATGGAACAATCCCTTTCTGTCCTGGCATTTTTTCCCAGGGAGGAATCATCCTCCGTCTGGAATTCTGGGCTTAAAAAACAGCATGTGGCATGCACCGTCCTGCTTTGCAGCAAGGGAAAATATGGCGGCCTTGGACTCTCATGTGCCAATGATGGGGCCCCATTAACCCAAGAAATGTAAAAATCGCTTTCTGTCCTGGCACCTCTTCCCTGGGAGGAATCTTCATCTGTCTGGAATTCTGGGCTGAAAAAAGGCACTTACCCTGACCCGCACCTGGCACACTCCGCCGAGCTTTGAGCCCAGGCAAAAGGTGGCAGCCTTGGGCTCTCAGCTGCCAAAATTGGGGCCGCATTAACACTAGAAAAATAACAATCGCGTTCTATCCTGGCACATTTTCCCTGGCAGGAATCTTCATCCGTCTGGAATTCTGGGCTAAAAAGCCCGCAAGTGGCACACACCGTCGGGCATTGCGCCCAGGGAAAAGGTGGCAGCCTTCGGCTCTCATGTGCCAATGATGGGGCCCCATTATTCTTAGAAACGGCACAATCCCTTTCTGTCCTGGCACGTTTTCCCTGGGAGGAATCTTCATCGGTCTGGAATTCTGGGATGAAAAACGTCATTTGCCGGACCCGCACCTGGCATGCACTGTCGAGCTTTGAGCCCATGGTAAAGGTGGCAGCCTTGGGCTCTCAG
Source organism: Pithys albifrons albifrons (assembly GCF_047495875.1). Classification (NCBI taxonomy): domain Eukaryota; kingdom Metazoa; phylum Chordata; class Aves; order Passeriformes; family Thamnophilidae; genus Pithys; species Pithys albifrons. Next base: position 1,256,193 of record NC_092479.1, read on the forward strand.
CTGCCAACGGTGGGACCGCATTAACCTTAGAAAAGGAACAATAGCTTTCTGTCCTGGCGAGTTTCTCCCAGGGTGAAATCATCGTCCGTCTGGAATTCTGGGCTGAATAAACGGCATGTGGCACGCACTGTCAGGCTTTGAGCCCAGGGAAAAGGTGGCAGCCTTGGGCTCTTAGCTGCCAAAGATGGGGCTGCATTAATGCTAGAAAAGGAACAATCGCTTTCTGTCCTGGCACATTTTCCCTACGAGGAATCTTCATCCGTCTGGAAATCTGGTCTGAAAAACCCACAAATGGCATGCACCGTCGGGCTTTGCGTCCAGGAAAAAGTGACAGCCTTGGCCTCTCAGGTGGCAATGAGGGGGCCCCATTAACCCTAGACCTGAAACACTTGCTTTCTGTCCTGGCACCTTTTTCCCGGGAGGAATCTTCATCCATCTGGAATTCGGGGATGAAAAACTGCATTTGCTGGACCCGCGCATGGCATGCACCGTCGAGGCTTGAGCCCAGGAAAAAGGTCGCAGCCTTCGGCTCTCAGGTGCCAATGATGGGGCCCCATTAACCCTAGAAAATGAACAATCGCTTTCTCTCCTGGCACCTTTTCCCAGGGAGGAATCATCGTCCGTCTGGAATTCTGGGCTGAAAAAACCGCATGTGGCACGCTCCGTCGAGCTTTGAGCCCAGGGAAAAGGTGGCAGCCTTCGGCTGTCAGGTGCCAATGATGGGGCCCCATTAACCCTAGAAAAGAAACAATCGCTTTCTGTCCTGGCACCTTTTCCCTGGAAGCAATCTTGGGCCATATGGAAATCTGTGTTGAAAAATTACGCTTTCCAGAACCGCACCTGGCACACTCCGTCGAGCTTTGAGGCCAGGGGAAAGGCGGCAGCCTTGGGCTGCCATGTGCCAATGATGTGGCCCCTTAAACCTAGAAATGGAACAATCACTTTCTGTCTTGGCACTTTATCCCAGGGTAGAATCTTAAACCGCCTGGAATTTCGGGTTGATAAACGGCTCTTTACCTGACCCGCACCTGGCACGCTCCGTCGTGCTTTGAGCCCAGGGAAAAGGTGGCAACCTTGGGCTCTCAGATGCCAATAATGGGGCCCCATTACCCCTAGAAAAGGCACAATCGCTTTCTGTGCTAGCACATATTCCCTGGGAGGAATCTCGGTCCGTCTGGAATTCTGGGCTGAAAAACGGCATGTGGTAGGCACCGTTGGGCTTTCTACCCAGGGAAAAGGTGGCAGCCTTGGGCTCTCAGGTGCCAAAAGTGCGACCGTATTAACACTAGAAAAGTAACAATCGCTTTCTGTCCTGGCACATTTTCCCTGGCAGGAATCTTCATCCGTCTGGAATGCTGGGCTGAAAAAACCTGCACTTGGCATGCACCGTCGAGCTTTGCGCCCAGGGAAAGGTGGCAGCCTTTGGCTCTCAGGTGTCAATGATGGGGTCCCATTAACCCAGAAAAGGAACAATCCCTTTCTGTCCTGGCACCTTTTCCCTGGGAGGAATCATCGTCCCTCTGGAATTCTGGACTTAAAAAACAGCATGTGGTAGGCACCATCGGGCTTTCTACCCAGGGAAAAGGTGGCAGCCTTGGACTCTCAGGTGCCAATGATGGGGCCCCATTAACCCAGAAAATGTAAAAATCGCTTTCTGTCTTGGCACCTTTTCCCAGGGTGGAATCTTCGTCTGTCCGGAAATCTGGGCTGAAAAACTACACTTTCCCTGGCACGAATGTGGCATGATCCGTCGAGGTTTGCCCCCAGGGAAAAGGTGGCAGTCTTGGGCTCTCAGGTGTCAATGATGGGGCCCCATTAACCCTAGAAAAGGAACAATCCCTTTCTGTCCTGGCACCTTTTCCCTGGGAGGAATCTTCATCCGTCTGGAATTCTGGGATGAAAAAAGGCATTTCCCGGATCTGCACCTGGCATGCACCGTCGAGCTTTGTGCCCACGGTAAAGGTGGCAGCCTTGGGCTCTCAGGTGCCAAAGATGGGGCCGCGTTAACCTTAGAAAAAGAACAATCACTTTCTGTCCTGGCGAGTTTCTCCCAGAGAGAAATCATCATCTGTCTGGAATTCTGGGCTGAATAAAGGGCATGTGGCACGCGCCGTCAGGCTTTGAGCCCAGGGAAAAGGTGACAGCCTTGGCCTGTCAGGTGCCAATGAGGGGGCACCATTGACCCTAGAACTGGAACAATCACTTTCTGTCCTGGCACTTTTTCCCTGGAAGGAATCTTCGTCAGTCTGGAAATCTGGGCTGAAAAAAGGCACGTACCCTGACCCGCACCTGGTACTCTCCGTTGTGCTTTGAGACCAGGGAAAAGGTGGCAGTCTTGGGCTCTGAGTTGCCAATGATGGAGCCCCATTACCCCAAGAAAAGGAACAATCCCTTTCTGTCCTGGCACCTATTCCCTGGGAGGAATCTTGGGCCGCCTGGAATTCTGGGCTGAAAAAAGGCACTTTCCCTTACCCGCATGTGGCACGCATCGTCGATCTTTGAGCCCAGGGAAAAGGTGGCAGCCTTCGGCTCTCAGGTGCCAGTGATGGGGCCCCAATATTCTTAGGAAAGGCACAATGGCTTTCTGCCCTGGCACCTTTTTCCTGGGAGGAATCTTCATCCATCTTGAATTCTGGGATGAAATACGGCTTTTGCCAGACCCGCACATGGCATGCACCGTCGAGGTTTGAGCCCAGGGAAAAGGTGGCAGCCTTGGGCTCTCAGCTGCCAAAGATGGGGCTGCATTAACCCTGGAAAATGAGCAATTGCTCTCTGTCCCAGCTCCTTTTTCCTGGGAGGAATCTTCGTTAGTCTGGAATTCAGGGCTGAAAAATCCGCATGTGGCATGCACCGTCGGGCTTTGTGCCCAGGGAAAAGGTGGCAGCCTTCGGCTCTCCGGTGCCAGTGATGGGCCCCCATTAAGCCTAGAAAAGGAACAAACACTTTCTGTCCTGGCACTTTGTAGTTGGCAGGAATCTTCATCCGTCTGGAAATCTGGGCTGAAAAATTACGCTTTCCCAGAACCACACCTGGCACACTCCGTCGAGCTTTGAGGCCAGGGAAAAGGTTGCAGCCTTGGGCTCTCAGGTGCCAATGATGGTGCCCCGTTACCCCAAGAAATGGAACAATCCCTTTCTGTCCTGGTACCTTTTCCCAGGGAGGAATCATCGTCCCTCTGGAATTCTGGGCTTTAAAAACTGCATGTGGTAGGCACCGTAGGGCTTTCCGCCCAGGGAAAAGGTGGCAGCCTTGGACTCTCAGGTTCCAGTGATGGGGCCCCATTAACCCAGGAAATGTAAAAATCACTTTCTGTCTTGGCACCTTTTCCCAGGGTGGAATCTTCGTCTGTCCGGAAATCTGGGCTGAAAAACTACACTTTCCCTGGCACGAATGTGGCACGCGCCATCGAAGTTTGAGCCCAGGGAAAAGGTGGCAGTCTTGGGCTCTCAGGTGTCAATGATGGGTCCGCATTAACCCTAGAAACTGAACAATCGCTTTCTCCCCTGGCGCTTTATCCCAGGGTAGAATCTAAAACCGCCTGGTATTCCGGGCTTATAAACGGCACTTTCCCTAAACCGCACGTGGCACACTCCGTCGTGCTTTGAGCCCAGAGAAAAGGTGGCACCCTTGGGCTCTCAGGTGCCAAAACTGGGCTCGCATTAACACTAGAAAAAGAACAATCGCATTCTGTCCAGGTACATTTTCCCTGGCAGGAATCTTCATCCGTCTGGAATTCTGGTTTGAATAACCCGCAAGTGGCACGCACCGTCAGACTTTGAGCCCAGGGAAAAGGTGGCAGCCTTGGGCTCTCAGGTGCCAGTGATGGGGCCCAATTACCCCTAGGAAAGGCACAATCACTTTCTGTCTTGGCACATTTTCCCTGGGAAGAATCTTCGTCTGTCTGGAATTCTGGGCTGAAAAATGGCACTTTCCCGAACCCGCACTTGGTACGCTCCATCGAGCTTTGAGCCCAGGCAAAAGGTGGTAGCCTTGGACTCTCAGGCGCCAATGATGGGGCACCACTACTCTTAGAAAAGGAGCATTCGTTGTCTGTCCCAGCACCTTATCCCTGGGAGGAATCTTGGGCCGTCTGGAATTCTGGGCTGAAAAATGGCATTTTCCCGGAGACGCACGTGCCACGTTCCGTCGAGGTTTGAGTCCAGGGAAAAGGTAGCCACCTTGGGCTCTCAGGTGCCAATGATGGGGCCCCATTAACCTAGAAAAGGAACAAACGCTTTTTGTCCTGGCACATTTTCCCTGGGAGGAATCTTGGGCCGTCTGAAATTCTGGGCTGAAAACCGTCATTTTCCCAGACCCCCACCTCGCCCGCACTGTCGAGCTTTGAGGCCAGAGAAAAAGTGGCAGCTTTGGGCTCTCAGGTGTCAATGATGGAGCCCCATTAACCTAGAAAAGGAACAATCGCTTTCTGTCCTGACACGTTTTCCCTGGGAGGAATCTTCATCCATCTAGAATTCTGGGCTGAAAAACCCGCATGTGACATGGACCTTAGGGGTGTGCGCCCAGAGAAAAGGTGGCAGCCTTGGGCTTTCAGACGTCAATGATGGGGCTGCATTAACCCTAGAAAAGGAACAATCGATTTCTGTCCTGGGAGCCTTTTCCCTGGGAGGAATCATCGTTAGTCTGGAATTCTGGGCTGAAAAAACCGCATGTGGCATGCACCGCCGGGCTTTGCGCCCAGGCAAAAGGTGGCAGCCTTGGGCTCTCAGGTGCCAATGATGGGGACCTGTTAACACTAGAAAAATAACACTTGCTTTCTGTCCTGGCACCTTTTCCCTGGGAGGAATCTTCGTCCGTCTCGAATTCGGGGTTAAAAAATGGCACTGCCCCAAACCTGCACAAGGTACACACCGTTGAGCTTTGCGCCCAGGGAAAAGGGGGCAGCCTTGGGCTCTCAGGTGCCAATGATGGTGCCCCATTACGCCTACAAAAGGCACAATCGCTTTCTGTCCTGGCACCTTTTCCCATGGAGGAATCTTCATCGGTTTGGAATTCTGGTCTGAGAATCGGCACTTTCCTGGACCCACAAGTGGAACGCACCATCGAGCTTTGCGTCCAGGGAAAAGGTGGCAGTCTTGGGTTCTCAGGTGCCAATGATGGGGCCCCATTACCTTTACAAAAAGCAAAATGGCTTTCTGTCCTGGCACCTTTTCCCTGGGAGGAGTCTTCATTGGTCTGGAATTCTGGGCTGTAAAATGGCACTTTCTGGGACCAGCACGTGGCACGCACTGTCGAGCTTAGCGCCCAGGGAAAAGGTGGTAGCCCTTGGCTCTCAGGTGCCAAAGATGGGGCCCCATTATCTCTAGAAAAGGCACAATAGCTTTCTGTCCTGACACCTTTTCCCAGGGAGGAATTGACTTCCGTCTGGAATTCTGGGCTGAAAAACGCCCCTTTCCCAGACCCGCACAGGGTATGCATCGTCAAGCTTTGCACCCAGGGAAAAGGTGGCAGCCTTGGGCTCTCAGGTGCCAATGATGGGGCCCAATTAGCATTACAAAATACACAATGGCTTTGTCTCCTGGTACCTTTTCCCTCTGAGGAATCTTCATAGGTCTGGAATTCTGGGCTGAAAAATGCACTTTCCCCGACCTGCATGTGGAACGCTCCGTCGAGCTTTGCGCCCAGGGAAAAGGTGGCAGCTTTGGGCTCTCAGGTGTCAATTTTGGGGCCCCATTAACCCTAGAAAAGGCACAATTGCTTTCTGTCCTGGCACATTTTCCCTGGGAGAAATCTTCATCGACCTCGAATTCTGGGATGAGAAACAGCACATTCCTGGACCCGCAAGTGGCACGCACCGTCGAGCTTTGCGCTCAGGGAAAAGGTGGCAGCCTTCGGCTCTCAGGTGCCAATGATGGGTCCCCATTACTCCTAGAAAAGGAGAAATCGATTCCTGTCCTGGCACCTTTTCCCAGGGAGAAATCTTCATCGGTCTAGAATTCTGGAATGAGAAACGGCAATTTTCCGGACCCTCACGTAGCATGCATGGTCGAGCTTTGCGCCCAGGGTATATGAGGCAACCTTGGGCTCTCAGGTGCCAATGATGGGGCCCGATTGACCCTAGAAATGGAAAAATTGCTTTCTGTCCTGGGAGCCTCTTCCCTGTGAGGAGTCTTCATCCGTCTGGAATTCAGGGCTGAAAAGCGGCACTTTCCCGGACAAGAAAGTAGTACACGCCATTGATGTTTGCGCCCACGGAAAAGGTGGCAGCCTTGAACTCTGAGGTGCCAATGATGGGGCACCATTGACCCTAGAAAAGGACAATTCGATTTCTGACCTGGCAACTTTTCCCTGGGAAGTATCTTCGTCCGTCTGGAGTTCTGGGCTGAAAAATGGCACTTCCCTGGACCCACAAGTGGCACGCGCCGTCGACATTTGCGCCCAGGCAAAAGGTGGCAGCCTTGGGCTCTCAGGTGCCAATGATGGGCTCCCATTAAGCCTAGAAAAGGAGAAATCGATTCCTGTCCTGGCACCTTTTCCCAGGGAGGAATCTTCATCGGTCTGGAATTCTGGAATGAGAAACGGCAATTTCCCGGACCCTCACGAAGCACGCATGGTCGAGCTTGCGCCCAGGGAAAAGGAGGCAACCTCTGGCTCTCAGATGCCAATGACGGGCCCCCATTAACACTAGAAATGGAACAATCGCTTTCTGTCCTGGGAGCCTTTTCCCTGGGAGGAGTCGTCATCTGTCTGGAATTCTGGGCTGAACAAAGCACTTTCTTTCTCTGACCTGCACGTGGCAGGCACCATCTAGCTTTGCGCCCAGGGAAAAGGTGGCAGCCTTGGGCTCTCAGGTGCCAATGATGGGTCCCCGTTAACACTAGATAAATAACAATCGCTTTCTGTCCTGGCACCTTTTTCCTGGGAGGAATTTTCGTTCGTCTGGAATTCTGGGCTGAAAAACGGCATTCCCCGGACCCGCAAGTGGAACGCACCATCGAGTTTTGCGCCCAGGCAAAAGGTGGCAAACTTGGGCTCTCAGGTGCCAATGATGGGGCCCCATTACCCCTAGAAAAAGAACAATCGCTTTCTGTCCTGGGAGCCTCTTCCCTGTGAGGGGTCTTCATCCGTCTGGTATTCAGGGCTGAAAAACGGCACTTTCCCGGACAAGAAAGTGGTACGTGCCGTTGATGTTTGCGCCCACGGAAACATATTTCAGGGCACATATTTCTTATGGTTTTCAAAAGTAAATCATATGCATCTAAAACTCCAGGGCTGGAGCTTGCTTTCACCGTGAAAAGCACTCTTGTTCCTTGGGGGAAGCTCTACGAGCAAACTGCAACTTTGCTTTGCTAACAAGTGAAACAGTCGATTCCTGTCAGACAGAAGGCATCAGGACACAGTTTTCTTATGGCTCTGGTTAGTGAATCACATGCATCAGGGAATCCAGTACTGGAGCTCTCTTACTGGATGCAAAGCACAGTTGTTCCTTAGGGGAAGTTCAGCTCGCAAAGAGTAGCATTTTTCGGCTAACAAGTGAAACAGTCGATTCCTGCCAGAAAGAATGTATCAGGACACATATTTCTTATGGCTTTAGAAAGATTCTCATATACATCTGAGAATCAGGACTGGATCTTTCTTTCTCTGTGAAAAACAACCTTGTTCTTTAGGGGAAGCTCATCTCGCAAACTTTTCAATGTGCAATTTTCAGTGCAACTTTTAGTTGCTAACAAGAGAAACAGCTGATTCTTGCAAGACAGAAGGCTTAAGGACACACATGTCTTATTGCTTTGATAAGTGAATCATATGCATCTGAGAATCCAGGCCTGGATCTTTCTTTCTCCGTGAAAAGCACAGTGGTTCTTTAGAGGAGCTCATCTCGCAAAGTGCAACTAACTCTCCCATGATCTGCTAAAGTGTGGCACGGTTGATTCGTGCCAGACAGAAGGCTGCACGATACATATTTTTTATGGATTTGGAAAGAGAATTATATGCATCAGAGAATCCAGGCCTGGAACTTTCTTTCTCTGTGAGAAACAGAATTGTTCTTAATGGGAAGCTCATCTTCCAAAGTGCAACAGTCCCATTCTCTGCTAACAAGTGAAAGTGTTGATTCCTGCCAGAGAGAATACATTAGAGCACTCATTTCTAACGGCTTTTGAAAGTGAATCATATCCATCAGATAATCCATGCCTGGAACTTTCTTATTTGGGAAAGGCACAAGTGCCCCTTGAAGCAAGTTCATCTCGCAAAGTGCAAATAAAACTCCCATGGTCCTTTAACAAGTGAAACATGTGGTTCCTGCAAGACAGAACATATAAGGAAACACATTTCTTATGGATTTGGAAAGTGAATCCTATGCACCTGAGAATCGAGGCCTGGAGCATTCTTACTCTGGGAAAAGCACAGGTGCTCCTTTTAGGAAGTTCATCTCGCAAAGTGCATCTAATAGTCACATGCTCCGGTAACAACTGTAAGAGTTGATTCCTGCCAGACAAAAGGCATCAGGACACACATTTCTTATGGCTTTGGAAAGTGAATCCTATGCACCTGAGAATCGAGGCCTGGAGCATTCTTACTCTGGGAAAAGCACAGGTGCTCCTTTTAGGAAGTTCATCTCGCAAAGTGCAGCTAATAGTCACATGCTCCGGTAACAACTGTAAGAGTTGATTCCTGCCAGACAAAAGGCATCAGGACACACATTTCTTATGGTTTTGGAAAGTAAATCATATACATCTAAAACTCCAGGGCTGGAGCTTGCTTTCACGGTGCAAAGCACTGTTGTTCTTTAGGGGAAGCTCAACGAGCAAAGTGCAACTTTGCTTTGCTAACAAGTCAAACAGTCGATTCCTCTCAGACAGAAGGCATCAGGACACAGTATTCTTATGGCTCTGGTTAGTGAATCACATGCATCAGAGAATCCAGGACTGGAGCTCTCTTTCTGGATGCAAAGCACAGGTGTTCCTTAGGGGAAGTTCAGCTTGTAAAGAGTAGCATTTTTCTGCTAACAAGTGAAACAGTCGATTCCTGCCAGAAAGAATGTATCAGGACACATATTTCTTATGGCTTTAGAAAGATTCTCATATGCATCTGAGAATCCAGGACTAGATCTTTCTTTCTCGGTGAAAAACAACTTTGTTCCTTAGGGGAAGCTCATCTCGCAAAGTGGAACGTTTCGTTGCTAACAAGAGAAACAGCTGATTCTTGCGAGACAGAAGGCATCAGGACACACATATCTTATGGCTTCGGTAAGTGAATAACATGCATCTGAGATTTCAGGCCTGGATCTTTCTTTCTCGGTGAAAAACAACTTTGTTCCTTAGGGGAAGCTCATCTCGCAAAGTGGAACGTTTCGTTGCTAACAAGAGAAACAGCTGATTTTTGCAAGACAGAAGGCATAAGGAAACACATATCTTATGGCTTTGGTAAGTGAATAATACGCATCTGAGAATCCAGGCCTGGATCTTTCTTTCTCCGTGAAAAACAACTTTGTTCCTTAGGGGAAGCTCAACTCGCAAAGTGCAACTTTTCCTTGCTCACAAGAGAAACAGCTGATTCTTGCAAAACAGAAGGCATCCGGACACATATTTCTTATGGCTTTGATAAGTGAATCATATGCATTCGAGAATGCAGGTCTGGAGCTTTCTTTCTTGGTGAAAACACAGTTGTTACCTACGGGAAGCTCGTATCGCAAAGTGCACCTTTGCTCTTCTAACATGTGAAACTCTTGATTTCTGACAGACAGGAGACATCAGGGCACATATTTCTTATGGTTTTTAAAATAAATCATATGCATCTAAAACTCCAGGGCTGGAGCTTGCTTTCAAGGTGCAAAGCACTGTTGTTCCTTAGGGGAAGCTCAACGAGCAAACTGCAACTTTGCTTTGCTAACAAGTGAAACAGTCGATTCCTGTCAGACAGAAGGCATCAGGACACAGTATTCTTATGGCTCTGGTTAGTGAATCACATGCATCAAAGAATCCAGGACTGGAGCTTTCCTACTGGATGCAAAGCACTGCTGTTCCTTAGGGGAAGCTCAACACGCAAAGTGCAACTTATCGTTGCTAACAAGAGAAGGAGTAGATTCTTGCAAGACAGAAGGCATAAGGAAACACATATCTTATGGCTTCGGTAAGTGAATAATATGCATCTGAGAATCCAGGCCCGGATCTTTCTTTCTCGGTGAAAAACAACTTTGTTCCTTAGGGGAAGCTCATCTCGCAAAGTGCAACTTTTCGTTGCTAACAAGAGAAACAGCTGATTCTTGCAAGAGAGAAAGCATACGGACACACATATCTTATGGCTTTGGTAAGTGAATAATATGCATCTGAGAATCCAGGCCTGGATCTTCCTGTCTCAGGAAAAACAACTTTGTTCCTTAGGGGAAGCTCAACTCGCAAAGTGCAACTTTTCGTTGCTCACAAGAGAAACAGCTGATTCTTGCAAAACAGAAGGCATCCGGACACATATTTCTTATGGCTTTGATAAGTGAATCATATGCATTCGAGAATGCAGGTCTGGAGCTTTCTTTCTTGGTGAAAACACAGTTGTTACCTACGGGAAGCTCGTATCGCAAAGTGCACCTTTGCTCTTCTAACACGTGAAACTCTTGATTTCTGACAGACAGGAGACATCAGGGCACATATTTCTTATGGTTTTTAAAATAAATCATATGCATCTAAAACTCCAGGGCTGGAGCTTGCTTTCAAGGTGCAAAGCACTGTTGTTCCTTAGGGGAAGCTAAACGAGCAAACTGCAACTTTGCTTTGCTAACAAGTGAAACAGTCGATTCCTGTCAGACAGAAGGCATCAGGACACAGTATTCTTATGGCTTTGGTTAGTGAATCACATGCATCAAAGAATCCAGGACTGGAGCTTTCCTACTGGATGCAAAGCACTGCTGTTCCTTAGGGGAAGCTCAACACGCAAAGTGCAACTTATCGTTGCTAACAAGAGAAGGAGTAGATTCTTGCAAGACAGAAGGCATAAGGAAACACATATCTTATGGCTTTGGTAAGTGAATAATATGCATCTGAGAATCCAGGCCCGGATCTTTCTTTCTCGGTGAAAAACAACTTTGTTCCTTAGGGGAAGCTCATCTCGCAAAGTGCAACTTTTCGTTGCTAACAAGAGAAACAGCTGATTCTTGCAAGACAGAAAGCATACGGACACACATATCTTATGGCTTTGGTAAGTGAATAATATGCATCTGAGAATCCAGGCCTGGATCTTCCTGTCTCAGGAAAAACAACTTTGTTCCTTAGGGGAAGCTCAACACGCAAAGTGCAACTTTTCCTTGCTCACAAGAGAAACAGCTCATTCTTGCAAGACAGAAAGAATAAGGACACACATTTCTTATGGCTTTGATAAGTGAATCATATGCATTCGAGAATGCAGGTCTGGAGCTTTCTTTCTTAGTGAAAACACAGTTGTTACGTATGGGAAGCTCGTACCGCAAAGTTCACCTTTGCTCTTCGAACACGTGAAACTCTTGATTTCTGACAGAAAGGAAACATCAGGGCACATATTTCTTATGGTTTTGGAAAGTAGATCATATACATCTAAAACTCCAGGGCTGGAGCTTGCTTTCACGGTGCAAAGCACTGTTGTTCCTTAGGGGAAGCTCAACGAGCAAAGTGCAACTTTGCTTTGCTAACAAGTGAAACCGTCGATTCCTGTCAGACAGAAGGCATCAGGACACAGTATTCTTATGGCTCTGGCTAGTGAATCACATGCATCAGAGAATCCAGGACAGGAGCTCTCTTTCTGGATGCAAAACACTGTTGTTCCTTAGGGGAAGCTCAACGAGCAAAGTGCAACTTTAGTTTGCTAACAAGTGAAACAGTCGATTCCTGTCAGACAGAAGGCATCAGGACACAGTATTCTTATGGCTCTGGCTAGTGAATCACATGCATCTGAGAATCCAGGACTGGAGCTCTCTTACTGGATGGAAAGCACTGTTGTTCCTTAGGGGAAACTCAACACGCAAACTGCAACTTTTCGTTCCTAACAAGAGAAACAGCTGATTCTTGCAAGACAGAAGGCATCAGGACACACATATCTTATGGCTTTCGTAAGTGAATCATATGCATCTGAGAATCCAGGCCTGGATCTTTCTTTCTCAGTGAAAAACAACTTTGTTCCTTAGGGGAAGCTCATCTCGCAAAGTGCAACTTTTCGTTGCTAACAAGAGAAACAGCTGATTCTTGCAAGACAGAAAGCATACGGACACACATTTCTTATGGCTTTGATAAGTGAATCATATGCATTCGAGAATGCAGGTCTGGAGCTTTCTTTCTTGGTGAAAACACAGTTGTTACGTATGGGAAGCTCGTATCGCAAAGTGCACCTTTGCTCTTCTAACACGTGAAACTCTTGATTTCTGAGAGACAGGAGACATCAGGGCACATATTTCTTATGGTTTTGGAAAGTAAATCATATACATCTAAAACTCCAAGGCTGGAGCTTGCTTTCACGGTGTAAAGCACTGTTGTTCCTTAGGGGAAGCGCAACGAGCAAAGTGCAACTTTGCTTTGCTAACAAGTGAAACAGTTGATTCCTGTCAGACAGAAGGCATCAGGACACAGTATTCTTATGGCTCTGGCTAGTGAATCACATGCATCAAAGAATCCAGGACTGGAACTCTCTTACTGGATGCAAAGCACTGGTGTTCCTTAGGGGAAACTCATCACGCAAAGTGCAACTTTTCGTTGCTAACAAGAGAAACAGCTGATTCTTAAAGACAGAGGTAAGTGAATAATATGCATCTGAGAATCCAGGACTGGATCTTTCTTTTTCGGTGAAAAATAACTTTGTTCCTTAGGGGAAGTTCAACTCGTAAAGTGCAACTTTTCGTTGCTAACAAGTGAAACAGCTGATTCTTGCAAGAGAGAAAGCATACGGACACACATTTCTTATGGCTTTGATAAGTGAATAATATGCATCTGAGAATCCAGGCCTGGATCTTTCTTTCTCGGTGAAAAAAAACTTTGTTCCTTAGGGGAAGCTCATTTCGCAAAGTGCAACTTTCCGTTGCTAACAAGAGAAACAGCTGATTCTTGCAAGACAGCAAGCATAAGGACACACATTTCTTATGGCTTTGGTAAGTGAAAAATATGCATCTGAGAATCCAGGCCTGGATCTTTCTTTCTCAGTGAAAAACAACATTGTTCCTTAGGGGAAGCTCAACTCGCAAAGTGCAACTTTTCCTTGCTCACAAGAGAAACAGCTCATTCTTGCAAGACAGAAAGCAAAAAGGCACACATTTCTTATGGCTTGGATAAGTGAATCATATGCATTCGAGAATGCAGGTCTGGAGCTTTCTTTCTTGATGAAATCACTGTTGTTTCGTAAGGGAAGCTCGTATAGCAAAGTGCACCTTTGCTCTTCTAACACGTGAAACTCTTGATTTCTGACAGACAGGAGACATCAGGGCACATATTTCATATGGTTTTGGAAAGTAAATCATATACATCTAAAACTCCAAGGCTGGAGCTTGCTTTCACGGTGCAAAGCACTGTTGTTCTTTAGGGGAAAATCAACTAGCAAAGTGCAACTTTTCTTTGCTAACAAGTGAAACAGTCGATTCCTGTCAGACAGAAGGCATCAGGACACAGTATTCTTATGGCTCTGGTTAGTGAAAACATGCATCAGAGAATCCAGGACTGGAGCCCTCTTTCTGGATGCAAAGCGCAGTTGTTCCTTAGGGGAAGTTCAGCTTGTAAAGAGTAGCATTTTTCGGCTAACAAGTGAAACAGTCGATTCCTGCCAGAAAGAATGCATCAGGACACATATGTCTTATGGCTTTAGAAAGATTGTCATATGCATCTGAGAGTCCAGGACTGGATCTTTCTTTCACGGTGGAAAACAACTTTGTTCCTAAAGGGGAAGCTCATCTCGCAAAGTGCAAGATTTCGTTGCTAACAAGAGAAACAGCTGATCCTTGCAAGACAGAAAGCAAAAGGACACACATTTCTTATGACTTGGATAAATGAATCATATGCATTCGAGAATGCCGGTCTGGAGCTTTCTTTCTTCGTGAAAACACAGTTTTTTCGTAATGGAAGCTCGTATCGCAAAGTGCACCTTTTCTCTTCTAAAACGTGAAACTCTTGATTTCTGACAGACCGAAGACATCAGGGCACAGATTTCTTATGGTTTTGGAAAGTAAATCATATGCATCTAAAACTCCAGGACTGGAGATTGATTTCACGGTGCAAAGCACTGTTGTTCCTTAGGGGAAGCTCAACGAGCAAAGTGCAACTTTGCTTTGCTAACAAGTGAAACAGTCGATTCCTGTCAGACAGAAGGCATCAGGACACAGTATTCTTATGGCTCTGGCTAGTGAATCACATGCATCAGAGAATCCAGGACTGGAGCCCTCTTTCTGGATGCAAAGCGCAGTTGTTCCTTAGGGGAAGTTCAGCTTGTAAAGAGTAGCATTTTTCGGCTAACAAGTGAAACAGTCGATTCCTGCCAGAAAGAATGCATCAGGACACATATGTCTTATGGCTTTAGAAAGATTGTCATATGCATCTGAGAGTCCAGGACTGGATCTTTCTTTCACGGTGGAAAACAACTTTGTTCCTAAAGGGGAAGCTCATCTCGCAAAGTGCAAGATTTCGTTGCTAACAAGAGAAACAGCTGATTCTTGCAAGACAGAAAGCAAAAGGACACACATTTCTTATGACTTGGATAAATGAATCATATGCATTCGAGAATGCCGGTCTGGAGCTTTCTTTCTTCGTGAAAACACAGTTTTTTCGTAATGGAAGCTCGTATCGCAAAGTGCACCTTTTCTCTTCTAAAACGTGAAACTCTTGATTTCTGACAGACCGAAGACATCAGGGCACAGATTTCTTATGGTTTTGGAAAGTAAATCATATGCATCTAAAACTCCAGGACTGGAGATTGATTTCACGGTGCAAAGCACTGTTGTTCCTTAGGGGAAGCTCAACGAGCAAAGTGCAACTTTGCTTTGCTAACAAGTGAAACAGTCGATTCCTGTCAGACAGAAGGCATCAGGACACAGTATTCTTATGGGTCTGGCTAGTGAATCACATGCATCAGAGAATCCAGGACAGGAGCTCTCTTACTGGATGCAAAGCACTGTTGTTCCTTAGGGGAAACTCAACACGCAAACTGCAACTTTTCGTTCCTAACAAGAGAAACAGCTGATTCTTGCAAGACAGAAGGCATCAGGAAACACATATCTTATGGCTTTGGTAAGTGAATAACATGCATCTGAGAATCCAGGCCCTGATTTTTCTTTCTCAGTGAAAAACAACTTTGTTCCTTAGGGGAAGCTCATCTCGCAAAGTGCAACTTTCCGTTGCTAACAAGAGAAAGAGCTGATTCTTGCAAGACAGAAAGCATAAGGACACACATTTCTTATGGCTTTGATAAGTGAATAATGTGCATCTGAGATTTCAGGCCTGGATCTTTCTTTCTCAGTGAAAAACAACTTTGTTCCTTAGGGGAAGCTCATCCCGCAAAGTGCAACTTTTCGTTGCTAACAAGAGAAACAGCTGATTCTTGCAAGACAGAAAGCATACGGACACACATATCTTATGGCTTTCGTAAATGAATCATATGCATCTGAGAATCCAGGCCTGGATCTTTCTTTCTCAGTGAAAAACAACTTTGTTCCTTAGGGGAAGCTCAACACGCAAAGTGCAACTTTTCGTTGCTAACAAGAGAAACAGCTGATTCTTACAAGACAGAAGGCATCAGGACTCACATATCTTATGGCTTTCGTAAGTGAATCATATGCATCTGAGAATCCAGGCCTGGATCTTTCTTTCTCAGTGAAAAACAACTTTGTTCCTTAGGGGAAGCTCATCTCGCAAAGTGCAAATTTCCGTTGCTAACAAGAGAAAGAGCTGATTCTTGCAAGACAGAAAGCATAAGGACACACATTTCTTATGGCTTTGATAAGTGAATAATGTGCATCTGAGATTTCAGGCCTGGATCTTTCTTTCTCAGTGAAAAACAACTTTGTTCCTTAGGGGAAGCTCATCCCGCAAAGTGCAACTTTTCGTTGCTAACAAGAGAAACAGCTGATTCTTGCAAGACAGAAAGCATACGGACACACATATCTTATGGCTTTCGTAAATGAATCATATGCATCTGAGAATCCAGGCCTGGATCTTTCTTTCTCAGTGAAAAACAACTTTGTTCCTTAGGGGAAGCTCAACACGGAAAGTGCAACTTTTCGTTGCTAACAAGAGAAACAGCTGATTCTTACAAGACAGAAGGCATCAGGACTCACATATCTTATGGCTTTCGTAAGTGAATCATATGCATCTGAGAATCCAGGCCTGGATCTTTATTTCTCGGTGAAAAACAACTTTGTTCCTTAGGGGAAGCTCATCTCGCAAAGTGCAACTTTTCGTTCCTAACAAGAGAAACAGCTGATTCTTGCAAGACAGAAAGCATACGGACACATATTTCTTATGGCTTTGATAAGTGAATCATATGCATTCGAGAATGCAGGTCTGGAGCTTTCTTTCTTCGTGAAAACACATTTGTTACCTACGGGAAGCTCGAATCGCAAAGTTCACCTTTGCTCTTCTAACACGTGAAACTCTTGATTTCTGACAGACAGGAGACATCAGGGCACATATTTCTTATGGTTTTGGAAAGTAAATCATATACATCTAAAACTCCAGGGCTGGAGATTGCTTTCACGGTGCAAAGCACTCTTGCTCCTGAGAGGAAGTGCAACGAGCAAAGTGCAACTTTGCTTTGCTAACAAGTGAAACCGTCGATTCCTGTCAGACAGAAGGCATCAGGACACAGTATTCTTATGGCTCTGGCTAGTGAATCACATGCATCAAAGAATCCAGGACAGGAGCTCTCTTACTGGATGCAAAGCACTGTTGTTCCTTAGGGGAAACTCAACACGCAAAGTGCAACTTTTCGTTCCTAACAAGAGGAACAGCTGATTCTTGCAAGACAGAAGGCATCAGGACACACATATCTTATGGCTTTGGTAAGTGAATAATATGCATCTGAGAATCCAGGCCTGGATCTTTCTTTCTTGGTGAAAAACAACTTTGTTCCTTAGGGGAAGCTCAACTCGCAAAGTGCAACTTTTCGTTGCTAACAAGAGAAACAGCTGATTCTTGCAAGACAGAAAGGATAAGGACACACATTTCTTATGGCTTGGATAAGTGAATCATATGCATTCGAGAATGCAGGTCTGGAGCTTTCTTTCTTGGTGAAAAACAACTTTGTTCCTTAGGGGTAGCTCATCTCGCAAAATGCATCTTTTCTTTGCTCACAAGAGAAACAGCTGATTCTTACAAGACAGAAGGCATCAGGACACACATATCTTATGGCTTTGGAAGTGAATAACATGCATCTGAGATTTCAGGCCTGGATCTTTCTTTCTCGGTGAAAAACAGCCTTGTTCCTTAGGGGAAGCTCATCTCGCAAAGTGCAACCTTTCGTTGCTAACAAGAGAAGGAGTAGATTCCTGCAAGACAGAAGGCATAAGGAAACACATATCTTATGACTTTGGTAAGTGAATAATGTGCATCTCAGAATCCAGGCCTTGATCTTTCTTTCTCAGTGAAAAACAACTTTGTTCCTTAGGGGAAGCTCATCTCGCAAAGTGCAACTTTCCGTTGCTAACAAGAGAAAGAGTAGATTCTTGCAAAACAGAAGGCATAAGGAAACACATATCTTATGACTTTGGTAAGTGAATAATGTGCATCTGAGAATCCAGGCCTGGATCTTTCTTTCTCAGTGAAAAACAACTTTGTCCTTAGGGGAAGCTCAACTCGCAAAGTGCAACTTTTCCTTGCTCACAAGAGAAACAGCTGATTTTTGCAAGACAGAAAGCAAAAGGACACACATTTCTTATGGCTTGGATAAGTGAATCATATGCATTCGAGAATGCAGGTCTGGAGCTTTCTTTCTTGATGAAAACACAGTTTTTTCGTAACGGAAGCTCGTATCGCAAGGTGCACCTTTGCTCTTCTAACACGTGAAACTCTTGATTTCTGACAGACAGGAGACATCAGGGCACATATTTCTTATGGTTTTGGAAAGTAGATCATATACATCTAAAACTCCAAGGCTGGAGCTTGCTTTCACTGTGCAAAGCACTGTTGTTCTTTAGGGGAAGCTCAACGAGCAAAGTGCAACTTTGCTTTGCTAACAAGTGAAACAGTCGATTCCTGTCAGACAGAAGGCATCAGGACACAGTATTCTTATGGCTCTGGTCAGTGAATAACATGCATCAGAGAATCCAGGACTGGAGCCCTCTTTCTGGATGCAAAGCGCAGTTGTTCCTTAGGGGAAGTTCAGCTTGTAAAGAGTAGCATTTTTCGGCTAACAAGGGAAACAGTCGATTCCTGCCAGAAAGAATATATCAGGTCACATATTTCTTATGGCTTTAGAAAGATTCTCATATACATCTGCGAATCCAGGACTGGATCTTTCTTTCTTGGTGAAAAACAACCTTGTTCCTTAGGGGAAGCTCATCTCGCAAAGTGCAACCTTTCGTTGCTAACAAGAGAAGGAGTAGATTCTTGCAAGACAGAAGGCATAAGGAAACACATATCTTATGACTTTGGTAAGTGAATAACATGCATCTGAGAATCCAGGCCTGGATCTTTCTTTCTCGGTGAAAAAAAACTTTGTTCCTTAGGGGAAGCTCAACTCTCAAAGTGCAACTTTTCGTTCCTAACAAGAGAAACAGCTGATTCTTGCAAGACAGAAAGCATACGGACACACATTTCTTATGGCTTTGATAAGTGAATCATATGCATTCGAGAATGCAGGTCTGGAGCTTTCTTTCTTGGTGAAAACACATTTGTTACCTACGGGAAGCTCGTATCGCAAAGTGCACCTTTGCTCTTCTAACACGTGAAACTCTTGATTTCTGAGAGACAGGAGACATCAGGGCACATATTTCTTATGGTTTCGGAAAGTAAATCATATACATCTAAAACTCCAGGGCTGGAGATTGCTTTCACTGTGCAAAGCTCCTTAGGGGAAGCGCAACGAGAAAAGTGCAACTTTGCTTTGCTAACAAGTGAAACAGTCGATTCCTGTCAGACAGAAGGCATCAGGACACAGTATTCTTATGGCTCTGGCTAGTGAATCACATGCATAAGAGAATCCAGGACAGGAGCTCTCTTACTGGATGCAAAGCACTGTTGTTCCTTAGGGGAAACTCAACACGCAAACTGCAACTTTTCGTTCCTAACAAGAGAAACAGCTGATTCATGCAAGACAGAAAGCATACGGACACACATTTCTTATGGCTTGGATAAGTGAATCATATGCATTCGAGAATGCAGGTCTGGAGCCTTCTTTCTTGGTGAAAAACAACTTTGTTCCTTAGGGGAAGCTCATCTCGGAAAATGCAACTTTTCGTTGCTAACAAGAGAAACAGCTGATTCTTACAAGACAGAAGACATCAGGACACACATATCTTATGACTTTGGTAAGTGAATAATGTGCATCTGAGAATCCAGGACTGGATCTTTCTTTCTCAGTGAAAAACAACTTTGTTCCTTAGGGGAAGCTCAACTCGCAAAGTGCAACTTTCCGTTGCTAACAAGAGAAACAGCTGATTCTTGCAAGACAGAAAGCATACGGACACACATTTCTTATGGCTTTGATAAGTGAATCATATGCATTCGAGAATGCAGGTCTGGAGCTTTTTTTCTTGATGAAAACACAGTTGTTTCGTAAGGGAAGCTCGTATCGCAAAATGCACCTTTGCTCTTCTAACACGTGAAACTCTTGATTTCTGAGAGACAGGAGACATCAGGGCACATATTTCTTATGGTTTTGGAAAGTAAATCATATACATCTAAAACTCCAGGGCTGGAGATTGCTTTCACTGTGCAAAGCACTGTTGTTCTTTAGGGGAAGCGCAACGAGCAAAGTGCAACTTCTCTTTGCTAACAAGTGAAACAGTCGATTCCTGTCAGACAGAAGGCATCAGGACACAGTATTCTTATGGCTCTGGCTAGTGAATCACATGCATCAGAGAATCCAGGACAGGAGCTCTCTTACTGGATGCAAAGCAGTGTTGTTCCTTAGGGGAAACTCAACACGCAAAGTGCAACTTTTCGTTCCTAACAAGAGAAACAGCTGATTCTTGCAAGACAGAAGTCAAAAGGACACACATATCTTATGGCTTTGATAAGTGAATAATATGCATGTGAGAATCCAGGCCTGGATCTTTCTTTATCGGTGAAAAACAACTTTGTTCCTTAGGGGAAGCTCAACTTGCAAAGTGCATCATTTCGTTGCTAACTAGAGAAACAGCTGATTCTTGCAAGACAGAAGGCATCCGGACACATATTTCTTATGGCTTTGATAAGTGAATCATATGCATTCGAGAATGCAGGTCTGGAGCTTTCTTTCTTGGTGAAAACACATTTGTTACCTACGGGAAGCTCGAATCGCAAAGTTCACCTTTGCTCTTCTAACACGTGAAACTCTTGATTTCTGACAGACAGGAGGCATCAGGGCACATATTTCTTATGGTTTTGGAAAGTAAATCATATACATCTAAAACTCCAAGGCTGGAGCTTGCTTTCACGGTGCAAAGCACTGTTGTTCTTTAGGGGAAGCTCAACGAGCAAAGTGCAACTTTGCTTTGCTAACAAGTGAAACAGTCGATTCCTGTCAGACAGAAGGCATCAGGACACAGTATTCTTATGGCTCTGGTTAGTGAATAACATGCATCAGAGAATCCAGGACTGGAGCCCTCTTTCTGGATGCAAAGCGCAGTTGTTCCTTAGGGGAAGTTCAGCTTGTAAAGAGTAGCATTTTTCGGCTAACAAGGGAAACAGTCGATTCCTGCCAGAAAGAATATATCAGGTCACATATTTCTTACGGCTTTAGAAAGATTCTCATATACATCTGAGAGTCCAGGACTGGATCTTTCTTTCTTGGTGAAAAACAACCTTGTTCCTTAGGGGAAGCTCATCTCGCAAAGTGCAACCTTTCGTTGCTAACAAGAGAAGGAGTAGATTCTTGCAAGACAGAAGGCATAAGGAAACACATATCTTATGACTTTGGTAAGTGAATAACATGCATCTGAGAATCCAGGCCTGGATCTTTCTTTCTCAGTGAAAAACAACTTTGTTCCTTAGGGGAAGCTCAACTCGCAAAGTGCAACATTTCGTTGCTAACAAGAGAAACAGCTGATTCTTGCAAGACAGAAGGCATCAGGACACATATTTCTTATGGCTTTGATAAGTGAATCATATGCATTCGAGAATGCAGGTCTGGAGCCTTCTTTCTTGGTGAAAACACATTTGTTACCTACGGGAAGCTCGTATCGCAAAGTGCACCTTTGCTCTTCTAACACGTGAAACTCTTGATTTCTGAGAGACAGGAGACATCAGGGCACATATTTCTTATGGTTTCGGAAAGTAAATCATATACATCTAAAACTCCAGGGCTGGAGATTGCTTTCACCGTGCAAAGCTCCTTAGGGGAAGCGCAACGAGAAAAGTGCAACCTTGCTTTGCTAACAAGTGAAACAGTCGATTCCTGTCAGACAGAAGGCATCAGGACACAGTATTCTTATGGCTCTGGCTAGTGAATCACATGCATAAGAGAATCCAGGACAGGAGCTCTCTTACTGGATGCAAAGCAGTGTTGTTCCTTAGGGGAAACTCAACACGCAAACTGCAACTTTTCGTTCCTAACAAGAGAAACAGCTGATTCATGCAAGACAGAAAGCATACGGACACACATTTCTTATGGCTTGGATAAGTGAATCATATGCATTCGAGAATGCAGGTCTGGAGCCTTCTTTCTTGGTGAAAAACAACTTTGTTCCTTAGGGGAAGCTCATCTCGCAAAATGCAAGTTTTTGTTGCTAACAAGAGAAACAGCTGATTCTTACAAGACAGATGGCATCAGGAAACACATATCTTATGACTTTGGTAAGTGAATAATGTGCATCTGAGAATCCAGGACTGGATCTTTCTTTCTCAGTGAAAAACAACTTTGTTCCTTAGGGGAAGCTCATCTCGCAAAGTGCAACTTTCCGTTGCTAACAAGAGAAACAGCTGATTCTTGCAAGACAGAAAGCATAAGGACACACATTTCTTATGGCTTCGGTAAGTGAATAATATGCATCTGAGAATCCAGGACTGGATCTTTCTTTCTCGGTGAAAAACAACTTTGTTCCTTAGGGGAAGCTCAACTTGCAAAGTGCAACTTTTCCTTGCTCACAAGAGAAACAGCTGATTCTTGCAAGACAGCAAGCATACGGACACACATTTCTTATGGCTTGGATAAGTGAATCATATGCATTCGAGAATGCAGGTCTGGAGCCTTCTTTCTTGGTGAAAAACAACTTTGTTCCTTAGGGGAAGCTCATCTCGCAAAATGCAAGTTTTTGTTGCTAACAAGAGAAACAGCTGATTCTTACAAGACAGATGGCATCAGGAAACACATATCTTATGACTTTGGTAAGTGAATAATGTGCATCTGAGAATCCAGGACTGGATCTTTCTTTCTCAGTGAAAAACAACTTTGTTCCTTAGGGGAAGCTCATCTCGCAAAGTGCAACTTTCCGTTGCTAACAAGAGAAACAGCTGATTCTTGCAAGACAGAAAGCATACGGACACACATTTCTTATGGCTTTGATAATTGAATAATATGCATCTGAGAATCCAGGCCTGGATCTTTCTTTCTCAGTGAAAAAAAACTTTGTTCCTTAGGGGAAGCTCAACTCGCAAAGTGCAACTTTTCCTTGCTCACAAGAGAAACAGCTGATTCTTGCAAGACAGAAAGCAAAAGGACACACATTTCTTATGGCTTGGATAAGTGAATCATATGCATTCGAGAATGCAGGTCTGGAGCTTTCTTTCTTCGTGAAAACACATTTGTTACCTACGGGAAGCTCGAATCGCAAAGTTCACCTTTGCTCTTCTAACACGTGAAACTCTTGATTTCTGACAGACAGGAGACATCAGGGCACATATTTCTTATGGTTTTGGAAAGTAAATCATATACATCTAAAACTCCAGGGCTGGAGATTGCTTTCACGGTGCAAAGCACTCTTGCTCCTGAGAGGAAGTGCAACGAGCAAAGTGCAACTTTGCTTTGCTAACAAGTGAAACCGTCGATTCCTGTCAGACAGAAGGCATCAGGACACAGTATTCTTATGGCTCTGGCTAGTGAATCACATGCATCAAAGAATCCAGGACAGGAGCTCTCTTACTGGATGCAAAGCACTGTTGTTCCTTAGGGGAAACTCAACACGCAAAGTGCAACTTTTCGTTCCTAACAAGAGGAACAGCTGATTCTTGCAAGACAGAAGGCATCAGGACACACATATCTTATGGCTTTGGTAAGTGAATAATATGCATCTGAGAATCCAGGCCTGGATCTTTCTTTCTTGGTGAAAAACAACTTTGTTCCTTAGGGGAAGCTCAACTCGCAAAGTGCAACTTTTCGTTGCTAACAAGAGAAACAGCTGATTCTTGCAAGACAGAAAGGATAAGGACACACATTTCTTATGGCTTGGATAAGTGAATCATATGCATTCGAGAATGCAGGTCTGGAGCTTTCTTTCTTGGTGAAAAACAACTTTGTTCCTTAGGGGTAGCTCATCTCGCAAAATGCATCTTTTCTTTGCTCACAAGAGAAACAGCTGATTCTTACAAGACAGAAGGCATCAGGACACACATATCTTATGGCTTTGGAAGTGAATAACATGCATCTGAGATTTCAGGCCTGGATCTTTCTTTCTCGGTGAAAAACAGCCTTGTTCCTTAGGGGAAGCTCATCTCGCAAAGTGCAACCTTTCGTTGCTAACAAGAGAAGGAGTAGATTCCTGCAAGACAGAAGGCATAAGGAAACACATATCTTATGACTTTGGTAAGTGAATAATGTGCATCTCAGAATCCAGGCCTTGATCTTTCTTTCTCAGTGAAAAACAACTTTGTTCCTTAGGGGAAGCTCATCTCGCAAAGTGCAACTTTCCGTTGCTAACAAGAGAAAGAGTAGATTCTTGCAAAACAGAAGGCATAAGGAAACACATATCTTATGACTTTGGTAAGTGAATAATGTGCATCTGAGAATCCAGGCCTGGATCTTTCTTTCTCAGTGAAAAACAACTTTGTCCTTAGGGGAAGCTCAACTCTCAAAGTGCAACTTTTCCTTGCTCACAAGAGAAACAGCTGATTTTTGCAAGACAGAAAGCAAAAGGACACACATTTCTTATGGCTTGGATAAGTGAATCATATGCATTCGAGAATGCAGGTCTGGAGCTTTCTTTCTTGATGAAAACACAGTTTTTTCGTAACGGAAGCTCGTATCGCAAGGTGCACCTTTGCTCTTCTAACACGTGAAACTCTTGATTTCTGACAGACAGGAGACATCAGGGCACATATTTCTTATGGTTTTGGAAAGTAGATCATATACATCTAAAACTCCAAGGCTGGAGCTTGCTTTCACTGTGCAAAGCACTGTTGTTCTTTAGGGGAAGCTCAACGAGCAAAGTGCAACTTTGCTTTGCTAACAAGTGAAACAGTCGATTCCTGTCAGACAGAAGGCATCAGGACACAGTATTCTTATGGCTCTGGTCAGTGAATAACATGCATCAGAGAATCCAGGACTGGAGCCCTCTTTCTGGATGCAAAGCGCAGTTGTTCCTTAGGGGAAGTTCAGCTTGTAAAGAGTAGCATTTTTCGGCTAACAAGGGAAACAGTCGATTCCTGCCAGAAAGAATATATCAGGTCACATATTTCTTATGGCTTTAGAAAGATTCTCATATACATCTGCGAATCCAGGACTGGATCTTTCTTTCTTGGTGAAAAACAACCTTGTTCCTTAGGGGAAGCTCATCTCGCAAAGTGCAACCTTTCGTTGCTAACAAGAGAAGGAGTAGATTCTTGCAAGACAGAAGGCATAAGGAAACACATATCTTATGACTTTGGTAAGTGAATAACATGCATCTGAGAATCCAGGCCTGGATCTTTCTTTCTCGGTGAAAAAAAACTTTGTTCCTTAGGGGAAGCTCAACTCTCAAAGTGCAACTTTTCGTTCCTAACAAGAGAAACAGCTGATTCTTGCAAGACAGAAAGCATACGGACACACATTTCTTATGGCTTTGATAAGTGAATCATATGCATTCGAGAATGCAGGTCTGGAGCTTTCTTTCTTGGTGAAAACACATTTGTTACCTACGGGAAGCTCGTATCGCAAAGTGCACCTTTGCTCTTCTAACACGTGAAACTCTTGATTTCTGAGAGACAGGAGACATCAGGGCACATATTTCTTATGGTTTCGGAAAGTAAATCATATACATCTAAAACTCCAGGGCTGGAGATTGCTTTCACTGTGCAAAGCTCCTTAGGGGAAGCGCAACGAGAAAAGTGCAACTTTGCTTTGCTAACAAGTGAAACAGTCGATTCCTGTCAGACAGAAGGCATCAGGACACAGTATTCTTATGGCTCTGGCTAGTGAATCACATGCATAAGAGAATCCAGGACAGGAGCTCTCTTACTGGATGCAAAGCACTGTTGTTCCTTAGGGGAAACTCAACACGCAAACTGCAACTTTTCGTTCCTAACAAGAGAAACAGCTGATTCATGCAAGACAGAAAGCATACGGACACACATTTCTTATGGCTTGGATAAGTGAATCATATGCATTCGAGAATGCAGGTCTGGAGCCTTCTTTCTTGGTGAAAAACAACTTTGTTCCTTAGGGGAAGCTCATCTCGGAAAATGCAACTTTTCGTTGCTAACAAGAGAAACAGCTGATTCTTACAAGACAGAAGACATCAGGACACACATATCTTATGACTTTGGTAAGTGAATAATGTGCATCTGAGAATCCAGGACTGGATCTTTCTTTCTCAGTGAAAAACAACTTTGTTCCTTAGGGGAAGCTCAACTCGCAAAGTGCAACTTTCCGTTGCTAACAAGAGAAACAGCTGATTCTTGCAAGACAGAAAGCATACGGACACACATTTCTTATGGCTTTGATAAGTGAATCATATGCATTCGAGAATGCAGGTCTGGAGCTTTTTTTCTTGATGAAAACACAGTTGTTTCGTAAGGGAAGCTCGTATCGCAAAATGCACCTTTGCTCTTCTAACACGTGAAACTCTTGATTTCTGAGAGACAGGAGACATCAGGGCACATATTTCTTATGGTTTTGGAAAGTAAATCATATACATCTAAAACTCCAGGGCTGGAGATTGCTTTCACTGTGCAAAGCACTGTTGTTCTTTAGGGGAAGCGCAACGAGCAAAGTGCAACTTCTCTTTGCTAACAAGTGAAACAGTCGATTCCTGTCAGACAGAAGGCATCAGGACACAGTATTCTTATGGCTCTGGCTAGTGAATCACATGCATCAGAGAATCCAGGACAGGAGCTCTCTTACTGGATGCAAAGCAGTGTTGTTCCTTAGGGGAAACTCAACACGCAAAGTGCAACTTTTCGTTCCTAACAAGAGAAACAGCTGATTCTTGCAAGACAGAAGTCAAAAGGACACACATATCTTATGGCTTTGATAAGTGAATAATATGCATGTGAGAATCCAGGCCTGGATCTTTCTTTATCGGTGAAAAACAACTTTGTTCCTTAGGGGAAGCTCAACTTGCAAAGTGCATCATTTCGTTGCTAACTAGAGAAACAGCTGATTCTTGCAAGACAGAAGGCATCCGGACACATATTTCTTATGGCTTTGATAAGTGAATCATATGCATTCGAGAATGCAGGTCTGGAGCTTTCTTTCTTGGTGAAAACACATTTGTTACCTACGGGAAGCTCGAATCGCAAAGTTCACCTTTGCTCTTCTAACACGTGAAACTCTTGATTTCTGACAGACAGGAGGCATCAGGGCACATATTTCTTATGGTTTTGGAAAGTAAATCATATACATCTAAAACTCCAAGGCTGGAGCTTGCTTTCACGGTGCAAAGCACTGTTGTTCTTTAGGGGAAGCTCAACGAGCAAAGTGCAACTTTGCTTTGCTAACAAGTGAAACAGTCGATTCCTGTCAGACAGAAGGCATCAGGACACAGTATTCTTATGGCTCTGGTTAGTGAATAACATGCATCAGAGAATCCAGGACTGGAGCCCTCTTTCTGGATGCAAAGCGCAGTTGTTCCTTAGGGGAAGTTCAGCTTGTAAAGAGTAGCATTTTTCGGCTAACAAGGGAAACAGTCGATTCCTGCCAGAAAGAATATATCAGGTCACATATTTCTTACGGCTTTAGAAAGATTCTCATATACATCTGAGAGTCCAGGACTGGATCTTTCTTTCTTGGTGAAAAACAACCTTGTTCCTTAGGGGAAGCTCATCTCGCAAAGTGCAACCTTTCGTTGCTAACAAGAGAAGGAGTAGATTCTTGCAAGACAGAAGGCATAAGGAAACACATATCTTATGACTTTGGTAAGTGAATAACATGCATCTGAGAATCCAGGCCTGGATCTTTCTTTCTCAGTGAAAAACAACTTTGTTCCTTAGGGGAAGCTCAACTCGCAAAGTGCAACATTTCGTTGCTAACAAGAGAAACAGCTGATTCTTGCAAGACAGAAGGCATCAGGACACATATTTCTTATGGCTTTGATAAGTGAATCATATGCATTCGAGAATGCAGGTCTGGAGCCTTCTTTCTTGGTGAAAACACATTTGTTACCTACGGGAAGCTCGTATCGCAAAGTGCACCTTTGCTCTTCTAACACGTGAAACTCTTGATTTCTGAGAGACAGGAGACATCAGGGCACATATTTCTTATGGTTTCGGAAAGTAAATCATATACATCTAAAACTCCAGGGCTGGAGATTGCTTTCACCGTGCAAAGCTCCTTAGGGGAAGCGCAACGAGAAAAGTGCAACCTTGCTTTGCTAACAAGTGAAACAGTCGATTCCTGTCAGACAGAAGGCATCAGGACACAGTATTCTTATGGCTCTGGCTAGTGAATCACATGCATAAGAGAATCCAGGACAGGAGCTCTCTTACTGGATGCAAAGCAGTGTTGTTCCTTAGGGGAAACTCAACACGCAAACTGCAACTTTTCGTTCCTAACAAGAGAAACAGCTGATTCATGCAAGACAGAAAGCATACGGACACACATTTCTTATGGCTTGGATAAGTGAATCATATGCATTCGAGAATGCAGGTCTGGAGCCTTCTTTCTTGGTGAAAAACAACTTTGTTCCTTAGGGGAAGCTCATCTCGCAAAATGCAAGTTTTTGTTGCTAACAAGAGAAACAGCTGATTCTTACAAGACAGATGGCATCAGGAAACACATATCTTATGACTTTGGTAAGTGAATAATGTGCATCTGAGAATCCAGGACTGGATCTTTCTTTCTCAGTGAAAAACAACTTTGTTCCTTAGGGGAAGCTCATCTCGCAAAGTGCAACTTTCCGTTGCTAACAAGAGAAACAGCTGATTCTTGCAAGACAGAAAGCATAAGGACACACATTTCTTATGGCTTCGGTAAGTGAATAATATGCATCTGAGAATCCAGGACTGGATCTTTCTTTCTCGGTGAAAAACAACTTTGTTCCTTAGGGGAAGCTCAACTTGCAAAGTGCAACTTTTCCTTGCTCACAAGAGAAACAGCTGATTCTTGCAAGACAGCAAGCATACGGACACACATTTCTTATGGCTTGGATAAGTGAATCATATGCATTCGAGAATGCAGGTCTGGAGCCTTCTTTCTTGGTGAAAAACAACTTTGTTCCTTAGGGGAAGCTCATCTCGCAAAATGCAAGTTTTTGTTGCTAACAAGAGAAACAGCTGATTCTTACAAGACAGATGGCATCAGGAAACACATATCTTATGACTTTGGTAAGTGAATAATGTGCATCTGAGAATCCAGGACTGGATCTTTCTTTCTCAGTGAAAAACAACTTTGTTCCTTAGGGGAAGCTCATCTCGCAAAGTGCAACTTTCCGTTGCTAACAAGAGAAACAGCTGATTCTTGCAAGACAGAAAGCATACGGACACACATTTCTTATGGCTTTGATAATTGAATAATATGCATCTGAGAATCCAGGCCTGGATCTTTCTTTCTCAGTGAAAAAAAACTTTGTTCCTTAGGGGAAGCTCAACTCGCAAAGTGCAACTTTTCCTTGCTCACAAGAGAAACAGCTGATTCTTGCAAGACAGAAAGCAAAAGGACACACATTTCTTATGGCTTGGATAAGTGAATCATATGCATTCGAGAATGCAGGTCTGGAGCTTTTTTTCTTGATGAAAACACAGTTGTTTCGTAAGGGAAGCTCGTATCGCAAAATGCACCTTTGCTCTTCTAACACGTGAAACTCTTGATTTCTGAGAGACAGGAGACATCAGGGCACATATTTCTTATGGTTTTGGAAAGTAAATCATATACATCTAAAACTCCAGGGCTGGAGATTGATTTCACGGTGCAAAGCACTGTTGTTCTTTAGGGGAAGCGCAACGAGCAAAGTGCAACTTTTCTTTGCTAACAAGTGAAACAGTCGATTCCTGTCAGACAGAAGGCATCAGGACACAGTATTCTTATGGCTCTGGCTAGTGAATCACATGCATCAGAGAATCCAGGACAGGAGCTCTCTTACTGGATGCAAAGCAGTGTTGTTCCTTAGGGGAAACTCAACACGCAAAGTGCAACTTTTCGTTCCTAACAAGAGAAACAGCTGATTCTTGCAAGACAGAAGTCAAAAGGACACACATATCTTATGGCTTTGATAAGTGAATAATATGCATCTGAGAATCCAGGACTGGATCTTTCTTTCTCGGTGAAAAACAACTTTGTTCCTTAGGGGAAGCTCAACTTGCAAAGTGCAACTTTTCGTTGCTAACAAGAGAAACAGCCGATTCTTGCAAGACAGCAAGCATAAGGACACACATTTCCTTTGGCTTCAGTAAGTGAATAATATGCATCTGAGAATCCAGGACTGGATCTTTCTTTCTCGGTGAAAAACAACTTTGTTTCTTAGGGGAAGCTCAACTCGCAAAGTGCAACTTTTCGTTGCTAACAAGAGAAAGAGTAGATTCTTGCAAGACAGAAAGCAAAAGGACACACATTTCTTATGGCTTTGATAAGTGAATCATATGTATTCGCCAATGCTGGTCTGGAGCTTTCTTTCTTGGTGAAAACACAGTTGTTACTTACGGGAAGCTCGTATCGCAAAATGCACTTTTGCTCTTCTAACACGTGAAACTCTTGATTTCTGACAGACAGGAGACATCAGGGCACATATTTCTTATGGTTTTGGAAAGTAAATCATATACGTCTAAAACCCCAGGGCTGGAGCTTGCTTTCACGGTGCAAAGCACTGTTGTTCCTTAGGGGAAGCTCAACGAGCAAAGTGCAACTTTGCTTTGCTAACAAGTGAAACAGTCGATTCCTGTCAGACAGAAGGCATCAGGACACAGTATTCTTACGGCTCTGGCTAGTGAATCACATGCATCAGAGAATCCAGGGCTGGAGCTCTCTTTCTGGATGCAAAGTAAAGCAGTTCCTTAGGGGAAGTTCAGCTCGCAAAGAGTAGCATTTTTCTGCTAACAAGTGAAACAGTCGATTCCTGCCAGAAAGAATGTATCAGGACACATATTTCTTATGGCTTTAGAAAGATTCTCATATGCATCTGAGAATCCAGGCCTGGATCTTTCTTTCTCGGTGAAAAACAACCCTGTTCCTTAGGGGAAGCTCATCTCACAAAGTGCAACTTTTCGATGCTAACAAGAGAAACATCTGATTCTTGCAAGACAGAAGGCATAAGGACACACATTTCTTATGGCTTTGGTAATGAATCATATGCATCAGAGAATCCAGGCCTGGATCTTTCTTTCTCCGTGAAAATCACAGTGGTTCCATAAAGGAGCTCATCTCGTAAAGTGCAACTAACTCTCCCGTGATCTGCGTAAGTGTGACACGGTTGATTCGTGCCAGACAGAAGGCTGCAAGATACATATTTTTTATGGATTTGGAAAGAGAATTATATGCATCAGAGAATCCCGGCCTGGAGCTTTCTTTCTCCGTGAAAGAAACAGTTGTTACTTATGGGAAAATACTCTCGCAAAGTGCAGCGAAGAGTCCCATCTGTGTTAACAAGTGAAACAGCTGATTCTTGCCGTTACGAATTTGTTATGGCTTTGGAAAATGAATCACATGCATCAGAGACTCCAGGCCTGGAGCTTTCTCTCTCAGTGAGAAACAGACTTGTTCTTTATGGGAAGCTCATCTTCCAAAATGCAACTAACAGTGCCATGCTCTGCTAACAAGTGAAAACTTGATTCCTGCCAGAGAGAATACATTAGGGCACTCATTTCTAACGGCTTTTGAAAGTGAATCATATGCATCAGATAATCCATGCCTGGTGCTTTCTTACTCTGGGAAAAGCACCGT